>NC_143544.1:1200000-1500000 GCF_031878675.1 Megascapheus bottae
CTTTCTTGATTTTGGCTCTTCAGGAATCACAGTAGAACCTGACAGGAATATAACTTTTCTCAGATAAGAAGGAAGGAACTGGAACAGGTGCTCGGCTCTTGTCCAGTGCCCCTCTCCCCCCACACCAGCAAGATGTCCATGAGCGCATCAGCCAGTGATTTGTGTGGCCTGGAGGGACAAAAGCGAGAGTGGACTCTTTGCGGGGTCTCACCCTTGCAGCGGGAAGGGGTATGCATGGATGAGATGGGCTCCATTCAGGACAACTTTGCTGAGCTCAGAGCTTGTCATGTACTATAGGCCACCTTGTTCCCTTCTGGTAACTGGCTCTTTCTACACACAGGCCCAACCTGAGAGAGTGACATTGCACCCCCACAGAATCAGACACACACACACACACACGCGCACACACACACACACACACGCGCACACGGAGCCAAGAAATGTACATTTTGACAGGGCTCCAGAGGGCCACACTTCTAATCCCAGTTTCTCAGGAGGCTGAGATCTGAAGATCACAGTCTAAAACCATCCCAGGCAGGAAAAGTCCATGAGACTCTTACCTCGAATGAACCATTAAAAAGGCCCAAGCCATGGCTTAGGTGGTAGAGCACGAGCCTTGAGCGATAAAAGCCAAATGAGAGTGTGAGGTCCCGAGTTCAAGTCCTAATACCAACACACTCAAAAAGGAACCCATCTTTTATTTAAAACAGGAACTCTGTTGATATTTTTAAGTGCCAGGTAAGCCTAACATGGCTTGAAGAGATGAAAGATGGTAAATGGGGGTTTGAAATCATATTGGACAGAATATAAAGTTGCATTTCCTCAGATCTCCTTGCAGCCATCAGTTAGCAAAGAATTCTTTCAAAATGAGAATAGAAATAGTACTAATGGGCCAGTTCTGCCCTTAGCACTAATTATTGGGATTTTGCTGACTTATTATTCTGCAGACCTAAAAATACACATTTCTTAATAGAAGATTCTTGGTCCACAGGATAAAGGGAGAACCACAGAGACTCTGAGATTGGAAATTCTTCAGCTACAGTCCAATGGCTGGGAATTGCATTTCTCAGTCCAATCAAGAATTTAAAAAAAAAATTTTTTTACCTCTAGGAATAAGGAGCTATTAAAGTTCTGGGCTTCTCGCCTCCGAGGAGGAATTCCAAAAATTCCAACTGTAATTTGCTTAGCTCGGCGTTGTACACAGCGTCTCAAGGTACTTTGCTCTGTGTTTCTTCTCTCCGACAACTTGTTCTAACACTATTTGGTCTTGCAAACACCTTGTCTTCAGCCACATTGTCTATGTCATCTTTTATCCTTGTGGCATACCACAGTGAGGGGTGTCTCAGCTGCTGGTGACAACTGAAGTCTGTAACTCTCTCCAGACTGACACATGACAGGACAAAGGTGGCAGAATGGTTCCCACCCACCCATTTCCAGGGCTGCAGGATGGTGCTGGCTGTGGTGTGCAAGTTCTGAGAAGAGAATAAATTGCTCTTCTGTCAGGATGTTGAAGGATGGGAGGGAGAGAAGAGAGGGAAGGAGAAGGGAGGACAGAGAGGAGAGAAAAGAGAGGACAAGGGGGAGATAGATGGAGAATTTATGATGCCAAGGACTTCTTCGTGTTGTCCCTGTCGTTCCGCAGGTGGGTAAGAGATTGCGTGGTTGACGGTAAAGATGAGATGGGTTCAGATCGGTAGTGAATACATTCTTTTTGGACCACTGCTTCCCTTGCTTTTCCCTCAGTTTCCCCCTTCCATCCCTGCCCAAAAGTTGCATAGGTGAGGGGCTTCATTAGAGGTGTGGAAGGAAGTGCTGTACTCAGGCATAGCTGGTGACACGGGGTGAGAGGAAGGGTTTGGGGTCAGGAGTCTGAAGGGTCGCCATTGCCTCTCCATGCCCACACCTCCATCATGTTTCTAGCCTCCTGTGATATTGGCAAAGCCATTTGGTGGGGGGGCCCTGACCCAAGGATCCTTGGCTATCCCCCCCCTCCGCCTCCCTTCTTCCCCCTGCACCCCTTCACGTGTTGCAGCGTGACACTGGAGAAGCCTTGTCACTAGAGAGCACAGTGTTTGCCGTCCTACTGCCAATTCCTGGGTCTGATCTCCTGCTCCTTGCCTGGAGCTCTTATTTCTGATTCAGCTATTTACCAGTGTTAGCAACCAAGCCTGGAGTTATTCACAATATAAACCTGAACTATCAGAGCAATCAAGCCTCACCAGCTGACGCTATTTATGCATTGCAGATACAGACAGATCAAAGGATGATTCATTATTATCCCAACACAGTGATTTTTTTTTTTAATTCCAAGTAGAAGAAAGAGAGGCTGTTTCTCTCTAGTGACTCTGGTGCTTAAGGGAATGCACAAACAGCTTGGATGAGTGTCAGCTTCCTATCCTGCCCAGAATATGATTCTGGAACTTTCTTTGCATATCACTGTTCCCTGGATTGTATTTCTCCTGCTCATGTCAGTGCAGTGCCCTTGTCTTCTGCTTCCTCCATCAGTCCGTGAGCTCCTAGACTTGTGGAATCCAAGACTGTGTTACTATGGAAGCAGACATTGTTTGCTCATCCTGACAGTCTCCCGAGGTCAGGCTTCTGGTTAGCCCCTCGGAGACAGAGAGAAACACTGACAGTGTGGAGGGTCACTGGGAGATGGGGCTTTGGGGTCACACAGCTATGGATTTGAGTTCTGGCTCTGCCACTGTTTGGTCTGTGGCCCTGGGCAAGACCTGATACTTCATCTCCTCCTCTATATCCAAGGGTTGTCATGAAAATGGGGGCGTTTACTGGTGTATGAGGTTCTCCAGCGAGTCAGAATGAGTAGACGATAGCTAGTTAGCTTGCTAGCTAGCTAGCTAGACAGATGTGGCTTACTATCTAGATAATAAATGGATGATTGGTAGATAAGTAGATAAATTTCTGCTATATAGAGGAGGAGGAAGAAAGTTTTCTCAAAGAGCTCTAGCAAAAATAGTAGACTGTTTTAACTTTGACTCATCTTCTAAAGCTATGTAGGTCTACCTCTATATGAGTTTGTCCCTTCTTCTAGACCAGAGAGAGATTACACCTCTTTATCTGTATTCACCTAAACAAATTAAACAACCTCCAATACTTATTACCATATCCTCAGGATTCCAAGTTGGCCTCCTCACAAGATATATGTCACAGATATACCAGCATACTCTCTCTCTCTCTCTTTTCTTTCTCTCTCTCCCTCTCCCACTCTCACTCATTCACACATGCAGAGGAATGTACGCATCATTTATCAATGGTATTGTTCTTTCAAAGCTGATTAAAAGTAGAAAGATGTACACCTAAGAAAGGGAAAGCCAAGTGGTGCTCACTAAAAGGGAATCTCCCAGTGGATCGGACACTGTCGCAGTTGTTTGTGCCCTGTGGGGCCCAGAGCTGTTCAGCCTCTGTTCTGAGCTACCCAGGGACCTGGCACCTGGCTACGAAGTCCAATTCACATCTGTAGAGTCAGCTCCCCACCAGTCCCATCTCTCACGTTTTCTATTTCCTAATGCACCCAGAATGGCTGCAGTCTCCTGTCCCTCTAGCTTCTCTTGTGAGGGTTTCAAATAAAGGGTGGCTGCCTCGAAGTGCTTATGGGCACATGGTGATGACCTCATCGCTATGATCCATTAAGCCCTTGAGACACCCTGTGCTTGGGATATCTCAGGAATTGCCTCAAAGCTGTCTGTGAATCAGCACTCAGAAATGACCTCATGTTTTTATGAGGTCCCACTCATGGATAATATTCTGTGGAATTTCAGTGGAACTGAGTCCATTTTAGGAATCCCTTCTGGATTCAGACATGCAACGGCGCTTTGAAAGAAGTCCTCAAGTTTTCTTGTTCACCTCTTCCTTCCTAACAGTCCTTTTCTTTGCACTACTATCTGAAAAAGGAGACATTTAGGTGCAGAATATACTCATTTATTCTCCAGTTGCCTGTGAGTACATGTGGGTGCTGGCCTTGCACTGTGAGATTAGATTTGAAATTAGGTTGTAGACAGACTTGAGGAAAGATAGATTTCCTTCCTGCTCTGCCTCCTCTAAACTCAAGAAATGCAAGCAAGATACATCGTCTGTTGACTGAGGGAAGAGGGGGCAAAACTGCATTTTTCTAGGAAAAGAAACTAACAAGGGAGCTGGGGCTTTGAGCTAGTGGTAGAGTGCTTGCCTAGCACACACAAAGACCTGGGTTCCATTCCTTGGTACCACATACATAGAAAAAAAAGCCAGAAGGAGTGCTGTGGCTCATAGTAGAGCTCGAGCCTTGAGGAAAAGCCCAGGGATTAGTGATCAGGCCCTGAGTTCAAGCCCCAGGACTGGCAAAAAAAAAAGGAAACAGGGAACTGAGTGCAAATATACCCCTTTTCTTGGATTATTTGCTGAGATAATGAATGAAGGCAGAAACTAGAAAACCAGATGGCCAGAAAACCAGAGAACCCATAAACCATAGTACATAGAACAGGGAGAAAAAGTACAAAGGAACCTAAGAGACAGGTTGGGATTTATAGCACAGTATTACTTATGCAAATTTAAAAATGTACACAGAAATAACACCATATTTTTCCAAGGGTGTGGGTTATGTTTTTTTAATGTGTATAAATTATGGAAGGTAACGTGAAGATACACACACACACACACACACACACACACACACACACACACATATCTCCAGTTCACTAGTACATATACCTGGGAGAGAACAAGAGAAATAGAATTAATAAAATAAAAGAGGGCCCTATTATTGACTAGCAAAGAGAATACACCATAAATGGAGGGACCAGGGTACTAGAAATCGTTTGTACTAAGGCCCTTTATTAAAATGCTTGGACAACAGGACAGGGCCTTATAAGGGCTAGTTCAAAGGAATTGTTAGGCAGTGACACACTTAACAGAAGAGATATATTCCATTCATATGATTCAGCAGATGCAGTGGCCTGCAGGGGTTTAGGACACCCCTAACCAACAAGTCTGCCTGCTCTTGGGTAAACCCAGTTTGGCTTGAGTACCTGGTCCTTGCACGTTCTATGAAGCTGAGGGGTGGTCCTGCATTTGTGGAGTGGATGATGTCACTGTTGACCTAAGCTGTCACTTCTTTGCCTTGAAATACCCTCAAGCCAGCACCCAGGTGACTCACTCAGTGAGTCAGAGCAGGGAGAGTCACCTAAAAGGCTGTGACATTCCTACAGGCAGGTCCCCTGCGCCATCCTGCCAGTTTCTCCAGTAATTAAGGACATGGCAGTTCTGTGGGAATTCAGAGTAGGATGAAAAGAATGTCTTCCCTTACCCCCTTTCTGATGGGGAAAGCACGACACTGGGAATGTCACCTTGGAGATATCCGTACTGTGGCCAAGAGTCACTGGAGCTGTGTCTCATGGGTGTGAATTGGAGCTATATTTCCTGTGCTTTCCTGGAGTTCTGTCTTGCACTGGCTCGTGCTATGGGGTACACAACTTCATCTTGATATGCTTTCAGTGTCTTGATGATATATAAAGAATAATAGCATTTAGGTTCCGGGCATCCTGCCTGGCTTATTGAATTTGAGTCCACATTCAGTATAAGCATTATAGTTATCCTCATTCCTGCTGCGGGCTGGCCTGCCAGCATCACGCCTGTATTATTCTAATAGGAAGCAGATACCCCTTGGGTGAATATATTACACGGGTTTGATCTTCAGAAACTAATTTGCGGCTAATCCCGAGCCCCTGAAGATGTAAGAGATAGGGCACTGAGAAGGAAGAAAGAAACAATGAATGTTGGAGATAATTAAATTGGTGGGTCTTGGAACCATTTTCATATCCTCCATCTCTTTTCCTCCTCCTTTGAAGTGTGTCTTTTTCTTCCTCTCTGTGTTTGTCTATTTTGCTGTGTCCAGATGAGTGTGTGTGTGTGTGTGTGTGTGCTCGCACATGGGTACACACACACACGCACACACACTCTTCGTCCTTTGTAGATGAATTATTAACTTAAATGCTGGTCAAAGTTAGCCATATTGCCTGGAGTTTCTGGCCTGTTATTTCCCCTCCTTAGTCCTTCACACAGTAAGAGAAGAAAGCTCTGGTTTTGTTCTGTGACTCATACCCACTCAGTTTCATCATTATAAGCCAGATCATTGCAGGATTTCCCCTTTGAGTAATAGCACACATTGGTGATGAAATGGTCATTTGTCTCTATCTTTAAAACGTCATGAATTGGGAAACAGCGTGCGATCCTCAGGCTCAAGAGTCATCAAAAGCTCATCTATTCAGAAAGCTGAGATCTGAGGATCGCAGTTCAAAACCATCCCAGGCAGGAAAGCCTGTGAGACTTTCTCTCCAGTGAACCACCAGAGAACCAGAAGTAGAGCTGTGGCTCAACGTGGTCGAGTGCTAATCTTGAGCAGAATTGTTCAGAGATAGCACCCAGGCCTTGAGTTCAAGCCCAGGACCAATTAAAGAAAAAAAAAATGTACTTTTGTGCTATGATGGCAGCAAAACAGATCTCATCCCACTCCCTTTTCTCTGCTTGCCAGTCCACTGTGCTTTTCTAAATGTGTCCTCCTGAATTAGTATCAATGCCTGGGCTCCTGGGACAGCCTAGCCAATGCTACAAAAACTTGACAAGCTGTTTGCCGATATCCTTCTCCCATTGATTTAATTAAAGATCACGATGCCTAAATATAATTAGTGTGGCTGGCATTTCTGTCAGGGTATTTCTTACACTTTTGGACGTGTAAGCAATAGAGCTAGATTGCTCTGGAATAATGAATTGCAGTTTTGAAGAAAAACAGCTTTCAGAGCACAAATATGTGGATCAACTAAGACTTTAATTGTGGGATTTCCTCCTTTATCTTGGAGTTAGTTGATGCCTCTTGTCCTCTTAGATCAACTCGTTCTCCGTTGAAGAGGTTAAACACCACTATTTTGTCAAACATGCATTAAGTTCAACATAAAGAGAGTGTCTTAAGCCTGGGGCGTAGGAGATGGTAATATGCATATTGGTTCAGAAGTTGACTAGCGTTCTATTTATGATATAAAGCAGGAAAAAAATCAGAAAAAGTGGGAAAATGAATTATATGTTCTAAATCGTGTTGAGCAGTTAGCCTATGGAAGATAAAACATGCACGTGTGTGTGTTTGTGTGTATATTTGTTTGTTTGTACACACTGGTCCTTGGGCTCAACCTCAAGGCCCAGGCACTGTCCTTGGCTTTTGTACTCAAGGCTAGCACTCTACCATTTAAGCCATAGCTTCACTTCTGACTTTTGGGTGGTTAGTTAGAGATGAGATTCTCATAGACTTGCCTGCGTAGGCTGGCTTCAAACAGCAATCTGAGAGGTCAGCCTCCTGAGTAGCTGGGATGACAGTTGTGAGCCTCAGGCACCCAGCTAAGACATGCTTTTAAGAAGGGAAGAAGAGGGCCAGGAGTTTGGCCTAGTGGTTAAAGTGCTTGCCTAGCATGCACAAGGACCCAGGTTCGATTCCTTGGTGCTACATACATAGAAAAAAGCCAGAAGTGGTGCTGAGGCTCAAGTGGTAGAGCTCTAGCCTTGAGAAAGCCCAAGGATAGTGCTCAGGCCCTGAGCTCAAGCCCAGGACTGGCAAAAAAAAAAAGAAGGGAAGATGACATCAGGAAGCTTGGAGGCAGAGTGGGGGTAGGGGGAGTAGTGAAAAGACTAGGAAGTTCTCATGTGAAGTTTCCCAGTTTCTTTCTTTCTTTTTTTGCCAGTCCTGGGGCTAGAACTCAGGGCCTGAGCACTGTCTTTGGACTTTCTCAAGGCTAGAGCTCTACCACTTGAGCCACAATACCACTTTCAGCTTTTTTCTATGTATGTGGTACCTAGGAATTGAACCCAGGTTTTCATGCATGCTAGGCAAGCACTAGGCCAAATTCCCCGCCCTCCCAATTTCTTAATGGAATAGGAGGTTAGGGTGACCAGTTGAAAGGGGGCTGGGTTCACAGCAATGACCAGAACAACAGCAATGTGTATTCATTGATAAATTGTCCAGGTTGTATTTCAGACATCTTGCATACATAAAGTCAATCTCCCAACAGCTTTAAGAGTTCAGAGTTGGTCTTAGAAGACATTCAAGGGGGTGCCATGGGAAAATAACACAGGATACAAAAATCAGTGCTCTGGATGTTTTCACTCTGGTGGTTTTTAGCTTCGTGGGTATGGTTGTAGCTTCCAGAAGCCCTATATTTGGCTGCATGGAGATTTTTTGAGGCAAATATGGAGCAGAGAGAAAAGGAGACAGAGACATTGAGGAAGTGATGTTTGCAATCAGGTGATCGCAGGGAGAGGCTCCGTGAACTCTAAGCAGGGTCGTGATAAAAGTACAACAGATGAGACAACTAGCAAATGGAGTGGGGCGGAGGGAGACCGGAATGAGTTAATGAAATCAGAGTGAGAGCAAAGCATTGTTCATTCTCCAGGTAGTTTCCTTCCAACTGGGCAGAACAGGAGTTTGCAACCCTTAAAGTGGGGAGCCGGCATCTACAATGTGTGCAGCTTAGAGTGACAGTGAGTTGTAGCATGCAGCGGGAAGGCATTGCAGTACAGAAGGGATGTGACTTGAGATCTGTGTTTGTAAAGCTGACAACCCCAAGGCTGGGGGGGGGGGGCAAGCCTGGGGAAGAGTTTTATCATCCTGGATCTATCGGCCTGGCTAAGGGCTTGATGTGCTTGACTATAGTTATTCGTGAAGAAGGAAGAGGAGAAAAAATATCCTGATTTCTAGTGTAGGCCCCTGCGTGGCTGTGGGTTGTGGAAAAGGCCTCGGGAAAGAGGAACAGTGAATCCACAGTGGGAAGGCAGAGAAGGCAGAGTTTTAGCTACTTTCAAAGGTCTAAGATAAATCAAGCATTGTGAGAGAAATCCTGCTATGCATAGATGAGTGTGTGTGTGTGTGTGTGTGTGTGTGTGTGGTTGTGGGACTTGAACTCAGGACCTGGGCATTGTCCCTTAGCTTCTTTTTCTGCCCATACTTAGAGTTTTAGCACTTTGAGCCATAGCACCACTTCCAATTTTCTGGTGATTCACTGGTCATAAGACCTTTCCTGCCTGGGCGGGATTCAAGCCATGATGTTCAGATCTCAGCCTTCTCAGTGGCTAGTATAATAGGCATGAGCCACCCATGGCTTTATCGACAAGATCTTTATGTGATGTGTTCAGTGCTTCATAACCTATAAGAAGAGATTTGGATTTCACTAGGCAGCTAATTAACTCACATAGAGCTGGTGGGAGGAAATGGGAGAGAAGAGTGTTGGAGATGGAAAAATGACAGAAGGGTAAGGAAAGGCATCTCGAAGTTAAGAAGTAAAGATGAACCCGGCCAGATCTTGAAATAACTCAAGAGGGTATTTCCTGGCCAGGCTGGGGAGTCTGCTGAGCTTAGGATTTGAGTAACAGCGGATATGAACTATAAACATCTTCTTTCTCAGAGTGGTGGTCATTTTCATTAGCAGTGTTGTTTATCCTCACTTTGAATTGTCTTGGAATGAGGGGGAAAAAGCCCTAAGGGTTTTCTTAATCTTTATAACATCAGCAGGGAAGATTTGGTTGGGTTGCAGAAAAGAGAAATCCACTCAGGGAAAGGAAACAAAACTAGGGTAGGGGGGGTCACAACAGGCATCTTGAGGGTGGAGCTACAGAACAGGGGAAGCCAAGAGTGCTTGGGGAGGGGAGGAGAGGGGAGGGAAACAGTGAAACTCTCAGATTTTAGCAGCTGTACTGGGGATTCTCACTGTGTAGCTCTAACCTATGCTTGGTTCTCATTGAATGGTTGCATATTTATTGAGCAGCTACTATAGGTCCAGCATTGTGCCAGGTGTAGAGGGCATGGGGTCTGTTGGCAAAGGTCATGAGCCAGATCATGGAAGGCATGAGTGGATAATTACAAGAGTGGTGAGTGCCATAAAGGGAAGGCAGGCAGTGAAATGTAAACACATTACACACAAATTAGCCCCTTCAGAGAGAGGAAGGAAAGACTCACTGGTGCTCTAATGAGGGGGAAAGAGGAGGGTTGCACTTAGAAACAGCCACAAGAGCATGCGCAAAGAGCATGCACAAAGGCCTGCTGGAAATAGTATCCGGTGAGCTCAGAGAGCAAAGAAGGCCAGCCCGGTCCCAGCACTGGAATGGACGGTGAGAAGATGGGGGATGCTCAGGGAAGAGGCATCCCGAGAGTCCTAGGGAGGCACAGACGAAGGATGGAGAGAGTGCATGGTTTGTATATTGGCCTTTGAAATGGATGGCTGAATCATGGCGATGGTTGGAAGAGCCCAGCTTCGGGCTCTGATCTTCCTGCCTGAGAAAACTCAGTTTGGATCAAGTGTCCATTCTGGGCCAATCACAGATTTTCCTTCAGAACTGTCTTTGCTTTCAATAAATAGGCACTGGCGGTTCTCCCCCCGTCACCCTAGCCACTCAGGAGACTGAGATCTGAGGATTGTAGTTCAAAGTAGAGCTGTGGTGCAAATTGGTAGAGTGCTAGCCTCGAGCAAAAGAGCTCAGGGACAGCGCCCAGGCCCCGAGTTCAAAGCCTCACAACCAACCCACATCAAATAAAACCAAACCTAACAACAACAAAACCCAATGACTTTTCGGGCTGCAGAGAGCCAAAGGGTAACTGGAGGCGGGCTACCAGCCCAGCCTCTGCCTTCCTCTTTCTTTGCACCCCTTTCCTGCCTTCCACTTTGCAGCAGATGAGGACATGGAGGCTCCAAGAGCCTCTGTTGCTTCTTTGAGGCAACAGGTTGTTACTGGAGGCAGAGTGAGGATTAGGACTCTTGGGTCCCTGTGATCCCACGGCCTTCGTACCTCGATGGGAACACAATTTCCCATCATCCACTGCTGTCCTTGAACACTGGGGCCTACGGCGAAGGTGATGTGAGAGAAACAGCCAGAAATCCTAGTAGCCATGAAATCAGACCATCTCCCGCTCGGTGACACCCGTACAGGTGAGATTGTGTCCCATTTTTTTTTTTCACCAGTGCTGGGCTTGAGCTCAGGGCCTGAGCACTGTCCTTGGACTTTCTCAAGGCTTGAGCTCTACCACTTGAGCCTCAGCACCACTTCTGGCTTTTTTTTGTAAGTATGTGGTACCGAGGAATCGAACCTAGGTCTTGGTGCATGCTAGGCCAAACTCCTGGCCCCTGATTGCCTGCATTTTCTGCCTCAGTTATCAACCCAACCATGGAAATGAGTTATTTAGATGTTAGTAGCTGACAGTCCCCATATACTGCAAGAGGAAGCTGAGCAGGGTGACAGGTGACACCTCTCTCTCTCCCTCTCCTCCTTTCTGCCTCCTTCCTCCCTCCCTCTCCTCCCTGTCTCCCTCTCACTTTCCTGCCCTCCCTCTCCTCTTTCATATTAAAATCACTCACTGAAGTTCTCAGGACCAAGCAGCCATGACTCAGACCTGTACTTTCCAAGCCTTTTAAGTCACCACGTTACCAAAGCCAGCATAAACCCAATGCAAACACATGTGGGGAAATAATGGCGCCTTGTGTGTGTGTGTTGTTGGTATGCGCTGTGTACCTTCTGTCTGGTTTTAGCCTGTGCCAAGTGCCTGTTGTAGCTTCACCTGTCGATTGCCGACGAGTGACAGGCACAGAGGTGTCAGAAACCCACACAACTTGGGTCCCTTCATCATTCCCTCATTTGGGAAGTGATCTCTCTACTTTCTAGGGGAAGAGGGGAGGGGAGGGGAGGGGAGGGGAGAGGAGAGGAGAGGAGAGGAGAGGAGAGAGAGAAACTGGCAAAGAGAGAAGCCAAATGTCCCAGTGAAAAATTACTAAGACCAAGAAATCTGGACCTCTCTCTCCTGCCCTTGCTGGCTTGGGATTGCCTATGGGTAAAGAAAGAAATTTTCTAAGGAAGTTATTTATTTATGATACAGATCCAGCCTATCTATGCAACTTGGTTATTATTTCAGCCATCTCAAACATCAGCCAGTCTTGGCATTCTTTTATCTGAGAATTCTGTAATCAACTATTCATGAATGACCTGGGGTCTTGAATTGATTAGGATTCTTTTTTTTTTTTTCTTCTCTTTCTCTCCCTTTTTTTTTTTTTTTTGAACCAGTTAAAAGAATCATAGGGAGAGTGACTTTAGTGAAGTGATTGTTCATTCTTTGAATGGCTGGCTAACATTGTTTGTTTGTTTTCTGGGTCAGTTGTAGAGCCTGGGAGTTGTTCCTGAGCTCTTCAGTTCAAGGCTACCACTGTACCCCTTAAGCCAAAGCACCACTTCTGGTTTTGTGGTGGTTAATTGGAGATAAGATCTCAGGGACTTTAGTGCCTGGGCTGGCTTTGAACCATGATCCTCAGATCTCAGCCTCCTGAGCAGCTAGGATAGTAGCAAGGATTACAGCTGTGAGCCACTGACGCACAGCTAACGTTCTGTGATTTCAGCCGAGACCAGAGTAAGAGTCACATAGCTGAGAAATGGAGTAGTTTTAAAAATTTGAATCATGAGAGATCAGAACATCGCACACGAATTTCCCCTGAAAGAGAAACTCAAGGAAGTTCCGTTGATCCAGGCCCTTCTAGGTAAATGGTAACCAGGCCTGGGCTATTTGGGGAGGGGGATTCTCTTTGATACAGATCGTATGCTCTGGTTACTGAGCCATTCTCACACCATCTACTGTTTTAGGAGGCTCGAGAGCCAGGCATCAGAAACCATGGCTGGCTGATTTAGAAAAGCAGAGTATCTGTAAGAAAATGAAGTCCATTCATGATAGCTCTTGATAGGAAGGGGAGACAAAGGGACTTTGGATCTGAGGGGGCCCCCATCCCAGAACCCCCTCCCTTCAGTAGTTAACAATTATGAGTGTGAACGATCCATATGGCGACTTTTCTCAGGCCAGATGGGTGGCTTTCAGGCGGCACGTGATCTTTGCTTTGCGTTGAGAGAGACATGAGTAATCTTGGGGATATTAATCCAACAAAGGCTATATTTATCTTCATTTCTTTGGTTGATAGCACATCTCTATTTCTATTGCTGTCATCTGGAGGGTGGGGTGGGGTGCAGGGAACTAGGACTGAGTTAGTCTTTCCCAGAGCCTAAGGAAACAGGTTGCTTCTTCTCTATGGCTCCAATTAGAGTCAGACTTCTCTTCTCCCCTGGTCTCCACCAACCTGGAAGGGCATCAGAAATCACAAGCCTCCTGGCAGATGAGGGACTTGGAGGAGACTCAGCCTTGAAGGCAATGACAGATCAAGGCAGGGATGGATGCCGAGGGACAGTCACATGACCTGTCCTTGATATTTTTTTTTTTTAAGTGAGGGCGACCTCTCATTTTGTATTTGTTGTTAAGACAGTGTAAGTTTTGTGATCTAAAAGATGACATGTATTGCATTCTGATCCCCCTTTGGTGAGATGACAGGAGGCCGGAGGTAAGGACAGAAAACCTATTTCTACAGAAAGAGAACCAGAAAGACAATCAAGACTCAAAATAGATGGATGGATGTGTGCATAAAGTTGTTTGTAGAACTATGTAATTATCTGTCTGTCTGTCTGTCTGTCTATCTATCTCTGTGCATAAAATTTAAATCCTATTGGCCTCACTTTAATGAAAAGAACAGAGTCCCAGAGAAATACTTCTTGGCTAGCAGGACTCGAACTCCAAATAAGTAACGTGAACCTGTTTCTTCCTGCCATCAGCTACATGTCCACGTGTTGGTTGCTGACCACCCCCTTCCATCTCTCCCCCTCCCAGCCCCACAGCAGACCACTGGGCCAGTGACTCTCAGAACAATCCCCAGAAGACACCAAATAGTTTGTTAAATGAGTGACGAGCGCCTGTGCCTGGCAAAAGAGACAGTTCCTACTTCCATGCTTGCTGGGCAACTCAAGGTAGTGTGAGCCTCACCATTCACTTTCCCTCTGCCAGCTAGGCCCGAGAATGTGGCTGGGAGAATCGGATAGAGGCAGTGCATGTGGAGACAAGGGAACATTAATGAAAATGTTGATTCTTCCCATTTCCGTGGCCATAGTTACAGCAGAGATGGTTTGCAGCTAGACAAGATGACCTTTTCTGTGAGACAAGATCTCTTTATCCTTTGTAACAAGGTTGTGGAGTTTTTAACAAGGAAGCATAAAGCAGAAATTATGTCTGCACAGCAAGGCCTCCTGCCCCCACCCCGCCTTTGCTGCTAAGAACTAGATGGCCACCTGAAAGGCAATTTAGTAATAATTTGTTCTCTCTGCCTTAATTGTTCTTAAACCTTTCTCTCCATCCATCTAATGAGTGAATGAAAACCTGGATTATCAGGTGGGCACCAAGACCTTTCCCCTGTAATATTAGATAGGAGTCTGAGATGAGTATTGCAACTCAAGGCCAAAATAGGCCACACGATTTCATCTCCACAGAAGAGGCCTTTTGACAGATGCACGCTTGTGCACTCCCCAGCTGTGTTGGTGGGACTGCAGTCCGAGCACACGGTGGTGGTGATTTGTCTCCATGTTCAAAGGTCTGAGGATCCCGTGAGCCGTGTGTCACTGGGAGAAGGAGAAAAATCGTGTTCTCTGGTCTAGATCCCATGATTTTCTCCTTTTCCCAATGACACACAGCTCACGGGGGCCTCAGATCTCTGAACACGGAGACAAATCACCACTTGCTTGAAAGAGGCAGGATGAAGAGCTACATTTTTTGAGCCTGTTGAATCCAGTTGCCTTTATTTGTTAATATGCCAATTATATATCTATCTACATATCTACCTGAATATATATATATATAATTGGCATATAACAATAGTATGTGTTTATTGTATCAATGTATTTTTCAAGTAGGTGTACATGTGGTATAGCTACACTGGGCGAAATTAACATGTGAATTACCTGATATTCTTAGAGTCTGGTGAGCTTCCCCTCCACTCTCTTAGTGGTCTTCAAGGCTAGAATACCTCGGCTGTAGCTCCAGTAACCACGTAGCACAGCAGCGCCTGTTTTCATCCCGTCCTTCGCCACACACTCCCGCTGCTCGGTCTTTATATGCGGACACATTTCTGTGTCTAATTCAATTTTGGGTGTTCCATTAGCAAAAGGGCATAGCTTGTTTTCATCTCTCTAGTTCCTCTTTTATTCCATGGTTTATTATAGTTTAAAGGACACACACACACACACAGACATCAAAACGGGAGCATGATGGAGGGAGGGTGGTGGATATGATCTCAATCCATTATATGCTTATGCCCACGAAGAAAGAAGACTATCTGGAGAGGGAAGCAAATCTCATGAATACACTTGGTACATGTTGCCGTCCTGCCTGCCATGGTCAAGGGAGGAAGTGAACATTCCTACAGAGCCAGCTTAATCCCTCCCCCTTTCTGATCCCTCCCCCTTTCTGATCCCTCCCCCTTTCTGATCCCTCCTAAGAGACAGGGGTAGATCCACAGAGGCTTGGGCTGGGGAGAGATTGCAAAGATGGGGAGAGCCACTTACTCCAAGCCCACTTTGGAGCAAACAGAAATGCCTTGAGAGTTGCGAGCCGGGCTCTCCTTTTGCATGCATTCCAAACGCAAGACTCTTCTACTCTGTTGTTTGGTTTCCTTGAAAGTGAAGGGATGGATGTGATGTTATGAGTTTGGTGGGCTATTTGCAAATGATTCAAGGGTCCAAGTGCAGTCTTGAGGCTCAGCGAAGGAAGGGTTGTGTCTTTACCTCAGCTTGATGATACACTAGCCCAAAAGGACAGATTCTGTCCTTGCTGCGGGCTTTCCTCTTTTTGCTAAGCCCCTAAAGCAGGCTAGGCTTGAAGAAGGGCTGGCATATTAGGAAGATAACCTGGTGTGTTTCTGTCACACTGATGTCGCCTGGTGTTTTCTGGAGGCATGCTTTTTTGAAAGTCGGTAAATAGCATGGCAAGAGCTGAAATAGCTGTTATCATGCTCCTCCACACCTAAACTGCGTACACTGTTGCTGGAGGAGAAGAAAATTTGTTTGGTGGGTGTTGAGGAGGTTGTTTTCAGGATAACTGGGTTGCAAAGACATTCTGAGATGATTCCCTGAGTTACTGATAACAAAGCACAGAGAGGAGAGAGAGAGAGAGAGACCATAATAACAACAGATACCCATACGTGGACTGCATACCGTAGGCTAGGTATGGATATCCTAGGATAGTAGACATGGTCACATGATCTAAAATCAGCCTATCAGTCAGGCTCTGTTCTGGGACTCTGACTCTTGAGGGAAGGGAGATAAGTGGGAGTCACTGTGCTTTGTTCGGAAAGGAATTCCTATGAGCACAGTGATATGTGTAACACTTGAGGTATATCCATGAGGGTGTTTCTGGATAAATCCAATGTCTGAATGGATACCCTGATACAGACCTCCACTGGAGGTCTAAATAAAAGAAAAAGGCAGGATAAGGGAGAGAAATGCCTGACATCAGTTTCTTTTATATGAATGGGGCCAGCTGCACTGTCAGAGCCTTGTCCTTGCTAAGCAAGGTCTTTACCATGTCATTAGTCCTGCTTGACTATTTTTGAATGGGAGCCATTCAAAAGTCTCCTCCTGCCCTGAGACTAGAACTTATATCATTGGCTCTGCTGGTTCACAGCCTAGCATTTACTATGACCTCCTCATCAGCTCTCCTGATCTCCAGCTTCAGATGGTAGGTACTGGGACTTTTCAGTGTCCATAACTGCATGGGCCAATCCCCACACTAGATGGATAGAGGTCAGATGACACCACTATTGATAATCCCGTAGGGAGGCTGGTTCTTTGGAGAGTTCTAATAGAGCCATCCTTGGTCTTGTGCCAAGGACTTTCCGAGATGCCAGATACTCTGGACTATCTGCCCTTTGTACTGGCTCCTTGCACTCTTTATTTCTGTAAATCATTTTCCAGATTGTATACATTGTGATCAAAGGAGCTGTCGTTGACCACGTAACACTACAAGGTAGATCGCAAATGATGTTCTCATTGAAAGTTTTTTAAGTCCTAAAAATTAGAGGTAAATTACCTCTCATTCACACTGTGATATGAGTTATGTAAGACCAGAAATTGAACCACTATGCCTCTAGCTAGAGCTTGCGTTTTCCCCTCCTGTCTTTTGGGGTTTCTGGAATTGGTCTGGGATCCTGGGTGTGGCTTTTTACCAAGTCTTGAGCTTACAAGCTTTCCAGAGCTTACGTCCTAGCTCAGCCTGCAGCGAAGAATTGCTAAGCTGTCAAAGGCTGATAGACCAATGGGTGGCCAGTTCTAAGCCAGAGACAAGCACCAAGCCGTAGACGGTGAAAATTTCATTCCTTGGCCAGAGTTGAACACTTTCCAGGCTAGTTTTGATTCACAAGGATTTTATAGCTCAGACATTATAACAGTGTCTCCAACTTCCTCTACCTTCCTCCAATTCTTCCTCTTTGCTAAACACAACTTTGCAACCAGGACTTCCCTCGGATGGGTTGGCTGGGAGTGTGGGTAGAGAGAGACTCGTTCATCACAGACAGAGCAGGAGCCATTTCCTCCATTCCCTGACCCGAAGTGCTGCATCCCAGCCTTTGCATACCTGCTGAACTGCAAAAACCCCCCACAATCCCCCCCCACCCTCCCCTACTTATCCACCCACAGTCTTGTGTTCCGAGGGTTTCTAACTGGCTCTGAGCCTGGAGCCATAATCAGCTAGCTGAATAGCTGCTCAGAGAGGAAAGGCTGGGACCCATTATGCAGAAGCCTGGCTACTTAGGGCTTTTGTGGCTCCAGGGCCTTTAGAAGCATTGGTGGAAGCCTGTGGATTTGAAGTTCGGTCTGTGCTACTCATTTTCAATTATCTTTTCCTATTAGAGCCCAATTTAATCGTTACTGTTCTTCTCCAACACTGCTGATGTGATTGGCTGAGCTCAGTTAAGGCATTTAGCTTCTTTGAGACCATTGCTGTAACGGTACAAGAAGAATAATCGATTCTGTAGCTGGGAATATTGCTATAAGAAAGAGAAAGAATATTTGTCATACACTTAATTACTAATACATACGCAATATATAATTACAAGTCTATTATGCTGTTTGGTGGGCATTTATTGAGATCTATCGTATGACAGGTATTATGTTCAGCGCTTTAGGAATTGTATTTAATTATCGCTAATCTGTAAGAGGCAATTCTTATTATCTCCACCTCACAGCTGGAGAATTTCAAAAGGTTCAGTAGCTACTCAAGGGCCACATTAGATATTAATTGGTGGAAATTATATTATTGTGAATATTGTTTTTAATTTGGTCATGCAGGGCCCAACTTTAACAATGCATAAATCCCATTTACCTATTGCATGTACAGCCATGCACAAACAGACCCAGGGATCCCCAGACAGACACACCGAATGAATTACAGATTTCCTCTTCCTCCTCCAGAGCTCAACTAATCTGGCAGATTTGCACAGGTAGGATATTAATATTAGCTTTACCTTCCCAAAGGTAGATGTACTTTCAGAGATAAATCCTGGACACAGTGTAAAAGCTTCCAGGATGATCTGCTTTTAGAGGCATTTCAAGACACAGAATGAGCCATAACTGTGGCTTCTTCAAACTCAGAGCTGCCTGCCCATCATGAATGGACATGAAGAGTTGAATTGGAACCTGAGAGATTCCTGGCCCAGAATGAACCTGGAATGACAAAGGCAACACCAACCTTGGTTTCTACTGTGCTATGTGTCCAGCCAGCCAGCCAGCCAGCGTGAGTCTAGTGCAGTAAAGCATTACATGTCTTATTCATGTAGGACTTACCATGTAGTGTCATTCTGATGACTAAAATGTTTTGTTGCAGAGTTCTTGGAAGTGTCTCCTAGGGCATAAGGAATGCTATTTGATGGAGAGCTTTCTCATTGGTGGCTGGGGTTTTTTTGGGGGGGGGAGGGAGGAAGAATGTGGTACAGTGAGTCTGTGGGGACCACCTGGCTCCAGATGGTAGCCCTAAACTGAGAAAATGCAGTGGGAACCAGACCTCCAAGGGCACTGAGCTTCAGCTGTTTGAATTTTAGGAGAGGATGATAAATACTGATTCAGAAATGGCATTTTTTGGGGGGGGGGTTGTTCCTTCAATCAGAAGATTGTCATGATCTGGCTTTCCTTTGCAAATATTCAGTAAGTTGCTAGGTGCCAAGAATTCCTCTAGGAGCCACAAACTGAAGGATGAACCAGAGATACACAGCCAGGGTTTATAGTCATGTAGCATTGCAAATATGAGCTGGGGACACTCGGAAACATCAGGAAATGGTTTTGTTCTCCATCACGTGAGGGCTGTGCTGTGCTGTTGGTGGGGAGGAGTAAATGCTAGGGATGTTCCTGGATGGAGGCTAGCTTGTAAGTTGCAGGACA
The DNA here is from genome assembly GCF_031878675.1 of Megascapheus bottae. Classification (NCBI taxonomy): domain Eukaryota; kingdom Metazoa; phylum Chordata; class Mammalia; order Rodentia; family Geomyidae; genus Megascapheus; species Megascapheus bottae. The sequence continues at coordinate 1,219,306 of NC_143544.1, forward strand.
ACAACTGAGAACAGGTGAAGGAATGGATGAAGTTGGGAAGCCCTCGTCTATCAGACCTAATTTGTAGGTGGTCCAAAGATAGTCACCATAACCACCGGCACAGGGTCAGGTGTACAGCAGGGAAAGCAGGGGTCAAATGCAATTGGGTGTCTGGGGCGGGCTGTGGACTTGATGCCAGGCATTAATGATGACAGACAAGAAATAGGAGCACCTAAGAGCCTTGGACTTCTCAGTAAACCCTCACAAGATGTCTGTTTCAGCGATCTCGGGTATTTCTGGAAGAAAAAAAAAAGTGTTGAGGCCCTGGACACCCAGAAAGGACAATAGTAGCAATATTGGTTATATCATGGCCACACCTGTGGCTTGTCACAGGCACCTTTCTTACTACATACTAAGACAGTGTGCACATCACAGATGGCAGGTCTGAAGCACAGAGAGTTTAAGCAAACTTCCTAAAGACCACTCAGATGTTGGATGGCCAGAGCTGGGCTGTGAGAGGAGATGGTCTGTCCTCAAAACCTGTACTCTGCGTACAGTTCCCTCTGAGGAATACCCTACCCCGCCGATCTGTCCTTAGAGGATCACCGCTAAACCCCAGCAGACCGACTCTGCTGCAATACAAGTTTAGAAACACTATTCAGAAATGGTTGGCTCAGAGGTTTGGAGACTTTGTGGCACCTTGATTTTGGATGTGAACTGGAGCCCTGCTTTCCCCAACTGTTTGCAAACTGTCCTTTCTCTTACTAGTAAGCATTCCTCCTTAGGCGAGTGCTTATTTCTTTTGTTTGCAGCCAGAAACTTGAGGATCTCTGGAGACCCGTGACATAGGGAGGCAGCTGGAGAGTCAGTGTGTGGAAAAGGGAAGACGGTAGGTGTGAAGAGAGGAAGAATGGAGACAGCCCAGCAGAGGGGGAAGAAGAGGAAAAGAAAGAGGAGAAAACAAGGAAGAGGTGAAGTAGAGAAGAAACAAAAGGAGAACAGGAAAAAGAAAGGAGGAGGAGAGAGAGGAGATGAAGAAAGGAAAGGGAGAAGTGGAAGAAGAAAATGAGGGGACAAGGACAGAGTCAGGATGAGAAGGGTGAGCAGAGAGCAATATGAAGGGGAGGAAGAGAGAGGAGGACAAGGAGGAGAGAAGAGACAGAAGTGGAAGAGGAAAGGGAGGAGAAGGAGAAAGAGCAGGGAGGTTAAGTAGAGGAGGAGTAGAGGTGGAGGCAGAGAGAGTAGAGGAGAGAGAAGAACAAGAAGAGGTAGAGAGGGAAGAGCAGAAGGAGGGGATTAACAAAAGGAGAAAGATGGGGAGAAGGAGGACACAGGATGGGGTAGAGGAGGAGGGAGATGTAGAAGAGTGGACGAAGAGAAGCAGAGCAGGACAGACCGAATGGCACAAAGAAGAGGGGAGGAAGAATGGGAGATGGCGAAGAAGGGAAGAAGAGTGGAGGAGAGGAAGAGGAAAAAGGGGGAGATGGTGGAAGAGGACGGGGAGGAAGAGGACGGGGAGGAGGAGAGGATGGAGGAGGAAAAATGATGGTGGTGGAAGAGGAGAGGTGGTAGAGAAGAGGCGAGGAAGAAGATGGGGAGAAGGAGGAAGAGGAGTGGAGGAAGAGTAGAGGTGGAGAAAGAAAGGTGAAAAAGGAGGAGGAGAAGTGGAAGAGAATGAGGGCAACAGGAGATGGAATCAGAAGGAAAATCAATACAGGGAGGTGAGGAAAGGATCGGGGAGGAAGTAGAGGAGGGGTGGAGGAGAGGAAAGAGGGAGGAGAGGAACAGAAGGGAGATAGCGAGGCGAGGAGGGGAAGAAAGAGTGAAAAGAGGAAGAGGAGAGTGGAAGAAGAGGCATGGAAGGATAGGGAGGAAGAGTTGGTAGGAAAGGAGAAGAGGAGAGGAGGAGGCGGAGAAGAGACCAGAAGGAGAAAAGTCTTTAGAGGAGGAGTTGAAGGGGGTAGAGGAGAAAGAGGAAGACATGGAGGAATAGGAGGAGATGAGGGTAAGAAAGTGGAAGAGGGAGAGGTCAAGAGGAAGGGGAAGACAGGGAGGAGGAGAGGAGGAAAGGCAAGGGGGGAGTAGAAGAGGAAGAAGAAAGAGGAAAGAGCAGGGAGAAGAAAGTGAGAGGCAGAGGAGAAGGAGTTGGAGTGGAACTGTAAGAAGAGAGAGGAGGGAAAATGAGGAGAAAGGGAGAAAGCAAAGGGAAGGAGGAGGAGCAAGAGGCGGAGAGAAAGGAGGCAGAAGAGGATGGGGGTGGAGGAGGACCAGGAGGGAGGATGATAAGAAAGGGAGGAGAGAGGAGCAGGATGGGGAGAGAGGGAGAAGAGAAGGGAGAGAGATGAAGAGGAGGAGAGGAAGTTGGCAGAAGAGATGAAAGAAGGGGAGAGGACCAGGAGGAGGAAGAATAGAGGTAATAGAAGAGGCGATAAGGAGAAGAGGTGTAGTAAGACACAGTGGAGGAGGAAGGGAGGAGCAGGAGGAGGCGAGGAGGGGTGGAGGCAGATAGGAGGGAGCAGGATGAGGTGAAGAAGAAGAAGAGTATCAGAGGAAGAGGGAGGAGTTGGAAGAGCAGAGGGAAAGGAAGAGGAATTAGTCTGGAGAGTAGGGAGAGGAAGGCTGAAGGGGGGAGGAAGACCAGGAGGAAGAATGCAGAAGAAGAAAGGAGGAGAAAGAGAAGTAGACCAGGAGAGGGTGAGACGAGAAGAGAAGAGCAGAAGGGAGTGGCGAGGCCGGGGAGGAGAGGAGTCTGGAGAGGAGAATGAGGAAAGAGAAGAAGAGAGAAGAGACTCGAGAGGAGAAGGAAAGGAAAAAGAGGAGAGGAAAGGTTTGAGGCGAGGTGAAGTGGAGGGAGAAGACGGGGAGGAGGAGATGAGGAAGAGGGGAGGAGAGATGAGGGAGGAAAGGAGAGGAGTGGGAGAAGAGTGAGAGGAAAAGGAGGATGAGAGGAAGAAGAGGGGAGCAGGGAGAGGTGAAAAGAAGATCTGGAGGAAGAGAAAGGAGGAAGATTAAGGGCAGATGCAGGAGAGGGGAAGGATGAAAGGAAGGAGGATGAGGTAGGGAGGAAGAGGAGGAGGAGACAGAGTAAGATGGGTAGATGAGGAGGGAAAGGAGAGGAAGAGAAGCCGAGCAGGAAAGGTAGAGGAAGAAGGAGAGGAGGAGACAAAGCTTAGGAGATGCTGAGGAGTGGAGAAAGAGAGGCATAGAGGTGGGACAGGAGGAGGACGAGGCTAGGAGGGGAAGAGGAGTCTTGAGAGGAGGAAGACAAGACAGCAGGAGAAGAGGAGTAGTGGAGTTGAGTCTCAAGAAGAGAGGTGGAGGACCAGAAGGAAGGAGTGAGGGAAGAAGAGAAGAGAAGGAGGAACAGAAAAGGAAAAAAAGAGGAGAGGAGCAGGATGACGGGGAGGAGGGGGGTGTAGTAAGATGCAGTGGAGGAGCAAGAAGAGGAGGATGGAGAGAGGTGGAGCAGGAAGAGATGAGATGCTCTTCTTTTCCCATTCTGTCTTGCAAGAGAGGAGGAAGAGGAGGAGATGGAGGCAAATGCAGGAAGAGGTAAAAAAAAAAAGAGGGAGGAGGTGAACTATGACAAAGTGAAGGGGCAGGAGAGGAGGAGCAAGAGAGGAGACTGCAGGGGAGGAGGAAGGGGGGAAAAGAGAGTAGGAAAGGAACATGAGGAGAGGAAAAGGAGAGTGGTAGGATGAAGAAGAATGAGGACCACGAGAGACAGAAGGTGGAGAGGGGCAGAGCACTGGTGGCTCACGCCTGTAATCCTAGCTACTCAGGAGGCTGAGATCTGAGGATTGCGTTCAAAGCCAGCTAGGCACAAAGTCGGTGATGCTTATCTCCAATTAACCATCACAAAACCAGAAGTGGCGCTGTGGCTTTGCGGGTAGAGCATACCCTTGAGCTGAAGAGGTACCGCACCCAGACCCAGAGTTCAAGCCCCATGACTGACATACAGGCGAGAAAGGAAAAGGAGCAGTGGGTGAAGGCCAAGTGGAGGTGAGGTAGAGGAGGAGTCTGAGACGAGGAAAGATTGCGGGGAGGAGGAAGACAGGAGGACGAGATTGTGGTGACTTCCTGTATGCACACAGGATCCTGCATCTTGCTCTGCTCTGGAGTTACTGAAGAAGGCAGAGCCGTGCTCCCATCGCTGCAGGGCCAGGACACTTCATTGCAGGGCTGTCCAGTATAAATGATCGGTTTCATCTCTGGATTCGTGAAACGGCACGGCTTGGGACACGAGCTTCAAATATTCTGAGTTATTTCAGTCACTTTAGCACCGCTCCCCATCCACACCCCTCGACGTGGGCTCGAAGCAGCTTAGATGTGGTGGGTGTGGACCCCTGGGCACTACAGTCCATGAGAATCATCTCCAATTAACCATCAGAAAAAAAATAAGTGGCGCTGTGGCTCCAGGAGTAAGGACGGTAGCCTTGAGCTGAAGAGCTCAGGGACAGTGCCCAGGTCCAGAGTTCAAGTCCCATGACTGACAAAAAAAAAAGACCAGGCTAAAAAATGAATGTCTCTACATTCTTGCATAGGAAACCTATCAAGGATGTTTCCGTCCTATGGCCTCATCTATACAAAAAGAATAACTGTAAGGCCTCTATGAAGCTCAAGCCACTCCTCCTCACTGCCCCCTCACTAAAGGGCGTTAGTTATTACCACGTACACCAACTATGCCATATGTGAATGACTTAACCACAAGATGGAGGAATACCTCGCTTTCTGCACATATCTAAATTAACCTTCCCGGGACTAAACTATATAAATAAACTTGCTTGTGGGACCTTGAGGTTCAGAAGCCAGTGACAGCGAGACTCCCTGGTTCCTCCACTTTTCTGTCATTTCTTCAGCTCTCATACCCTATCCCGCTGTCCTTAGTAGCAGTTAGAAACAAATAATAGCTAAATGGTTGTGACCCAGACCTGGCACAGGGCAGAGGTCATTCAATCACGTGACCGTCTTCCTCTCCCAGCAGAGGAAGGGTGCTTTGAGAAGACTCCTGCAGGCAGTCTTTTGTTCATGTGTCTACCCACAAGTCTAGGTTGCACCCCTAAACTGGTGAGAAAGGATTCTGTGAACACACTATGTGACACACACAGTTCTGTTCTGGGTTTTGAGGACACATTGAATGCTGCTGCTCCTGCTGCCAGTTCTGTAGACGTCACACGCTCGGGCTTTGTCTCTGTCGCTCTCACCTCTAGCACAGCCACCCTGGAAGTGGAGTGAGTCCTTCACCTCCCTTGAAACCCAAGAAGCCAGGTACAGAGACATTCTCCATATGCACAAACCTAACGCCTGGCTTCAACGCCCCAACTCCAAAGACTCATTTTTCTCCCCAATATAGCTCTGACTCCCCCAGGTCCTACCTGCACATCAGGCATCAGAAGGGCATTTCAAGGGGACCAAGCAGGGCTGGGATGCTCCTACTTGTAACCAAGAGTAAGAAGTTGTGGGGAGAAGGTTTCACACGAGCCCCAACTCCAGACAAATCTGCGGGTGCACGACAGCGTTTTGGTAACGATTAGGCGATGTATCGTACAGCCCATCTCTGCAACAAATCCACTTGCATAATGGATACTTTTGTCGCCCAAACAGTTCTCCATTTCCATGCCACCTGGACACCCCTAGAATCCCCCGTTTTAATCTCAGCTTTTTTTGAGTTTGAGTATTTTAGTTCCAACATACGATTAGTCTAGGAAGGAAGGGAGGTAGGGAAAGAAAAGGATGGAGTGACAAGGAGAGGGAAGGCAGGAGGGAGGGTACAGAGACACTTTTGAGGTTGGTAACGGTGCCTGCTTCCTGGATGGTGGTGATGTTTTCAAGGGTGTATGTCTATGCCCCAGCTTATCACGCTGTGTGGATTAAATAAATGCGGGTTTGGGGTCTATCAACTAACCTTCAGCAGAGCTGTTAAAGTAAATATGAAGTTGCTCTTGGCAACATCCTTAAAGGAATCGTAACTGACAAAAGGACGAGTGATCCCTTCGTGGCTGTCTTCTAGCAGCGGAAGACAGGCTGGAGACCCACTCAAGAGTATGTAGGCACAGCTCATTATTGGCACAGCCAGGCAAAACCCCAGGACCTCTGACTTCCAGCCAAACCTTCTTTCTTGCCACTTACCCAACTCACAGCATGCATGGCTTCAGAGCAAGTCTGTGAATGTATAGTTTATTTTGACATGGTAAAACACTGTGTATGTTTGCTATGGAAAATTGGGAAAATACAGAAATAAAGAGAGTGGTGACAAAAATAAAATGATCTGTTTCCCACCACCCAGGGAGCTGTAGATAATTTGGCATGTTTCCTTCTAGGCCTTTTTTTTTTTCCTCTTCCCCTTCACATAGCTTTGTTTGTTTTCTTTTTCCATTTTCTATACTTGTGAATACTCTGTGTACACAATTTGTTACCAGCCTTCCCACTTACATTAGAAATATTTCCCCATGTTATTACAGACTGTTCACAAACAACCATTTCCTTCTCAATAATCAACTGTAACAGTTGCCCTACAATACTCCCACCCAAGGTCAACTTACTCCCAGCCCTCTGGGATCTACCTAGCATTTTTCTTACACTTACCTCCAGATGGCTAAATCATAGGCAACATCTAGATTTCTCCACCATAGACTTTGTCTGCTGGTTTCCTGCAGTGATGCAGTGAGCAGAGATTCCGTCCTCACTACCACCCTTTCTTTTCTTCTTCCTCTGGTCCCAGTAGTAAGATTTTTCAGTTTTAAGGCCTTTCTTGGTTAATATTAAAATTATTTTTTTAAAAACAACAAAAAATGATTCCTCACTTCCGTTTTTATCTTTCTGAGAACTGTTATTATTGCTTATTTGTGGTTTGAACTCAGGGCCCTGTGTTTATTAGGTAAGAGCCCTACCACTCCCAACTTTGTTATTCTACTAATTGCATTACTAGTTATACGATTGTAAGTCCTTACGTTCTGCTCTCTCGTATTCTCCGTTTTTAAACTATACTTTGTTTTTTTGATAATGTTGATAATCACCCCTGAGCCTATCAAGACATTAATGCTTTAATCAAGACATTAACTTAATTTGACATTACTAAAGACATTGACACCAGAACTTGAAAATATTTTGAAAAAATCACATTATTATAAAGAATAGGCGTCTGATAACAACGGTGCTGATATTTCATGTCAGCACCGTGTCAACATTCACCATATAATCAGGGTGTGTAGGTTGAAATCCAAGAAGGTTTTTTGTTGGTTTACTGTTGCTAACTACACCAGAGATGAAGCTGCTTGATTTTGTGTGTCTATATCTGGTGATTTTTGTATGAGATGTCCAATAGGATACCAATGATGCCCAATGTACAAGGTATTCATAGCTGATAACTGACAGGTTAGGAGAAGTGTGGCCGTCTGGGCAGGTTGAAGGCCCTAGGCCTACTGCCAAACTGTATTCCACTCAATCTTCTCCATGGTGAAACCCACAATTCTTGGGGGACAGGATAAATCATTTGAGTCGGCTTCACTCGAAAAAGAGAGGGGTGGAGACGGAAGGGATGGAGACCCTCAAGAGACCAGGGGACAAACTAAGTCTAGTTTGTGGGCCAAATGTGGCCTCCTGCTGAATTTCATCATAAAGGTGTATTGGAACCCAGCCATGCTCATTTGTTCACACATGGCCAGTTTACATACAGAAGCACAGTGGAGCCACTTTAGCAGAAGTCTCTAGGACCTGTGAAGCCTGAACTCTGAAGATCTGGCCTTTAACCACATTATAGGTTGAATTCTCGTTTAGAAAACCCTGAGATTGTTCATAATCCTGTTTTTAGCACCAGAGAGAAATGGATAGAGTAGTTCCTAACCTTTTTTCCCCCAAAGATCCTTTCTAAGAATCTCTGCGCCTATCTCAGGAGAATCAGTGGTGGAAAGGAGGGCAGCAGAGGGTCATGGGAGTGCAAAATATTAAAATTCTTCATATGCATGTGTGAAAATAGAATAATGAATCCTATTAAAACCACTTATTAAAGGAGAGAATGAGGAAGGAAGAGGGCGAATGTGATCAAAGGGCATTATGTGCGTGTATAGAAATACCACAATGAACCTCCTTTGTATCATTAATATATGCTAATTCTAATATGCAACCATTGTCTAACTTTTAATATGCAACAAATAGGGTTCTGAGCCCTTCGCATATTTCAACTCAATTTTCACAGTAATACCAGGAAGTGGTTTTCATTTCTACAGGTGAGAGAGCTGGCATTAAGAAATGAGCACAAATCACAAACCTGACACATGGTAGAATCTAGTCAACTCAGATAGTGTAATTCCATAGAAAGGCAAGGTCAAAAAATAATAATTAAAAAAAAAAAACACCAGGAAGCGGGTAGTGGAAGGGCATGCGGGTGGACCCAAAGGGAAAATAGGGGCTAAATGAAAAGGAGAAGATGGAGAGAATACAGCCAAGCATCCAGGGTATATCCTACAAAATGAAGAGTGGAGGAAGGGGTAGGTAGGGGAAAGACGGGCGAGCATGTCGAAAGGGGTAACGCTGCTAACAGGCATTCATAAGCTGCTTTGTTCAGTGACAACTCCTTAAAGATAAGGAAGGAAAGAAGGAAGTCACCACACGTGGAGGTATGATGTGTATTTAAAACTACCACACAGAGAAATGAAGAATTTCCCCGTGAAACCCACCCACAGAGTCACTTAGGATCACCAAAAAAAATTTTGAGAAAAAGCTGCTTCCACAAGAGACTGGATGTTCAACAATGACTACCTGAACAAATATAAAGCAGAAGCTGATCCAACCCAGTGCCCTGAAAGTTCAGTCATTCCAGAATGTTCCTGTTTATTTTCATTGTCCATTGTGCCTGCAATACCTCAGAATGAATTCTTTTTTTTTTTTAGAGCATCTTGCACTCTAGTGACTATCTGAATATCCTGAGTACAAGAAACTTGAATAGTAAACAGAGGACAATGCAGGACCAACAGGTAAACTTTTCCTAGTCTCTGATATACAGAACCCAGAAAATACTTGGTGACGGTGAACTTCAGTGAAAGCAAACTTGCAATAAAGTCCAACTGGAATTGCTAGCAAGAACTTCAGGTGGCTTACCTTGTTAGAAAAGTGACCCCCTGCATTTTTTTTTTCTTCGGGAGTGGTGGTGGAGAAATCTGAATTCACTGGGGAAGTAAAAGAGATGGTCCTTTTTAAAGGGGAAAAGGAATCGCTTTCACAAAGGCAAGCAGCAGCAGTTGTTCATAACCCTCTTATTAAAGGCACCTAAATAACGTATTGATTCTTGGGAAGACAAACAATGAGGAGACAATCAAGTGTCCATTCAGTAAGGACTTAGGAGCTTATTACATTAGAGCTTCGGGAAGAACTTTTGTCTAATTATATGCTGTACTCAGGTATTTAAGGAGCAGTGTTAATTCTGCAACAGACAACCAGTTAATCATGTCTGCTAGCATCAGGCGCTGTGTTTCTGTGCATTCCCGTATGGTGACTACAAAGCCGGCATTGATTCTGGCTTCCCCTGGAATAAAAAGCCTCATCCCCTTGCACACCACTGTGGTCCAATCCCAGCCCAGCCTAGCCCAGCAGAGAAGGCAGACAATCAGCCTGAGGAAGAAAGCACAGGAATGGCCTCTCTCTACAGGAATGCAGATAAGAGATAAGAAAACAGCATTAAAATATTACCACAGGCCAATAAGGGTCTGTGCATATATTATTTGGTACTGAATGCTGGCAGCCAGAATGGAAGATAAGAGCTATTATTTTCTCTTTATGGATGACTAAACTGAGCTTTGTAGCTGACAGGAACCTAACTTCCTGGGCTCAGGGCTGCATGGGTATCTTTGCTGTGGGGGAAGTTAGCTACCCCGTGGTTTACAGAGTCCAGTAGAGAGGCCCTGGGGCTTCTCAGATGACAACAGCTCTGAGCCAGCCGGTGTCTGGTGGAGAGGGGTGAATATTTTGATGAGTCTCATCGTGACATTTACATATAATGTGCATGCAGTGTACTTTGATCCAATTTTTGCCCATCCAGTGTCCTCTGAAATTCCCTCCCTCCCACTGGCCTCTTTCCATTTCCTAGACAGTCCCCTACACACTTACACGTCTTTTTGTGTTTAATTTAGCCTGTGTCTAGGAGAGAAAACATGTGCTATTTTTTCTCTTTCTCTTTCTGTCTTTCTTTCTTTCTTTCTTTCTTTCTTTCTTTCTTTCTTGCTTTCTTTCTTTCTTGCTTGCTTGCTTTCTTGCTTTCTTTCTTGCTTTCTTTCATCTTTGTCTGGCTTGTTTGGCTTAATGCGATGATTTCTGCGTTCCATCCATTTCCATTGTGTAAATGAACCACGTTATCTGTGTCCACTCAATGGCTTGGAAAGTTTGCCTATCCTGAGCAGTGCTGCTGTAAACTAGGGTATGCAGAGGCCTCTATAGCCTCTTATCTTCCTTATCTCCCTTTGGGTAGATAAATGCTCAGGTACAGTAAGCATATAGCACGGCCATATAATTTTCAGAACCAAGAACTAAAAAAAACAACAATAAAATAATAGGCCCCATCACAACAAATAATCTAGTCAACAAATAGCAAATGCACTGACAGTTTTCACAAGAAACACAAATAAGCCAGACAACAACTTGACTACAGCTTCCTGAGAGACCCCAGGTAGCTGAACTGAAATTAAAGCTTTGAGCTTGAATCTTGTTGTTGGAAATCACTGTCTTAGGCTAATTTGTTACACAGCAATAACACTGTGTGTGTGTGTGTGTGTGTGTGTGTGTGTGTGTGTGTGTGTGTGTGCCAGTTCTGAGGCTTGAATTCAGAGCCTGGGTACTGACCTTGAGTATTTTTTTTGCACTAGGCTAATACTCTACCACTTGAGCCACAGCTCCACTTCCAGCTTCTTGGTAGTTAATTGGAGAAAAGAGTCTCACAGACTATCCTGTCTGCACTGGGCTTCGACTATTATCCTCAGATCTCAGCCTCCAGAGCATCTAAGAAATGCAAAGCCATGCCAAATGCAGAATACAGTGGACTGGCACTCAAGTTTCCTACAGGAGATGATACCCCAATGCAACAGCCCTCCCTCCACCTGGCTTGCTCACCTCTGGAGCCTTTTCAGGCCAACAAATCCAACCTGCAAGTCATCTCAACTCTGCCAAGACACAAATTCACCAAGGCATTTCCACAGTGAGAGGCTGCTGTGAGCACCTATGAGGATTCTCATCTGTCAACCATGGATCATCCAGGCTAGGGTAAGAGGCAGTGCTGAAGGAATGGAAGGAAGAATTGGTGCTAAAGAGGGGAGTGGGGGGAGGAGAGGGGAGTGGGGGAAGGGGACAGAGGAGAGGAGAGACAGGATCACAGAGTGAAAGTTGTCACAAAAAGAAGAGACTCAGAAGAAGGAAGAGGAACAGGGGGAGGAAGGGGGGAGAGATGGAGAGAGGGAGGGAGGGGGGAAGGAGAGAGGATGAGGGAGAGATCCCATCATGGGGCTGAGAAATGACCTATCTTGTCTATTTTGGCAGAACACAGATTTCTCTGAAATGAAACCTGGTCCCCGTGGCCGGGGGCCAGCAGGGGAGAGAATGGAGACGGGAAGATGGTGACGTGAGCACACACTTATCGATTCCAAACAGACTCCTGCGGGAGTACATCAGAGTGATTTTTCAGGATTCAATTGAACTGACTCCTTTCTTCAAATTAAATTCCTTCACTGCAGCTCTGTTCCTCAACCGTCACCCAGTTCTGTCCTAAAGGGGCTCTGATGCCCAATTAATAAATAAGACTTCAAATAGTCTGACTCCATATTTGGCTGATTAGAGCAGGGAATGCAGCACTGGGGCTGGCTAACTTTCCTCCTAGAGGGCTTCCCTGGGTGAGCTTAGCTAGAGGGAAGGGAGGAGAGGGAGAGGGAGGAGGGAAGGGAGGAAGAAGAGGAGGAGAAAGAGGAGGCACGGGGGGGGGGGGGGGAGCAGGGAGCTCCAAAAATGGATCCTGCTTAAGAGTAACTAGGTTTTCTTTGCAGCGCCTCTCATCATAGTATCCCCACTGAATGGGATCTGGGGGTGGGAGGGGCTCCAGGATGCCAGCACTTATTGAAAGAAAGGCAGATGGGAATGCTGGGGGAGAGAAGTGAGCAAAAACCCGTTACTTGCAAGCTCAGCTCTTCCCTCTGCCACCCCCATTGCCGCTTTTGCTCTGCTGGGGTTCAAGGGTACATTTTGGAGGGTGAATCGCCGGGACTGGATGGAGTTGCAAGCCACCCATGCAACTATCTCACTTAGTGTTCAAGGTCATCCTACCTGCAGGTCACGGGTGGGGAAACTGAGGCACCAAGCTGGGCATGTCTATAAGGATGTGTGGTGGAGTCAGATTCTGAACCCACAGCGTGTGACTCTTTATTTTTCTATGTGTGTGGAGCCCATCTATGTTGGAATCTGAGTTGCACCCCTGCCTGCTGGCAGGGTTGTGTGACTTTGAGTCTCTCCCAGCCTCAGTGCCTGCGTGGAACACGAGGGTCAGGAAAACCACAGATCCATTTCCTGGGGCTGTGAAGACAGCATGAGTAGCTGTGTCTCAAAGATCTTCAATGCTCATTTTCGAGCAGCAGGTAAAGGGGATTTTGGCAAAGGGACTAGGTGCATGCAGCCAGTGCACAAAGGAGTGATGTCAGGGGGTAAGACCTGTTCTGATATGGGGATAGCCTTGAGCCGAGGAGCAGGAAATCCCAGGCTGCCCTCATGAGTATCCTTCTCCCCCCACCCCATGGCAACCTGCCTTGTTCCGACTGCTCTGAGGGAAGCCAAGGAAACCTCTCATTACCCCCTAAGAGGACTGGACAACCCCTCTGGGCACTGGACCCAGGGAGCTGCCCTCTCTGCCAGTGACCAGAATGAGAGGGCTGTGTGCAAGGAAGCCACGCATGCCCTTCTGACAAACTTCCACTTGCTCTGAAAGCCATAATTAGGCCAGATCTCAGCATGGTGACCATGGTGTGTTAGAGGGAAGTTTCAGGGCCTCCTTCCCCAAGGCCTATGAAACACTGCTGGGGACACACCACGCGGGGAGTCTGGAGGAGCTCTGGAATCAGGGAAGCTGAGTGTTGCTGGCTCACACCTGTCATCCTAGCTACTCAGGAAGCTGAGATCTGAGGACTGGAGTTCAAAGTCAGCCTGGGCAAAAAAAAAAAAAAATAAATCACGACACTCCAATTAACTATCAAAAAGCCAGAAATGGAGTTGTGGCAGAATATCAGCCTTGAGTAGAACTGAGGGACAAAGCGCAGGCTCTCCATTTAAGCCCGCTGGCATGCGTGCGTGCACACACACACACACACACACACACACACGAATCAGAGAGAAGGCAGCTCAAATCCCAGTTCCACCAATTACCCATGGGAAGTTCCTTACATTCCCTTAGGCCTTTGGTTCATCTGAGAAAAATGAGGGTAATAATTACCTCCTTGATTATCATGGTGACTGAAATGAGAAAGCACACTACACAGTGCTCCAGATGTAATCTCTTCAACCATGTGTGAGTTATAGTTATTTCATTACCGATCCTATTAATACTGAATTTCAGCTTTTTTTTTGTTTTGGTCACTGGGATGTAGATAGTTTAAAATCCACCTGCCAGTGTTTCCCCATCTGTAAAATGGGAAGAATGGTATTACTATCTACCCCAAAGGCTTGCCATGAATATCCAAAATACTCATGTCACATAGGCTTTAGAACGGCGCCTACCCGATCAAAATGAGTGCAGTTTCTGTCCTACAGGTTGTACACACGGGAGCTACATCACTATTATCTCCTACCATGAAACAAAATCTTCCATTTCATCATGTCCCCCTCAACTGATTAATTCAATGTTCTCTGTATGCCTTGGATTTTCAGATCCCTGCTCTTGAATGAAGACGTAGTAATAGACAATGGGGAATCTTTGTCTTCCACGAAGATAAAAGTGTAGAGACACCACCAAGGCTAGTCTCCTTCACTGGAAGACATGGTGGGGACCTCGTACCCCTACTGAGAAGGAAAGTCTTAGGAAAATGTGTGTCCCAAGATAAAGAGGGATGGGAGACGAAGCAGGGCTTTCTGAGCTAACGTTCCCAAGTTAAGATGTCCTAGTAGAAGTAGACCCCAAGTTGGGCTTATAGAAGCACTAACCAAGCCAGTAGAAATCTACTGAAATCAGCCTACATTGGTCAGCTCTGAGTGATCCTTACCACCACGGGAGAGACACAATAACCATCGATCATCAAGATCCGAGCAGAGCTTTTCTTATCAACCAACCAATGAAACTACAGAGCATCATACAGTGGCCCCGTGGCCCATGCCATCTGCTCTGTCTAAGACATGAGCAGAAACTCTGCACCAACCGTGGCTAACTCATGTGCTAAGGCCAAAGTTGAAAAAGTATAAAAGTCAGCTATCAACTTCATGCCCCAACTTATGCATAGCCTGGACAAAACTGCCAAGGCCATGGGTCGATTTCCCCAGTTCCCCCGGTCCTCATCACCTCTGTGTCATTGTAGGCAGGCCCACAGTGTCACCAGGGCTTCTTGCTTTGTTTCAAATGTTCCACAGCAGAATAAACTGCACGGAGGCAAGCATGGAGTCAGAGATGGGGAGAACTGGAGGCGAATTCGAATGTAAAAGGAAGGTAGAGAATAAGTAAGGAACTGAATCACCACAGCCATGTTAATAACAAGACATACCAGGTAGTTAGGCATAGGCATAGCTTTGGTGCATGACATGTACTCAGCCAAGAGTCTTCTGAATGAGATATCATTACTTCCTCCACTTCATATACGGCTGTGTGTAAGTCTGTGAGTGCATTATTTAAGAACTGTGCAGGTATTACCATGAATTCAGAGGCCTAGGGGTAACCATATTTACTCTCTTCTAATGCTTACTGTCACATTGAAAAACCATATAGAAGCCCATTCGAACTAAAAATAAAAGCAATTAACCACAAAACAGAGGGAATTCATAGACAGGTCATTTATAGATTCAGATACAAGAATGCCTTGCAGCCCAAGAAAGGGAATCAACAAAAGGCCCCTTGGCCCTCGACCTTTCTGTTTCTAGATTTCTAGGAGGCTCAGAAGCCAGTTTGTAGGGGTCCTCAGGGAAATGCACAACTGTGTGCATTTCAGTCCCAATTTCTCATTCTGTTTTATGGCTCCACTCTTCAAATTTAATTTGAAAGTTGGACCGTCTCTTTTGATGTAACATACTCTTTGATATCCTAGGATGTCTTTTCTGGAAAGCAAATCATTCAAATATCAAATTAAAGTGTGTGCCGACACACACGTCTATGTGTAATCCCAGACTCTACACCTGCTTACAATTTTCTCTCACAAGACTATGTGAGCATGTACATGTGCGCGTGCACACACACACACAGTTCCAACACTTTGAGCAATACGAAAAGAAAACCAAGATATAAGCTGCATTCGGGCAACAGAGCCAGGGAGGTAGATTTGCTGATTTTATAGGACTTTTTAATTCTAGGTGGCAGAGATGGAGGGACTTCATTAGATTCCATTCCAGCCCATCCTATTTGATCTTTGATGATGTAATTTTGCCTCTTCTTTTCATCAAGGTCTGTAGTCTTATTTCTAAACATTAGGTTAGCTTATGGATCAATGGGAAGTAATAGGAAGTGGTTGTGTGGTTTCAAAGGCTAGAGGGAGGAGCTGGCAGTGGCTATCTCTGAGATCATGACATAAGGAAATAGATGTCAGCTATAGGAGAGCCAGGAAAACACACAAACACCCCAGACTGCATCGCCAGGCTTCTCCAGGCAGCAGCCAGTCCATTGCCTGTCAAGAAGTAAGTTATACGAGAGGCTAGCCTAGAACTTAGGTGCCCCTGTCTTCAATGTCACATCCTTAGAGTGCTCAGAATGGTAACTCTTGCCCATGGGAGAAGACAACTGGTAGAAGAATGCTTGTGCTATAGTCAGAAAGAAACCATGACAAATAACACAAGGCAGACCTCCAGTGCCAGCTCAGTCACCAACATGCTGTGTATTTTAGATATATATGTATATATTCACACACATATATACATATAAATAGACCTCTCAGACATATATACATATACCTACACACATAAATATGTATATGAATAACATATACATATATGTATATATAAATATATATGTATACATATATTTATATCTGAGAAGTCTATTTATATATACACATACATATATAGAGACACAGAACTAGACCTCTCAGCTCCTCTTCTGTAGAGTATGCAGGGTGGAGAAGCCAGTCTCCAATCTTCCTGCTCTAAGAGTTCTTGATTGTGTGGCCTCCAACGTGGGCCTGCCTAGCTCTTCATCACTGCAGGAGTGCAGGGATTTGACTGTGATGGGCTGGGAGCCTGTGAGAGGGACGCCAGGGGGGGTTCTTCTCACTCTATCAGCTCCCCTTCTTCTAAAGGGTAACATTGTCACTCAGCTTATCTCCCTGCGAACTTCCCTTAATGGTTTTAGTTGGATTCGGGCTCCAGTGAATCATCTTGGGCAACAGGCAACACGACAAACTCATCACTAATTAATTGGCAGTGACACAGGAGACCACACTTCCCGCACAGAAGGTCTGCTTCTAAAGCAGCCTCCATCATCCTACATCTTACCATAGGGTACCATTCCATTCTCTGGGTTTATCTCTTGCCTAATGGTGAGGGACAGGGGAGGGGACAAGAGGAAGGAGATAACTTGGAGAAGACACACTCAGGAAAATACCACTCTACTGACATCTTCCTTCTCAAGGCAGCACTCCTGGTCACCCCCACCTCCTTGCATTCCATCTTCTGTCCATGAAAATGACTGCCATTTCATCATGTGAAGCAAAAATTCAGCATTATTGCTACACGTGTAATAACTGTAAACATGAAGATTAGGTCAGAGCACAACACAAATGCAATCATATATCAAAGAGACAGGGTGTGTGTGTGAGCTTAATTAGAGATAGGAGTCTCACAGACTTTCCTGCCCTGGCTGGCTTTGAACTATGGTCCTCAGCTTCAGCCTCCTGTATAGCTAGGATGACAGGTGTGAGCCGCCAGCGCCCTGCTCAGAGAGATTTCTTTACTACCCAACTCAGGGCACGCTGCACCGCTTGTGTGATGTTGAATCTCCAGTTCAGGGAACAGTCACTATTTGTTGGGTAAATGAATAAATCTCTATTAAAACAAATAAACAAACAAACACCATACTGTCAGGCACTAGTAGCTCATTCCCCAAATCCTAGCTGCTTCATGTGAACGTCTCAACATCCACCTGTTCTCTCCATCCCACCTCATCTTTGCCATCGCCGTGTCCCAGCTCAGCTCCCACGGGTCCTGTAGTGTCAGCTCACGTGCCCTTCCTTCTTCCCTTTCCCCCCAAACTTACCTTAGTGTACACAGGACCACACGTAGATGTTATCAGACATAGTGTAAGGATACGTAACAGCACTGCAGGTCAGGTACTTACTACTCTACTTTCCAGCTAGTGGTGAGAGAGTGTCTGAAGCCTTCTGTGAATTACTTAATATTTGCCTTCTGAGTCAATCATACATATACTCCCCCCCCCAATTTAAAATTCATGCCCACACTCCAACTGCTGAGTGATCACACTTCCCTCCGTTCAGCTTACTTAACAACAACAACATACCTAAGCACCAGTGGTTCCTGCCTGTAATCCTAGCTACTCAGGAGGCTGAGATCTGAGGATCATGGTTCAAAGCCAGGATGGGCAGGAAAGTCCATGAGACTCTTATCTGCAATGCACCACCAGAAAACAAGAGGTGGATCTCTGGTGCCAAGTGGTAAAATGCTAGCCTTGAGAGAAAAAGAGCTCAGGGACAATGTTCAAACCCTAACTTCAAGTCCCACCGTGGACAAAAATGTAAATAACTAAATAAAAAGAATACACACAAAAATAACCACAGACCGCCTTCTTTTATTTTAAGGGGGCTCTGTTGGCTGGGACTCTTTGAAGTATTATTTTTATGGATTCATATGCAAGGTCAAGGAGTTTGTTTGGGCTTTACTAACTTCATTAGCTTCTTCTTGAAAATTTATTCTACCCGTCAATGTCTGTTGTTCTAGAATACTTTGATCTGCAAATGAAGATCTGGGTTGTTTTTTTTTTTTAAATCAATGATTGTCCTCCGGTGATTAACAAACCACATCAAAGTGCTCAAAAGAATTTTGCAGATGACAAACTCCTGGCGACTCTTCTCCCTAATACATGTTTAATTTCTTGTGGAATAATCCAACTCTGACTCTTGCTTTTCACCTAGGCATGTGGTTCACTCAGATCTATTGTCCTGTTCTTTTTTTTCCCCACACTTGGTGACTACAGAGGTAAGAGTAAATTTAATGATAAAAGAAAACATTGATTATCGGGAAGGAAAAAAAAAAGAGGACATGAAATTGTAAGCAGACTTCTGAGTTTTAAGGGCAGGACTAAAATGGAGAAGAAAAATTTTTATCTGTAGGAAAAGGAAAAGAAATCACAACAGAACTGCAATGACTGGGAGGAAAAACAATTAGAGCCAGGAGTGACTGATCTCGAAAACAGAAGGATTAAAGAATGGAGTCACATGTACTTAGTGGCATCATTACTGACAGTTAAGCCAGGGAGCAGGTAAGCCAGGCCTGGGATACCAGCATTCTCTGATGTTTGTCCAAGGAACAATATCCTGTGTACAGATCTTACTCTCAAACACCCCAACAAAGATACCCACAATAGGCAAAGAGTTCTGATGATATAGCGCCTGGGAAAGACAGATCTCATGCTCAAAAATATAAATCTCCAGCCTACATACCTTAAAGGGAACCCTACTAGGTCTGAAGCCACTCCTCTGTGCTCTCTTCTTCTGAGAAAGCTGCAATGAAGACTCCCAGGACCTGCTTTCATCCCTAAAACAAAGAAACCCGAATCCTCCCTGCCATTTCCCTCTCTGAGCAGACACATTACTCCCCAGCTGCCAACATCACTCCATTTAAATCCATCCATGATTATGAACAACAACCAAGAAATGCCATACATTTGAGGAAACGCGACAGTGTGTGAGAAAATTTCAAAGTATAATAAAGGCACTAATGGGCAAGGAATCAGTTATCCCATTAAGCCAAAGGAGACTCATTGAGTATGCCCAGCAGTAAGGATGAACGGGCTGCCAAAGGAAAAGAAAACCACCAGAAACTCAAAAACAAAAAATCAAAAAACTACCATTGTCAAAGAAAGAGTAAGGGCCGGGAGTTTGGCCTAGTGGTTAAAGTGCTTGCCTAGCATGCACGAAGACCCGGGTTCGATTCCTCGGTACCACATACATAAAAAAAAAAAAGCCAGAAGTGGTGCTGAGGCTCAAGTGGTAGAGCTCTAGCCTTGAGAAAGTCCAAGGACAGTGCTCAGGCCCTGAGCTCAAGCCCAGGACTGGCAAAAAAAAAAAAAGAAAGTAAATATATAGGGGAGACCCACACAGGCAAATGGATGACACTGATAACTCCCCTGGATGGGGAGACAGGCACACTAACTCACACCTATCAGCTCAGCTTCTTGGAGGTGGCCTAGCTGATGATGGGTGGATGAGGAACTATGTTTAAATGCAGCGAGAATCTAGAAGTGAGTCACCTCTACTGGGCTAGTTTTCCCCAATGCCAGTGGCCATAAAACTTGACCCATCAGACAAGCCAAGAGCGTTTTCAGGCAGCACAGAACCCTGCTTCCTGAAAGAAGCTATGCCTGCAGGTGAGGGCTGGGGCCACGCAGCTCCCATCTTGGAAATGACTTCCCCGCAGTGTGATGTGGAGAACTGAACGCAGCAGAGCGCCTTGCTTCTGATAGGACACCTGCCGCTGGGGATCTAGTCAATGCACAACTAAATTAAGTCGTGTCTAATGAAGTCATCAAAGAGATGCCAACTGTCGCAGAGATGTCCCTGGATGGCAGTGCTGGGTATCTTCTCTGCCAAAGCCTCAGTGTCCAGTCTTATATGGGGTACCTGGAGATTCACCAGGGAACAACACAAGCCAGGAACAGACACCTGAGCAAGGCTCCAGGCAATATTAGAGTTCTGGTCCCAGGGTGGTGAGAGAGATGTGTCACACTCACACATAAACGTACACATGTGCACACACATGCACGCACCCCTAAGATTTCTCATCCCCATTGTGGGTTGAATACTATTCTCACCCTTGGATCCATGCCCGCAGTCCAGCTGAGACAAAACAAAAAATGCTCCACTTTGTGATGAAGACACACATGAGAGTAAGACCTGCTCAATCAAATCTGCAGCAGACAAGAGTTATTAGAAGATGAAGCTACATTGGCTCGGGCAAGAAGATGGAAGCGACTTCAGTAACCTTCATTCTCTAGAGTGTAAAACCACAGGGAGAGGCCCCCCACCCCCCCCACACACAGAGGAAGGGGATCTCACTGGAAAAACCTGCCCTCCTGGCAAAGTACACAGGTGACTCCAGCGGCTTGGGTGAATGCAGAAAATCCCTGCAAACACATGCAGAGTTCGGGTAGGAAGAAAACAGACAATGAATGGGCTCTGTTGGAAGATGAGGAGAATGATTTTGGGGGGGGGGGTTCTATCTTCCAAACGCAAGTCTCCCACCAGTGGGTAGATATTTCAGTCCGTCCTAGCAAAACTCGATGTGTGAGTGTGCAGACATGCTGATGAATATAGTTTTCTGAGTTCTCCTCTATCAGAATGACTAAACATCCGAGTGCACTTGCTCGAATCTCACCCTGCGTGCATTTTGCTCACAACAGAAGAAGGTGGGCTTTCTGCAGCGTGTATATGGTGGAGGGAACACAGGGAGGGACTTCCACACTCAAGCAAGGAAATTCCACCATACATTTCCATGACTCTGGGTCACCTGACCAAGGGGTGCAACTGGAATTATAAATCAGTCTGGAGCATATGCACACACACGCACGCACACACGCACGCACACACACACACACACACACACACACACACACACACACACGCAGGTACCCCTAAGATTTCTCATGCCCCTTGTGGGATGAATACTCTTTTTATCCTTGAATCCAGGCAACCACTCATGTATTTTGTCTTTATGATATATACGATATTATATAGTAACATTATAATATACAATTTGCAATTATGTCTTATGCGTTATATAGTGCATAATCCTGTCTGTCTGCTTTGCTTTCCTCTCTTCACCAATTCCCACCCCTCCTACCACTATCACCATTTCCTCTTGTCAGAGTCTGAGCCAGGGCTCAGAACAACATTCAACCCCATTTCCTTCCTTGAGATGTCACTTCCAATGGCTCAAAAGTGACTTCCTTCCAGTCTCACTTTTACGATTCCACGGCTCCCTGTCCTTCCCACGTTCTGCTCATTATCCATTTTCTTGATGAATAAGATACAGGAAAAAAATCCTATATTTCCAGTGAGAAATATACACAGCTGTACTACAACACCATAACATAAATACATTATTATACTTGTCTTCAGGGACTGGACTCTGCACTAGGTTAATTGGCCAAAATTGCCAGCCTTTCAACTCCTCTCGAGACCATGCACTTTCTATTACAATCTGCTGGCTTCCCTCCACTCTGCCTCTGTGTGAAGAAAGGCTTTCCATGTTCCCTCTCAAGTACAATTTAGTTGTAAATGCTCCTTCTAGTTCCCTCATTCTAGCTTGCTTCGCTTCTCATTCTGCTGAGAGGGAGCCATTAGGAAGGTACATTCTGTTTTTAACTCTGCTTTGCATTGTATCAAAGGTCTCCTTCTCAAACTTTGGTGGAGAGACCCCCTCCCCCCCCGACCACACACCTCAATCCTTCTACTCCGGGGCACCTTTACACTCTTTCCTTTATGTCCTGGGAAATGCTGTGTTTAAACAACTTATCACCTAACCGCATTAAGTCCCGCAGCTTGCCACAGCCAGAGCACTGCCTGCGGACCCTCGCCCAACACAGGGAAACAGAAATGAAAGGCACACGGAATTTTTTTCAGCAGTGTCTGGTGAGCGAGGCAGGGCAGTGCTTCACTTGAGCCCTTATGAGCGGCCGGCAAACATTTCCAGCCAGTGTGGCTGGCTTGAAATGCACGGTGGCAAGGTTGAGTGGTGATAATAAAGTTGGCCTCATGGGGTCACATGGCGATACCCTTGGACAAAAGCTCACATTTGTCAAATGTCAGCCTTGCAACTGGAGGAAGGGCATCTGACAGGTCAAGTATCACCCAGTCTGTGCGCATAGATTTTTTGTTTGTTTTGCTTTGTTTTTACCTCCATCCTTGGATCAAATCCCAGATCCCCTATTTAGAAAGTATACAGCCTTGGGCAAGTTATATGGTTTCTTCTAGTGACTGGCCATCTAGCTTTCATTCCCTACCACTTTATACATTCTTCCTCTTTATCCAGAACTCTTCAACTGTAGCACCCCAGGATCTTTGCAAATACTGATTCCTCTGCCTAAATATTCAGCTTCATCTTCCTTCCCTCTATCCCTCTTTTCCTCCCTCTCTTCCTGCTTCCCTTCCGCCCTTCCTCTCTTCTTCTTTATCTTTCTTGCATTTGTATGGAAGTGTGACACATTTTTTTCTGGCTGAAAATAGCACTGCCCATTCTCATTTGCCTTTCTTTGATCACTAGTAAGGCTGAACATTTTCCCATTTGTTTTTAAATCCATTTTATTTCTTCGTTGTGATTTCCATTTTCTTGTCTATTTCAGCTTTCAAGATCTTAGTGATTTTTTGCAATGATTTTTATAAGCTCTTTATGTTAAAAATACCCAGCCTTGGCTTGCCATCTCTACTTAGAATATTGTCCCATATTCCTTCCTTTTAAGATGTTAGAAACCAAGGACTCTCCCTTTACAAAAAGAAAAACAATGAAATTCATTCATGTTTTACTTTGTGATGCTATTTACCAAGAGCCCTTTTGGATCCAGCAACTTGATAAATGTTCAGTTTCCGTGGAATCCGGTGCTTGTGTTTATTAAAAGCAATCAAGTCTTTTCTTTGTAAGGTTTCTCTGTGTGTCCACGTTTCTTCTTCTGTCTCTCTGTCCCTGCCTTTGTCTCTCTCTGTATCTATGTGTGTCTCTGTCTGTCTTTCTCTCCCTCTCCTTTCTGTTTTTAGTGTTGAATGCCACATGGGATCAGCTTGGTTACTCATGAAATTGATGGCCACCATTTTGCCCCAATGAGTCTGTGGAATTAACCATCTCTTACCCATGGCTTGTGATTATGTATTTCATCTTTTCTTTCTAGGTATGAGCAAGAGCCTTGCGATATTCTTCTTTTCTCTCTTCCACCCACTACCACCTACTGAATTCCTCCTTCAGTATGGTCCCCAGAGCTATCCCTGCAGTTCTAAACACAGGGATTTTCCATCTTAAAGGTTTCATTATTTGATTTACTTATTTTATATTTGCAATGTCAGCCTGCATTCTGGGAGGTCTAGGCCTCCTGCACAATTCCATTGGAAAAATGCTGCTGGCTCAACTGCCTGTGGAAAGATTGTGTGTTTGAACTTGCCAACTTTGCTTACATGGAAGTCACCAGTCTGTAGAGCCTGCACAAGCCTGAAGGTAGGCCCAGGCAGACTAGAGCTCCGGAAAATCCACTCCAGGCTCTGGGAACCAAAAGACCCTCTTGTGAGCCAACACAGGAGAAAGAATCCATTCTTGCCTACCAGAGAACTAAGTCCTTATGTTCCCCGAGAAGAAAATCAGCAAATAACATCTTGGAACATGCAATAAAAATAGCAACATATGGATATCTAGGAATGAAGAGGTTACGTTCTAGAAGAAAGACTTAGCCACACAAAGTCCTTACCTTTACCAGTAACCCAAAGAAGAGAGATGAGAAATGGGGGAGGCAGACTTCTGCTCCTCCTTGTGAAGCAGATGGAGTGTGTGCAGACGA
Source organism: Megascapheus bottae (assembly GCF_031878675.1). Classification (NCBI taxonomy): domain Eukaryota; kingdom Metazoa; phylum Chordata; class Mammalia; order Rodentia; family Geomyidae; genus Megascapheus; species Megascapheus bottae. Next base: position 1,243,205 of record NC_143544.1, read on the forward strand.
TGACTTTGAGAGGAAGGAGAAAAAAATGACATATCTTAAGCATCGGTCTCTGAACAAGAGGATGGAGGACAAAAGACAAAATACACACCTACTTTCTTATTTGATGTTGATGGAGGAATCTTTCCCTCAGCCCCCTGCTTTTGTTTTGATTCCATATCTTAAGAATAGAAATTCTCTTTGTCCAAATCTGTATTGGAACCCCCAAATACCCTCTAGATATGGGTGCATTGTTTTTTTAAACACAAAATCTTGCTGGGGTGCTGGTAGTCCTAGCAACTCGGGAGGCTGAGATCTGAGCATAGAGGTTTGAAGTTAGCCTGGGCAGGACAGGCAGTGAGACTCTTTTCTCCAGTGAACCACCAAGAAGCCAGAAGTAGAGCTGTGGTTTAAGTGGTAGTATACCAGGTCTAGGACAGTACCCCAGCCCTGAGTTCAAGCTCCAGGCTCAGTGTACATATGTACACATACATGTATCTATGCAGGGTGAATATTTACTGAAAGGAAGCACAAATGAATGAATGAATGAATAAATGAATGCATGGGAGAGAAAAGAAGAGGGTGGAGGAAGAAAACAGATAATTAGCCTTCTTCCCCACCCACCCTATTTTCCATTTTCCCTTTTGGAGGAAGTTAATAGTTGAGTTTTCCATATATAAAGTTAACTGGAAAAAATTCTTGTCTGGGACTGTTTATGCTCTTCTTGCTCTCTTTCATACATCAGAGGTACTTAGCAATAAAAATCTATGGCATTTCGGGGCCAGGAGTTTGGACTACTGGTAGAGTGCTTGCCTAGCATTCACGAAGACCCGGGTTCGATTCCCTAGTACCACATGCATAGAAAAAAAAAAGCTGGAAGTGGTGCTGAGGCTCAAGTGGTAGAGCTCTAGCATTGAGAAAGTCCAAGGACAGTGCTCAGACCCTGAGCTCAAGCCCAGGACTGGCAAAACAAAACAAAACAAAATCTATGGCATTTGAAGGAAGACCCTTTTGAAATACAACTCAAGGCTGGAAATAAGGGCTCAGTGATCTGTTTAACCATATGAAGTGTAAGAGAGATGGCATATGAAGTTAATCTTCATGGTACAAAAGGCTGGGCTATGCTAGATGCTTTACCATAACCTCAGAACAGCCGAGGGAAAGGGGATCCTTGGCTTCCCACAATCTCAAGGTTAACAACAGCCTCTCCATTCCTTCTTCTTCTCTTTAGTTATAGAAGCCCACGAAACAAGACATTCAAGGCAGAAGGAAAAGTAAGACCAGGGTTCAGAATCCTTTGTACAGTCCCATCAGCACTTATGAAATATTGTATATAAAAAATCCCCCACTTTAAGAAATGGAGGAGAAGAGGGGAGAGCTGCGACATTTCTCCAGGAGAAGAAAAATGTGTACAGGAATTTGGCTTCTATTTTACATATTTTATTTACATATTTTAGACTTTATTGTGCATTATTTATAGACTCACAATCAGTTTCTGAAATTGTACAGACAGATCTCGGGGACCTGTCACTCAATCTCCCCCCCACCCCAAATGCGACATCTTACATAATTCCAGCAACAGGATCAAAACAAGAAAAACAAAATCAACACACAGAACGTTCTAGGAATTATAGGTTCCTGATGATGGAGTTGGGTGGCAGATTTATCAACAAACCTCACGACCATGAACTCAATGAGCTAAAAAAAAAAAATCCTTGCCAATTCTCAGCCACAGAGATATTGATGAAAGAGGACAGACAGTTGAAGTGAGACTCAGGAACATGGAGTAAAGGTCTTAGAAATGATATCAGGCACACTATGAATCCCCAGGAGAGATGAGGGATGTCTGAGTATCTGGGTTTAGCTGCAGAAGGTTCTGCATGGAGAGTGACCGAGAAGGAAGAGGAGAGAGAGAGTTGCAGTCTCCTCTGTGAGGTAGCATGAGCAAGGGCTGAATTTCCATCACTCAACTGGCCTGTGATGGTATGCACAGTACAGCAGCTTGGTCACCAGCCTTCACGCCCATCCTGTGGGAGAATAGCCAGTGTGCGTCACTTCCTTCTATGTTGTTTCTTTCCATCATTTGCTCCATTTTGAAAGCCTACTCACTGGGTCACGATATGGAAATTCTGTGATTCTTACCATGGACTAAGTTGAACAAACAAGGAAGATTGTTCTTACCCTTGGGAGATCTTCTAGCCAGAGGGAAAAGCATTAGATAGATGAACAAGATATCATCTGATCAGGATTCTAATGTGGAGGAAAGGGTGGGTGAGCCCCCAGCCCTGTGTATTTGTTGTGTGTGTGTGTGTGTGTGTGTGTGTAAGGAAGGAGCTGAAAGGTCCCCAGAGGACTTGGAAGCCAGGATCTGGAGTCCAACAGGACCTGGAGTCCGAAGGTTCAGGGATGTAGCATGAAAACCAGCACTCAGGCCACCTGTCACATGTCATGTCACAGCTGATGTCAGTCCCATTCTTTTATGGCATCCAAGTGGTCTCAGAACTGGTTTTTCTCATTGGGTGACTGACAGCCTGTTGTTCTGTCAAACTGTTTGGGAGCATTCGAGGGTGGCAAAATGTTGTTTTCCTCTCACTCTGAACTACTAAGGCTCTTATCTTTATTTTCCCAAGTCTCTGTCGACACCAGAGCCCACCTGGGCGGATTTAATTAGTGTCTACAGTTATCCATCTGCCCCTTTTGAGGATGTTGTCAGGTTGCTGTTATGAAAGCAAGCGCAAGGACAAGCCTGTAGGAGACAGCAGTCGCCCCACTCCCTCCCCTGATGGTGAGAGGTACTTTGATTCCTTAGGAATCGTTTATTTCTAGTCTGGAGAAAGTTTGGCTCCAGATATGGGTGATTGTCTCTAACTTGGTCAAAGTTCTCTTGGACTGATGGACAGTTTCTGTCCAGAGTCCTTCTACCCATCCAAGCCACAGGAAGTGTCCTCAGAACGTGGCACCCAGTGGACGTGGGAGGCACAGTTTCTCCACCCGGGGCTTCTGAGGAGAAGTTACAGAGAATTCAGAACAGGAGGTATAGAATCTAGGAAAGACTCAAGTGAACAGAACTGCAAGGCGAGCAGTTGGAGGCCCAGAGTTTCACTGTGGCTCAGTTTCACAGCAAGTCCTAGAGCTCTGTATGCTTGAGCTGCCTGCTGAGGAATTAGTGAGGATTGCAGTCGGAGTGCGACTCTGACAGCTACCATCCATACGGCCTGGGTCAAGACTTTCAATGTCAGTGACAAGCACAAAACATGACTGTCTCATAATCACTGTCATCATTGTCATTGCCATCAACATCACCACCACCAATGACATCATCCTCGTCAAAAGCAATTGCATCCATCTTGGTTTTTGGGTTTTTTTTGTCCTGGAGCTTGAACTCTGGACCTGGGCATTGTCCCTGAGCTCTTCAGCTCAAGGCTACCAGCCTATCCCTGGAGCCACAGGGCCACTTCCATGTTTCTAGTGGTTAATTGGAGATAATAGTCTCATGAACTTTAGTGCCCAGGCTAACTTTGAACCACGCTTTTCAGATCTCAGCCTCCTGAGTAGCTAGGGTTACAAGTGTGATTACAGGCATGCCACTGTACCCGGCAACAGCATCCATCTTTAACCCTGTGGGTGTAGGCTAAGTCAGACAAAGCCCTCCTATACATTCCTCCAACCATGCTAAATTTGTTCATCATAAACTAGGTCACAATTCATGACTAGATTCCTCAAGATCACAGTTGTTTACTTGTGCACTGCTTTCTCAGGTATACAGCACCCAGCATTATTAATGGAACAAATAAGTGTAACAGAGAAAATCAACTTTTACTAAGCAACTACTAAAAGCTATGCGCTTTTCTTAAAAACAGCAAGATTTTACTTCAAATCCTCACACAAACCTTGACACATCTCCATTTCTACTGTCGTTCCTCGGTGATGATAATGAAGATCTGCCAAGTTAAGAAACCTCACAAAGGCCAGACAGTGAAACAAACGGTAAATGGGGGTATCCAAACAGAAGCCTGTCCAGTAAGAACTTCCTACCAGATGACCTAAGTGTTTATAGAGAATCTTCTTTACTCTAAGTTATCAAACATTTACTGTCTCTAAAAGTGTTGGAAGGGGAGGGAATTAAAGTGAAGGAATGGATGGATGAAGGAAAATATTGGCCAACCAGTACAGCCCAGCTTGTCCATTCCCAACCAGTGGTTACCACCCAAGGAGGGGGGGCTTACAACGTATTGTCTTAATCTAGGCCCACAGCCTAAGGGAGGGGCTAGCTTGTTTCAAACAAACCAATCACTATCTGACAAACTGCCAAGGCCAGGCCTCACCACCCAGTGTCTGGGTCCAGCTGCTCATACCCCCGAGTGGCCTTTACTTTCTCTTTACTAAATAAATGCTTTAAAACTATGCTCACCTTTCCTGCTTTTATTGTTCTACTACCGGAGAACAAGAACCCGCCATGCTCTCTCATCAGTGGCAGATGGCCCAATGGTGTCAAAAACACTAAATTACATGGCCTTCAGGCTGCTAAGATTTTTTCTAGCCAAATTCCAACCACTTAAAATGAAGAAAAGATGTGAATTTTTTTAATCCATTTGCAAAACTACTTATCCCCATGGGGCAGGCTGAGAAGTCTGGCGATGATGTTTTTATTTGCACAAGCCTGCTTATGAGATTGCAGAGTTCTGTGCAAAGAAAATGGCCAACATGGGCTTTAAGTCACCAATAAAAGTGGGTATTTAAACTAGGCTTTCCTTCACAAAGCACATAATGAGAAGATTTCAGATTTTTATCAGGGTCTTAGGAACAGACACAGAAAGAGTCTGAAATATTAAGGAGAGAGAGAGAGAGAGAGGAGAGAGAGCTTGCCAACTGCAAAGGTCAAATGACAGGCTTTTACATAAATGTTTGATCCCAGAGAAACAGTCATAACAAGAGAGGGTGGGGGGAACATTTGCAAAAACACGGGGGCTGTTTCCTAGAAACACAATGTTTACATTGGCAGAAATACTACCTATAAAAAACAGTAAGGTGATATTGTTACAAAGGTAATACAGCACAATAGCTTGACAGCTGATCACGTACACCACAGACCAGATCCCTAACTATCCTGGAACAGTATCTACTCCATACCTTGGTGGGTTTGTTATTGGTAGCCCACTCTTACTGATGAAGAAAGGGAGTCCCGAAGCTGAGTGCCGGTGGTTCACATCTGTAACGTTAGCCACTCTGGAGGCTGAGATCTGAAGATTATGGTTCAAAACCAGGCCAGGCAGTACAGTCTGTGAGACTCTTTACCTCTAAGGAACCACCAAAAAGCCTGAAGTGGAGCTGTGGCGAAAGTGGTAAAGCACTAGTCTTTCATTAAAAAGAAAGCCCAGAAAGGGATAGTACCCAGGCCTTAAGTTCAAGCTCCAGGAATGGCGCAAAAGAAGGAGGAGGTAGTGGAGGAGTTCCAAAGATTAAGTAACTTACCACATAATGAACAAGAAGCCAGATATTTATGTAGACCAGATTAATTGCATTCATTACCCAATGCAGTAACTAACTCTCCAGGGTTATAACAAAGCACCTCCTATCAGGAGAAACTCTGGAAAGAAAAACAAACAAACAAACAAAAAACATTCTTCAGGAAATGTTTCCATACCACATTGGACCAGTAGGGCTCGTATTTCCCTGTGTGGAAATGTGAAGGCCCCATCACGCTCTAGGGCCTTCAGAACTCCCTCAGAGAGCTGAGAACCCCCTGGGAGGCCACTTACATACTGACATCATTATTTTTAGAGTGTTTTTCCTTTTCTTTTCAAGATGAAGGGGTCTTACTATGTAGCTCAGGCTGGCCTAAAACTCATGATCTACTTGCCTCAGATTCCCAAGTAGATGGCCTCTAGGAAAGTACCACCACCATACATGGCTCAGAGTTGGAATTCTTAACACTGAGTTCAAGGACACCTCAGGGCGGCTTATATGAGTACTAGAGTCCATGCCTTCCCTGGCACACTCGTGTGTGTGTGTGTGTGTGTGTGTGTGTGTGTGTGTGTGTGTGTGTTTCTGAGGAAAGGTGTGCTTGTCTTACCCTAAGGATCTGAAACACCTTTCCTCACCACCACCAAAGGAAGGGTGTTCAGTCCCTAGAACTTTGGACCACAAAGTATATTATGCTCAGTAAACTTTTATCATCAATACAGAGAGAGGCAAAATGGAGAAAAAGTAGCCTTCCTTTATCTACTTGGTTCCTCCTTCATTAAATGTTTCTCAATTCCATGACAGCATCCCCTGCTCTAGGCACTGGGGATTCAGAGACTAATTACTTTTCTGGGGATGGGGGAAAGCTTCTAGTCTGTAGGGCACCGATTATAAAATCAAAAATATATAATATGCTATCATTCTAGTAGAGGAAATTTCCAAAGCAAGAAGAGGGAGCCTCAAAGTCAGGCTGGAAAAGCTTGGACAACGCTAACTCAAGTCTTGGAGAAAGAGTGGAATTTGGTACATGCAGAAAGAAGGCCCTTCTAAGCAGAGCAAAGGGCCCAGCTAAGGAGGTAGGAAATAACATAGAGAATAACTGAGGATCTTCTAGTACCTTAACTTTTCTAGAACACACACACACACACATTCTGTTAAGGGGGGACCGGTGAAGTTGTCAGGTAAATTAAAGAGATGTGGTAGGGAACCTTGTTATTCTGCAAAGATGATTAAAAGGCAGGTACTCCTGGCTACAATGTAGAGAGTGAACTCTGAAAAAGATGTGCTGAAGCAATCCAGCCTTAAAAGGATGCAGGCTGGGAGAAAGGTAGGGCTGTCTCTTCTGCTGGATGGCTGGGGCCCTGTCACCTGTTCCCAGACCTACCTTCTACCACATGTAACGATGTGATGGGTAAATAAATAGGTAGGAGGGCTAGAGAGGTGGAGATTCATGACTGAGAAACAGGTAGAGTTCTAAACTGGCAGGAGTTAGGGAAGGGGAAGGGAAGGGAAAGGGGAAAGGAAAAGGAAAGGGACGGCTTTCTTGTTGTTCACACAGTGCTGCTCAGGTCTGATCTTTCTAGCCCTGCATTAATCAGCTGATCCATTACCAGACCATGCTGCCTCTGGGCAGGTCCGCTCAACAAGACAAGCAGCAATTCACAAGCTTGGAAGAGGCTGCTCCTTTCTTGGCCAGTGTCCAGTCCTTCTACTTTTTCTCCTAAGATGCCCACTGCGAATGTGCTGGGAAGCCCCAGAGACAGTAGGATTTTGATGCTACATCAGGAGAATTTGCCCCAGGGGACTGTTTGGATCTGAATGAGGTGATTAGCTGGGCACAGAGGCCCCTTTCTGGAAAGATCATCATAGTAATTGCTGACAGCTCTGGGGATGATGGATGGGAGAGTCCAGAAATAACAAGAATAATGAATAAGCAATCAGTCTATTCTTGGATCTGCTATTACTGACCTTCTAATTGGGTGTCTCCAAGTCTCCTGGGGTTCCCTGAACTACATGACTGTTCCCAGAAGACCCAGGAGCCAAGGCAAAAGAAATAATAACATCCGACAACCATCCTGATTGTAATCAAGGGTGGATAAATGGTCTTGTCTTAGCACCCCCTTCCCTAAAGATCTGTAGACCCTGCATGAGGAAAGTTCTTCACCAGAGAATAGACTTGAGTTTGAATCCTAGCCCTGCCAATTCCTAGCCGATTAACTTCCACACAGAGGCTCACTTTCATCTCTAAAATTAGGGTGAACATTTCCCACCTCATACCATTTGTGTGTGTGTGTGTGTGTGTAAAGACTAATGCTATTATGCAAATTGCCTGGCACATGGTAGACTTCCAATAAATGATAGCTATTAGTATGATTATTATAGGGGGCATCTTTGGCGAGAATGCAAAAAGGCTGGCAGGATGACAAATAAGATGCCAGGGCTACATTTTTGAAAACTACCACCCAAGTGTGCAGTAGCCCTAATTAGAATTCTCATTAAGTTCCGATAATGAGAAATGTGTGAGAAGAGACTTTTCTATCGCCCAAGAGAAAACGGGAAGTGAAAAGACTTTTTTTTTCTTTTTTTTTTTAAGTGCAGGAAACTTTTCAGTGAGTACCTTGAGTTTTGTCTCCTTTAAACTTGACGAGGGGTAAAAGAAATCGAATAGAACTCTTCCTCACACTCACTTTCTGACCCACAGAGAGAAGTTTCATCTTATTGTTGTCCGGTGATAGCATTTGAGTGGTTTCTGTTTCCTTCTGAACCACAGGATCAGATGGGGGACCCACTTCCCTGCTGGCAGAAGAGCTCAGGTTTCTGATCAACGCCAATGCTAATGGCTTTGTGTGAAAAGAGCAGCATGGAACGAAAGCTACCAGTGGAAACTCCATGGGCACCCACCACTCACACCTGTAATCCTAGCTACTCAGGAGGCTCATATATTAACAAATATTCCACAGCGCGGGGAGACAAAAATGGTCCCAGTTAAGTAGCTCTGCCAAAGAAGGGGGAGCATAGGTGAGGGCCACTTTTGAGTAACCACACACAGGCCGGGGGCAGCAGAAGCAGGGTGGGCGTCAGGAGGAGTGGTGGACAGAAGGAATGCACACCCCCGAGGATTGGGAATAGCAGGCCCCTCCAGCTTTTATCAAAAGACTCTGACTCTTCACACCATGTGAAAGGGCAGAGGAGAAAGCCAACTCCGGGGATGTATGTAACTTACAGTCCTCTATGGAAAGCCGGTGTCAGCCCTCTGGTGACTCTCAACAGAGCACGTCCACTTTGCTCAAAATTGCCCACCGAGGGACAGAAGGGTGGAATATGGACGATAAGTTCCCTCTGCTAGTGAAGATTTGGTGGGGGGGGGGGGGAATGTCCAGGACTGTCTGTCTCTTCTGCACATTGGATGCAAGAAGGAAGAAAGTAGGTGCTGGCTAGCACGTACCGGGTCCAGGTGCTATCTGAGTGCACCAAGACAGAAGCAGTAACTGCTGGGGTTAAAAGAGACAGAGACAGAGGCAGAGACAGGCAAACAGACAGAGTTGGAGATGAAGTGAGGCTCAACCAGCAGTATCTGGTAGGGGAGATGAGAGAGAGCCCGACTGGACACTGGCAGAGACTATCTTGTCCACTATCTCTTTGCTCTGGGCTACACTAAATCCTGCAGGAAGTGAAAGGCGCTAGAGGAACAAAGATGCTCAGAGACACCGGACAGCTAGACAAGAGGCACGTGAAGTGCTGTGATCTCCAGATGCAGTTCTCCACAGTGGCCCAACAATAACTTGCATCTAGATCTTTGCTGGTATGCAGATTCCAGGGCCTCTGGAGCTTCAGAATCACTGTGTTCGAGTCTCAGAAATCATGTTTTAACACTACTGTCCTCAGAGATTGCCTCTACATCTGCTGCAGCTGCCCTTGGCTTCACAGAGAAAGTTCTGGGTGGTTCCAGTCGAGTGAGTCTCTTTCCAGGATCCTGAGTGTATCCAAAGTGGATCATCCCTTCTCAGAATCCTGGAAATGGTTTTGCTATTATCTGAAAATGGCAGGGGCCATTCTCAGTAGAAGATGCATAAGAATTGATTCTTTTGGCAGAGTTCCTACAGGAGAAGGGCCAACCTGGAATCTTGGAATGTAACTTCATCATCTGTATGCAGAAAGCCAGGCCCAAGGTCATGGTTCTAACCCCAGGGCTGGAATGCAAACCAAGAACATTTGGTTTCTATCTGGATGCACCTGCAAATCCACCCGTCGGCAACATTACAGGAAAATGACCTGGGCACCCTGCTGCTACCCTAGCCCCAGCCACTCCTCATTACTGATGTGATGAAGCATAAATTCTACTTGCCATCTACTCCCCCTCCCCTGCCCTGGGCTGTGCACTCAGGACTGCCAGTGACACAGCTTTCTCCACCACCTTTTGGCTCAGAGTAAAACTCTGAATTACTCTGTTATCTCTTGTCTACACTGAGGTCTGAGTTGAATTTAATTCCTGAAAACTTCACAGACTGTGCAATCTCAAAAAAAAAAGCTTAGAAAATGGCAGCAGGAGGCAGGAACTTGTCTGGACATCTTCCAGTGGGTATAAGAAGACTAGCTGGGTAGGCAGAAGGGCATGGAAATGGATGAACAGACCAACTGCAGGAGGAAGGGAATAGAGTGGAAGGAAAGCAAGCTGGAAGAAGAAGAAGAAGAAGAAGAAGAAGAAGAAGAAGAAGAAGGAGGAGGAGGAGGAGGAGGAGGAGGAGGAGGAGGAGGAGGAGGAGGAGGAAGAGGAGGAGGAGGAGGAGGAGGAGGAGGAGGAGGAGGAGGAGGAGGAGGAGGAGGAGGAGGATATATAGAAGAGATGGAAAGAGAAAAACGTAGATGGTATTTTTATGTGTCTGCCTCCTCTCTATCTATTCAGGCCTTAGAAGGGGCTATGTCTGACTCATTTCAATGAACCAACCCTGAGCCTCAAGTCTGACAAAGAGCCAATGCTTGGTACACACCAATGAAATAAATCAGAGAATGTAAAAACATCTTGACCTACAACAAACTTATAAAATCCAATGTTTGCCCTTATTTCACATGCAAGGAAATTGAAATCCCAGTGGTTAAAGGATTGACCAAAATGGCACAGTGCGATGGTTTGATGGTCCCTTTCAAAACTTTTGTCAGAATTAGATCAACCACTGTCACTATCTGAAGAAGTAATTAAGTCTCAAGGGCTCTTGGGATGGTAAGTGAGGAGTGAGGATCATTGCAGGAATGAGCTTCAGAGGGGAAGGGTGACTATTCCTGGATGTCTTTTGGGTCACACATGTTTTCTTCTGATATATGTAAGTCCCAGAGGCCCTTACCAGATAGCACCAAGCCTATGGACTCTACCATCCCCAGAATCATCAGCCAAAGAAACTTCCATTGTCTGTACTTTACCAAGTCTTTGGTATTCTGACATAGGTACAGGGAGTACACAATTAGAAAGAGAGAATTGAGCTGGATGTGGGTGGCTTACACCAGTAATCTCTGCTGCTCAGGAGGCTGAGATCTTGAAGGTTGGGCAGGAAAGCTCGCAAGACTCCAATCTCCAATTTACCAAGCAAATTCACGGAGCGACACTGTGGCTCAACTGCTAGAACTTCAGCCTCAAGAAAAAAAAAACAAAAACTAAGAGATGGCACCTAAGCCCTGAGTTCAAGCCCTAGTAATGGCACCAAAAAAAGTGAGATGACATTTTTATCTTAAACAAAGCCAACCCAAAAGCCATGCCCTAAATGCCTCCTTTCAGCTATCTGCTGGCTATAAATTCCTGAATTTATAAACCAAGGAAAACTCGTTTTACTTACAAGAAATAGAAGGGTCAAGGCTGAGGTCTCCAGGTATATGGAAAAGTAGGGGGGGCAGGAAATGATTGATAACTCCCATTGCTGTTAATATGGCTGAGATGTCTTCAGCATTCTCTTATTAACTTTTCTATTTCTATGCACCTGTTTTCCAAATTTTGTGTATCTTTAGCTCTCACTTCTAGAACCTCTCCCTCTCTCCAGGGACATTTCACCAAAACACGTATTTCCTGAGTGTTCCTCCTCTTGGTTAATGGCAGATGTGTAGGGATAAAGATGGGAGACCCGGAGTGCAAGTACTGGTGTGCAATAGATATAGAACTCCCCTTTCAAAACCCTTTCCTGGCTACTTCTCCTCCTCTCCAATTCCAGCTAGCATCTCATCTGTTTCTTCCAAGTTGCCTTCCTTCCTTCTCATTTGTAATTTTGTCTTTGCAACACAGGAAAAAGCAGAGAACCAGGCAACTCCAAGTCTGAACCAATGATGAGAAGATATTTCATATTCATAACAACTCCTGTTGGTTGAACATCAACCAAATGAGTGATTAGAGGAGGGGCTCTGATGGAAAACAAACATTCCAAAGTATTCTGAATAGTTGGTCCCAAATCCAGATGGCTCAGCACAAGAGAGAAAGATTCACAAGGCAGAGTCCCACAACAAATACCAAAAATCCAGTTAAAGGCTTGGTGACTGTAGGAAGGTATGATCTCAGAATCTGATAGAATTCTGTAAGCACTGCTGTGCATGAGGCTCGGGAGACATCAGAATGCAAGAAAATAAATATAAATAAAGTGTACAATCACAGCATCACAAACAGCATCTTTACACTCTCCTTATTTCTACCTTGTAAGATAAAGACAATGTGTTTGGATACTGAGATTTTAAAGAAAAAAAAAACTAAAAATAAGGGGTTCTTTTGTAATGTGTTTGCAAGAGGCATGATAAAATTTGAATCTAAAGTGGAATCTCTGAGCTTCCAAGAGAAGAAAGATTCAAGGGGATGTGACAAAATTATTTCTAGCAACTGTGACATCTCTTGATGTGAAATGCTGTCTTTGAACTGTACCCCCACGATGGGAAGAAGGCTGTGGGATCTGACAGGAAAATAAGGGTGATGCCAGGCTGACAGTGACAAGACAGACTCCTCTTATAAAGCTTTGCCAAAGTAACCACATCCAGACAGACCTAGCTTAGATGAGTAACATCAACTCTTGTTGGGTAAGTCACTGAAACCTTCTGCTTCCCTAACCACAGAATGATGTTAGTAACGTTTTTAAGAGTTGCCAGCCAGAGGAAAGACCAGGTAGGTCAATGGTTTAGTACAGAGTAATATTTTAGTTAGGATGATGACAACACTGGCTTAGTTGAGTGACTTGTTACGTACCAGACACAATTCTTTGCTCTCTGATCAAAGGACTTTAACTACTCTAATAGTGAAGCCCTAAAATCTCAATAATTACCATTATAGAAGGTTATGGCTCCCTCCAATGACAAGCTCAGCAAGCCGTAGAACAAGTGCTAAGAAAATCACTCCTTCTTAACTCAGGCCTAGGTTCTGCCATCTTGAACGTGAGTTCTAAGCTGTTGCATCTGACCCGCAGATCGGGTGTGGAGAGCACAGAGTAAACTATGCTGTTTTTTTTTTTTTTTAATGGAGTCTGACTGAGGTGGCCTGTGGCACTTCTACCCATACTGTCACATATCATAAGGATGTACAACTCCTGTCTACACACAGTGGAAAAGGGCCGGGTGGCCTCCTTCATAGGAGGTAACCACAAACTCTGTGTTAGGTCACTGTTGGAAACTCAGATCTGGCCATGATGGAAAACCACTCACCCTAAGCCTGAGAAACACGTGCCATGTGTATTTCTAGAAGACGGAGAGACCAAGGCACATGAAATACTCAATCAGGGGATGCTAAGGTTTGAAGCCAGGCCAGATGGTCCTGTCTGTCTCTCTTGCCATCCCAGCTTTGGCTTTGTAATGGAGGGGCCTTCGTAGATCTCATCCAAGCCCGAGGCTGTTACCTGACCTCCACAGGCTTTTACCTGTTCCTTTCCTTCCAGGAACTTGCATCCAGCTGACAGAATATGATGGTGTGGTAAAGAATGTCATTGGATTTCTAAAGATGGTGCCTTCTGAGTTGCCCATAGATCCCCTCTGGTCTGGCCACCTTTGACAAAACGTCACAGTGTTTGGAGTCTCAGTTTCCCCCTTCTTAGAATGGGAGTGGGTCTCTCTCAGAGCACTGGAAGAGGAGGAAATGAATCAGTGCCTGCGTGGTACTTAAACCAGAGTCCAGCACCTAGTTGATGCTTAGCCGTTGACAATGGAAGTTATTATCACTGTCCATCCCCAGCCTCGAGACTGAGGCTGAATCTGTGAGCAAGACACTGGTTTTGTGGTATGAACAATGCTAATAACGAGTGTTTCAAAACAAAAACCAAACAAATGAACATCTAAGCCAAGTATGGTGGTACATACCTGCAATCCCAGGCAATGCTAGAGTACTAGGGGGAGCTGATGCTAAATGGGAAGAAAGATATTACAGTTAAATGTCTCCAACATGGCTTTAACCTTTTATTTTCTCTTTTTGCCAGTCCTGGGCTTGAGCTCAGGGCCTGAGCACTGTCCTTGGACTTTCTCAAGGCTAGAGCTCTACCACTTGAGCCTCAGCACCACTCCTGGCTTTTTTCTATGTATGTGGTACCAAGGAATCGAACCCGGGTCTTCATGCATGCTAGGCAAGCACTCTACCACTAGGCTAAACTCCTGGCCCCAACATGGCTTTAAATAAACAGGCTCTCGGAAAGAACTTTCTGGAACTCTGACAGCTATCTGGCTTTCTCATGGAAGAAGAGTGAAAGAGCTGGGAATAGCTGCTATCTCTTCTGCAGGTGGTCCCATTCCAGGGAGGGCTGAGAACACATCACATAATCGTTGTTTAAACATGGCCCAGCACAGTCTGGGGAAAAGATGGAGGTGCCATTGACCCACTGTGGGCACCCAGTGACCACTTGATAGACACCTCAACTTCTTCTATGTGTGGGGCAATGACCAAAACATGTCTTCACAGCATTGCTAGCAGGGATAATGGAGAGTAATTCTTAGAATAACTAAAAAGAACCCTTCAGTACTTACTCGAACCTTCAGCCAATGAGTGTCTCCTATCATATTTCTCTATAGCAGTCTATAACATAGGAATGGCTACTATTTCCCTCTTAAAGATTAAGGAACTAGAAATGTGACAATAACAAGCCAGTAACTCTGAGTCTGCAAGCCCAAGACTGTTCAGCTCCCACCCACCAACCTTGAGGGGAATTCGTGTGGAGAAACCAGTAGGCGTGTGGACTTGAATGGTAAAGCGATCGTTACTTTCACAAGACGTGAACAGAAATCTCATGTGTCCAGCCCAATTCTAATCGAAGGCAATTGATCACCACCTCATCACCACGGTGTCACGACTGGAATCCGGAATGTTGACACATCAAATCCCAGTCACAGCAGGTGGCTGGAAAAAATACCTTGTGCTGTCTTTGGAGTTTTTATTTTTTGATGCATTTGTTTTCTTTAAAAAAATAGATTACTATATCACAAATGTGGGTTCTTTCTTAAGATATTCTGGGGTCCTTGGGGTAAGCCCACACATACTGGGGATGGTCATGCAAAGCCCCTCGGAACAGGAACCAGAACACCTCGGCTGTAACTGACGGAATGCTTTACACACACATTGTGTCTTGGATAAGATCTACCTCACCCAAACTTAAGCTGGAGACGTTGAGGATCAGTGTGATTTCCTAGTTCTCATATAACTCTCATATCCCTTAAAGACTCAGCTCTGGGGTTCAACTCCCACCTCTGCCATTACTATGAGAATTGAGTTGAACAAAGTACTTTTCAGTATTTCCCTAAAGATCACCCCAAAGCGTAGCAGAACCACTTACCTATTTTGCACGTCTTGATGTTCTGAGTACTGAACACTTAGCTCTTTAGGCTTAATATTTCTATTTCCTGGTAGAAAAAGCAGATCAGGATGTGGGGTTCTACAGAGATCATAGTTAAGTCCGATGGCTTCACATATAATCAGTTTTATTGCCAGGTAAGAAATTCATATTAATATAGTGAATACATATGTTTACAAAGAAACATTCTTAGAAAACAAACAAATGTTATTTTTTTCTTCGTTGTAGGAAGTAGTATTGGTCTCATAAACTCTGCAGTTGTGACAAGTAATTTAACACAAGTATTTACTTGCAGAACATACGGTTACTAAAACATTTGCACATAAAATATGTTCCCTTTACACACACACACACACACACACACACACACACACACACACACACACGCACTAAAATGAAGAAGAACTGGGGAGGGGGTCAAATGGAGAGGTTCCAGGCAGAGCCAGAGGCAGATGGAGGCTGAAACACTCGAGGAAGGTGAGGGAAGTCAATCTCCAGTCCTACTGGAAATTGGGGCACAGCTAAGGGAGGAGGAGCAGCAGCAGCGCATGGCAGCTCACAGAACGAGGAAAGTCTCCACGGTGGTCTGGTTTTTCTCCTCCATGTTTCTCCACCTAGGTTATTGGACACTGGTCTCAGGGCATGGTGGTGGCCTTAAACAGCTCCATAGATCAATCCTATATGTTCTGTGTGCCCACCCAAGAGGAATTCAAAGGATTAAGTAATGCTGTCAACACTTCCTTCACCAAAGGGAAAATCGGGAATTAGAAGTACTGTCAAGCGCTGTGTAGGCCCGTCCTAAGACAGCCTCACTTGAGATGAATTTGACCTTCACCAGGCCAGGTCTTTACTCCCCAAATCAATTTCATGGGACAAGCCTTACTCCAAAAGAAATGACATGAGGAAGAAATGAAATACTCAGAAATTGGATACTGGGGGTCGGGGGGGGGGGGGGAGGGAGGGCGTGCCTTAGTCAGAGTTGGGATAAGGATGAGATAAAGTGGGTTTATGGCCTAAAGATCAAAAGTAAGCTAGGAGAGAAGAATCACAAAACATTGGAACTGGAGAGAAACCAAGCCAGAATTTCCTGGAGAGTGGGCTGTGTACCGCTTCTGGGTGCAGCTTATATAGGTGGCAGCACATGGACTCAGCACTATTAAACACTGATCCATAAAGGATAGGTTTGTAGTTTCAATTACTTTCTAATCCACCTGGTTATCCAAGGAGAAAGCCACCACTGAGGGCTAGTGTCTTAACTAACAGTTGTTGATTACTTTGTGAGAGAGGAGAGGGAGAAAGGAAGGAAGGAGGGAGGGAGGGAGGGAAGAAAGAGAGGGGACAAAAATACAGAGAGAGACTCTTGGTTCAGGTCCTTCCATGAGTACTACCACTTGAGTAGACTTACTTGTGCCTCATCATATCTTTGCACTTATTTCAGTGCTTTCTTTTCTTGACAAGTGGTGTTGGTTTTCTGTGTGTGAGAACTGAGACACCAAGACGGCTATGGAGAGACTCGCACTCAGCGGTGTGTGCTGTGGGCATGCAGCTAACCACGCCTCATCTGTGGTGTGTGTGGCCTTAGCTCAGACCCCAAGAAGGCGCGCAGTCCATGTCAGACCCCAGCTCTGTCCTGCTTCACACTGCTTTGGACGTATAGGACTGTTATGAAGTAAGTTTCTTTGCAAGACTTAATTTTTGAAAACAGGCCTTTCCTTCCCTCTCTCTACCTCAAAAAGTAAATATGTAAAAAAGCACTTGAAAACGTTGACCTAGCCCCAAATGCACTGCCCCCTCTCCTGCCCTGGGTGATTCAGATGGGAAACTAAAGGCCCAGAGGAAGAGAACGATGTGAACGTGTCCTCTCCACAAGGCTAGTGTGGAGAGACAGAGCAGGCAAACCTGGAAGTCCTCAGAGTCTCCTTCCCTCAGAGCTCCTGAGTGTTCTTGGAGTTTCCTGTCCACTGCTGAGCTAAGACCTTTAGGAATGGAGCTAAAATGAAATTCTCTTCTCTCTCCGTGTACCCAACTGGGATTTAACTAAACCAGCAGAAATAGGAGGAAAACCACCTTTCTTGAGAAACCAAAGGGCCAATGGATGAGAGGAACCAACCAATGGATGAGGTTTACCAACCTACCTCGGGCCATTTTGGATGAAGAAGGCAGGTGTTGGCTACCTATGGAGAGAATTTTGGAAGGGAATCATGAAAAAAAAAAAAAAACCACGAGTGTCTTTAGCCCTCACATTGGAAGCAACAGCTCAGAGAGTGATGGGGGGAGGTACGAGGGAAGGGTGGGGGTCTCCCCTACAAAGGAAGGATGGAAACATCTACTACTGCAGAAAAAGAAAAAAAACAACAGGAGGGAGAAAGGCTAAAGGAATACAGGTCACACTGGGAAAACGAGACTCGCACGGAACGACAGCAACACATTGAAGGCACCACCCACGCTTATGACATTTTTCAGTCCAAAGCAGTTGGAAGTTTGGCGGCCATGGCGGCAGCAGCAATGCACTAGGGGAGGGGAGGGGAGGGGACCGGGCCGAGGGTGAGTCAGGGACAGTTCCCAGGGGACCGGCATCAGTGTGATCTCAAGTCACGGGAGGTTAGGGAGAAACCCCAAGAATCAGCGGGTCCTGGGTTCCCCATGTTGCCTCCTGTCGACTTGTCCAGCTGTGTTTGGTGGTGGTGGTTGTTGTTGATGGTGGTGGTGATGTCATTGTTGGTATCTAAAGTCTTAAAGATTGTTGGACCCAAAATCACCAGTTGACTCTTCTGTTTTTGTAGCTCTGTCCTTTTTTAAAATATAGTTTAATTATCCTTTTTGTTTAAAAAAAGTTTTCTCTCTAGACCCTCTCTTTCCCCACCGTAAAAGCCCAGTGCTCCCATTTCCATGGCAATGGTCTTTATGGGAGATTTCTTTCCATCAATGTCTGTGGGTTGAGTCTATTTGTGTGTGTGTGTGTGTGTGTGTGAGAGAGAGAGAGAGAGAGAGAGAGAGAGAGAGAGAGAGAGAGAGAGAGAGAGAGAGAGAGAGAGAAAGAGAGAGAGAGAAAGAGAGAGAGAGAGAGAGAGTGTGTGTGTTTGTGTTTTGTTTTTGCTTCCAGATATATGAAAGGTAGTATCAATTATCCATACAGTGGTAGAGGGGTCCATTTACTGTCTTCAAGCTCTTCCATATTTTGGGTCCACAGAACGTTTTAGGATTAGAAAATTTCTTAACCTGTGGACTAATTCTTCCGGGGTACCTTTTCTGAAATAAATGCATTTTGGCTCTCATTTCAACCCTCATTCCTCCTCCCAGAAAGACAGCTTGTGGCCAATGGTACGTGTGTTCCAATGAACACAACTCTAAATTGTGCTACTTAATGTCTATCTATCTCTATATATATATGGGGTTTTTTTTTTCTCGTCATGGATTTCAGTTTCAAGTGAGGAGGAAAAGAAAACAAAAAAATTCACCCCCACAGTTTTATGGGCACGTGACTTGGCCTCCTTGGGCCTGACATTGAAAGAGCAGAGTGTGCCTCAGTTTCCCCTCAGCCGTAATGCTGATGGCCGGCCTGGCCTATGCTTCAGTCTCCCCACCATCTGCCTGCTGGCACAAGTTAGGCATGATGCAGAAAAAGCCTGCTTCTGTGTCACCAGTAGGTTTTTAGTCTGTTCCTGTGGAGACTGACTGTGGTATTGGAAGGAGGGGAGTACAAGAAGGTTGTGGCTGGGGTGGGTTGGTTTGTTGTTGTTGGGGTTTTTTTTGCCTCTCTCAGTGAAGTGTGGTCTCCAGGGTCTTCTCAGCAGTAAAGCTCAGACAGTCACTTCTGTTTTGCTGTTGGTGATGAAGTATGGCTGGATGGGTGGGAAGTTTTGGGGTCGAGTTCCCAGGGGGTCGCTGGAGCCCGACTCTGCCATGCCAAGCTTGCCCTTGTTACCATAGGCCTGTCGGCGGAGAGACTGATCATTAGGTTCCCAACCCTTAAAGTTGGCGGTGGTGGTGTTGTAGGCCAGCGGGTGTGGTGGCATCTTGTTGGTGCCTCGGGACTTCTGTCCGTTCTGCTTGGCGGGGCCGTGCTCGGGGCTGAAGGCCCGGGGCTCATCCTCCACTCTTACGGGGTGCAGAGGTAGGTTCCCCTTGGCAGCCAGCTCGGCCAGGTGCCTCCGCTTGGAGTAGAAGTCGTCATTGACCTTGTCAGCTGTATAATGGGTGGGTTGGGGGAGGGTGGATGGAGAAGGGGAAAGAGACAGCGGAGACAGGGAGAGAGAGGAGAGAGAAACAGAGAGAGAGAGAGAAAGAGAGAGAGAAAGAGAAAGAAAGAGTTAGGGATTGGCAAGTCAATCCAAGAACAGCATACAAAGAAGCCAAAGGTCTACACAAGACACAAGAGAAACTTCATCTGCAACGAGACAGAGGCTCTTTCACACACAAGAGCAGAAACAGGAGGAGAAAGGGGACCCCTAGATCCTCCCACGACAGTCCTGGCTCCCCTTCTACCATTCCTGCACTGGAGAGTTGTTTCTTCATTATCAATAAAGTCCGTACTCACTGGAGAAAACCTTGAACATGTTGAAAAATATTCACATCCACCACCTACCACTCAAGATCAACAGATGGATGTTATTTTCTTCTGGTCTCTTTAATAACAGAGTTTAATTTGGGAATATTTTTTATTGGTTTGTTTGGTTGCTTTTATTTTATCTTATTTTTTCTTTCTTTTTTTTTTTGGCATGAAGAAGCAGACTCATGTTCAACTATCCAAACTCTGCCACCTGCTAATGTTGTGACTTAGGACAGGATATGAAATTTTGACTTCTATTTCAGTTTCCACATAAACTTGCAATAAAATTGTATATTCTGGCCACGTGCTGGTGGCTCAGGCCTGTAATCCCGGCAAATTGGGAAGCTGAAGTCTGAGGGTTGAGGTTTGAGGGTTAAGGTTTGAAGTCCAGTCCAGGCAGGAAAGTGCATGAAACTCTTAACTCTAATTAACCATCAAAAAAAAAAGCCAGAAGTGGAGCTACAGCTCAAGCGGGAGAGCCCTAGCCTTGAATCAAAATCTGAGGGGCAGTGCCCAAGCCCTGAGTTCTAGCCCATCACACACACACACACACAGTCACACACACACACACACAAGGTTAAGTGATTTGATGTGTATGAAGTCCTTTAGATGTTAGTCACCATCTTTATAATACTGTGTTCCTTCTTCCTGTACCTTCCTGTCAAACATTCTCTATATTGTTATAAAGTTATAAATAAGCAGAGTTTTAATACCCACATACCATTTTGGAGTAGGATCTGTCAAAATTAATCATCCCCTCTTCCCCAAATGAGATAGCAAGTTACTATTTTGCTATCACAAATAATCCCCCAATGGGAATCTCTTGCCTAAACTCACACAAAGCCTTTACTATAGTGTCAGCCTCTTGACCATGGGCAGGAGGCGGTCCAGGCTGCCTCCTGGAATCTGACAAACCCACAGGTAAGTGACTCATACTCATCACAGCCAATAGCCATATTCCCAGTAAGGTCATCCTGAATGGTCTGGCCCATCAGGTGACCTGCCCTCTGACCCCACACACTCAGCCCAAAGCATGCAAATCAGAGGAACTGTTCAGCTGACCCAGAATCACAAGCACAGACTGCTATGCAGATCCAATAACATCAGGGTCATTTGTTATGTAGCGGGAGATAGAGAAAGGCGTTTAGGGTAGAAAGGAGCTTACAGGCTTCTAGTAACGGGGAAGCAATTCTGTATGGTAGGTTCAAACAAATAAGGGTAACTCTCTATGAGTCCGGTGGCTTGTGGACAAAAATGATGTCATCCACACCTGTTTCTTTGCTTGCCTCCCTCCAGGGGACTTGATGGTGTTTTTTTTTATAGGACAGAAAGACAGGTAGAGCTGTAGTGCCCGGGACATGGAGCAGTCCTTCAAAGAGATGTTTTCAAGATTAGTTTAACACCTGAAAGTTCGGTACATACACCACTGTCCCATGGTCCAGTTTCCATGAAATCCTTATCCTCAGTCCTCCTGGCTGCCTCCCATCCCCATCCCACAATGTGGACCTAGACAAGAGTGAGAGAAAGGTGTGCCTGCCCACACTCTGCTTCTTGCATGGCATTCCTGTCTTCGTATACTAGAAAACTCCTTGCAAATGAACTAACGGATTCGCGAACACAGTCCTGTAAAACCCCATTAATGAATGCATTAACCTAATCAGTGGGCAGATGGCTGACAAGCCAACCACGAAACAGATGAGTGAGACTTTCAACCACACTGGCCTTTTCTGGTTTGATTTTTCTTCATTTAGAAAAGAGAGGGAAAGAGAAGGGGGGTGGGTAGGAAGGGGAGAAGGTGACTTTTTTCCAATAAGCCTAATTGCCTTGAAGGAGCCAGGGCTGTAAAATTAAACTGTATCTTCCTCCATCTGTCTCTCTCTTCATTAGCAGCAGACAACTTGCACAGGTGTGGGGCGGGATGGAGCCTCGCATCGGTGGAAATAGAGAGCTTTGAGTTTCCAAGACAAGCTGCTGCACATCGCAGAGGCTCAGCAGGCGACCTCCCTTCTTCTCTTGGGCTGAAGATTTTTTCTCCAGGAGGCTTTCCTGTAGCTCGCTCTCACCTGGTGACGTTCATGCTGATATTCTCCAGTGATGGGATTTTTTAAAACCTGGTAGGCAGTGTCCCCAATAGAGCTTTTACAATCCCTCATCTGTCTTTGGTTTCAGAATCTGAAGGTGCAGGGTGCCAGTGGCTCATATCTGTAATCCTAGCTACTCAGGAGGCTGAGACCTGAGGATCACTATTTAAAGCCAGCCCAGGCAGGAAAATTCCATGAGACTCTTATCTCTGGTGAACCACCAGAAAACCAGAAGTGGTGCTATGGCTCAAAGTGGTAGAGTATAAGGCTTGAACAGAAGAGCTCAGGGACAGCACCCAGGCCTCATGACTGATTAAAAAAAAAAAAAAGAATCAGATGAAATGCAGTGATTAATCCTCCCATCAGATGCAAGCACAGAATCCAGATAATTCTCAGTGGCCATCCTCTCAAGTCTGCATGGCCCAGACTCTAGATCTTTGACTGTTCTCCATTCTTTCCATACCAAAGGAGAGCTCATGACACAGTGTGTTCATTTTTGCCAGATCTGCTGCAACAAAACACTGCCAATTGGGAGTCTTAAAATAATAGTGATATGTCCTTTTTAAGTGCTGGAGGCCAAACATCTGCATTCAGGGTAACAGTAGGTCCATACTCACTCTGAAGGCTCTAGTGATGGGTCTTTCTTTACCTCTTCTGGTTTCCGTTTCTTTTTTTTTTCCAGTCATGGGTCTTGAACTCAAGGCCTGAGCACTGTCCTTGAGCATTTTTCTCCAGGCTACAGCTCTACCCCTTGAGCCACAGCTTTTTTCTATGTGTGTGGTACCAGGGACTCGAACCGGGGCCTTTGTACATGCTAGGCAAGCACTCTACCACTAGGCCAAACTCCCAGCCCCTATTTTCCATTTCTTTGAACATTACCATGGCTGCCTGAGCAGGGTGGAGCTGAGCTATTCACCTCATGGCAACCACGAAGCAACAACAGGAAGTGGCCGAGGGCAAGCTACATACATCTTTCTAGGGGAATCCCTCAGCAGCTTACTTCCCATACCAGCCCTTTCCTTCCACCTCCCAATATCCTATTCAAACTCTTACTCACAGGGCCCTGTGATTCAATCACTTTCCCCAAGCCACGCCTCTATCTGGATACCGCACCTATCTAGGAAGTCGGCCTTTGGCCTATGAACCTGTAAGGGCTACTTCATACTCATCCATGAACACATCATCTAGCCCCGTGACTGGTAAAAAGCTTGGGGTACAACGTTGCGCATGTCAAAGGAAGTAAAGCTTTATAAAGATCCTTAGAGTCATCCTAGCTACTCAGGAGGTTGAGATCTAAGGATTATAATTCAGAGCTATTCCAATGAGCTCCAATTAGCTGCCAAGAAGCCAGAAGTGGAATGGTGGCTCAAATGGTAGAACACTAGCCTTAAAAGCTCAGGGACAACACCCAGGTCCTGAGTTCAAGCCCCAGGACTGGTACATGTACATGCACATGCACACACACACACATACACATACCAGCCATCTAGTGTAACACACACACACACACACACACACACACACACACACACACGAGTGATTTGTTCTTCCCAGGGAGTGAAGAGTTGCAGCTCTAGTAAAGGATTTTCTCAGGCAGGTTTTCTCAGGCTTCATGTGTCCTCCTGGAAGTATAGAGGCTGGATGTTCGGTAGCAGGCTTCGTGGAGGTAGAACAAAATCAGGTAAAAGAGGCAGAGGGAGGTACCCAGACTGGGTGTCCTAGGAAGCTGTGTCGACATGGTCTCAAATCCTGGTTCTCCTCTAATCCATGGTAAACCGCAGTCAGTGCTTGCAGTGGTGAACTGACACAGTGTGTGCAATTGAGGCTAGGGTCTCTGCTTGGGAATTTACACAGGGCACTGGCCCTCCTAATAGTCTTGGAATCGCAGTGGGGGGTCGATGCCCTTACTGGCTTCTTTTGGGAAAGGAGAAAGCTAAGGTCCCGGAGACTTTGGAAATGCGTCCAGTGATGCAGCTGGGTTTGAACTCAGGATATCCGGCTTCTGTCTTGACTTGTAGTCCACAGGTACACTGTCCATCTGATTGTCTGCATTTCGGAAGATGAGTGACCATTCTCTGTCGAGGATCTGCTGGCAGGACAGTGTTCCCTTGAAACTGCAGGGCTGAGAATTTCATGGGTAAAACGCTCCTTAAATGTTTCTTCCTGCCCGTGACACAGCTGGATGCATGCGCATGACTATCATGTCAAGAGAAAACACCAACATCTCGCGGCCGGAAATTCAACAAAGCCCCAGATACTTCCTCACTGCATACATACTCACATACAAGGCCAGACATGTTCATTTTTCTTTTTCCTCCCTCAAAGTGAAACAGGAGAAAAAATGCCAGAGTGACCTGCATCTCTCTCCTCGGCCAGGATCCTGGTTGGCTACTTCATCATATGATGTGTGATTTCTGGCATCTTCCGAGACACACCGGCTACCTCACAGATGGGAAAGAGGGAGTCTTACTCAGAACTGAGAAGAGACAGGTTTCTTCATTATCACTCCTGCCTGGACATTCTTTGGGACTGTTCCATGTTCTTTTCTCATTTCGTCAGCTTCCAGAGACAACAGGGTGGATGGAGTTCCGTCTGCCGTGCTCCCATATGAACTTAGTCCCCAAGAGTCTGGTTCTTGGCTCTTTCCACACTCACCTCTCGCTCCCTTCCTGTGGTGGTGGAGTCACACCATAGACTTTGCACCCCACACCAGGGCCCTGAATATCATCACACATCACAGAGCCTCTGCTCCTCCGAAGCATATGGAGAAGGAAGGAGGAAATGACCATTCGGACAGCTCGCAAGACTCAGCGCATGACGGTACAAAGAAAAACTTTGATTTCAGTGACTTCCAATCCTCCTCTACCAAAAAAAAAAAGAAAACAAACCCGAAGCAGAGAATATAAACTTTGAGAGCAGATGGGCACGTGTTTCCACGAGGCACTCTTCCATTAACAAGCTGAAGACGGCGAGCAAGTCACCTCAATTCTCTAAGCTTCACCTATAAAAAATCTAAAATGAAGCGGCACTTCGATAAAACAAAATAAATCTAAATGAAATAACAGAAGGCGATAGGGAGGAGGGCGGGGGTGTTTGGTGCCAATGTCATTGCCTGAAAGTAGGAAATTCAATAGATTGTAGCTGATGCAACTGTCAATGTTAGAAAACAAATTATATATATATATATATATATTTAAATGAGGATAATCAGATCTACTTGGCAGAGTGCAGTGGAAAAATAAATAAGACAAGGCAGGTAAAAGCCCAGTACATGATAAGTGGTTCCTATCAGGAATCCCTTAAATGTATAACCCTCCTGAAAGTTGCTGTAGGTGGCTACTTACCTGCTGTTCTTATCTCCTAGATCATGTATGTTCTCTCTCCTACCTCCCCCTCCCAGCGGCTCCATCTCCATCTCTGTGTCTCTGTGCATATCTGTCTTTCCTTCCTGGCATACTTCTGCCCTGCCCTCTCCAGGCTACACTTAAACCATGAGCCAAAACAAATCCTTCCTCTCTTGTTTTGTATCATCTTGTCCCAAGACAAAAAGTCACACACCAGCTGGTGGCAACACTGGGAGGCTGCAGAAAGGTTAAGATCTTAGGCCCTTAGTCACCATGAACTGAAAGCTCTGAGACTGCGTGAGCCCAGGTTAAACCTGTCTTCCCTTTAAGTTGATTGTCTCCGACGTATTGTCACAGTGAGAGAAAGCCGCCTGTCACACTCTGGTGACAACCAACTATAGCTATGGTGGAACCCAAAGGCTGCAAAAACCTGGGTCCCCATCAACCCACCCCTCTGGGG
Source organism: Megascapheus bottae (assembly GCF_031878675.1). Lineage (NCBI taxonomy): Eukaryota > Metazoa > Chordata > Mammalia > Rodentia > Geomyidae > Megascapheus > Megascapheus bottae. The sequence continues at coordinate 1,268,863 of NC_143544.1, forward strand.
TCTTACATGAGAGAGAAACATACATCTTGTTAAATCTCTGTATTGATAGGCCCTTTTGGTTAAATGCCAGACAATATTTACTTTTGACTTGGCTAGAAATGGTTTCTGGGTCTCTGCTCTTTCCTTTTTTTTTTTTTTCCTCCTTCACAAGCTAAATTAAAAAGTAAAAGGGGGAAAGTTCATACTGTGCATAAAACACCCAGGCATTGCTTCCTCTTCTTTTGAAATACATGCTGTAAAGGGGTCCCTGAGGCTGTCTCAGCAGGCAGAAACAAGAAAAGCAGGAAGGAAGAGAAAATGAATAATAATAATAACAACAAACTCCCCAACAGGATAGACAGGGTTAGGGAGGGATGAGGAGATGGGAGACATGTCTTTATGATGAATTATCTTGATGTCACCTCTCACAGAGGGAACTGTGTCTGATGCAGGCCTTAAGGAAGGCACACTGCATGGGATTGTTCCTGAACATGTCCCTCTAAGAGAAGAAACCAGAAAGGAGTGTCCAGGAGGCTGGTCCTTGATTGTCTTTACCCCAAAAGCTTCTGACAGGAGGCTCTTACCATCTTTGCCAGGGTGATTTATGGAAATGCTCAGGTTGGGGTTTGTAAAGTTCCCTGGCTGTGGTGGCCTCTGAATCTCCTCTTGTCAACAGTCCTAAAACCTCAGGCAGATCAGCTGGTGCGACTGCTGCTTACAAAGACTGCTCAGCCAAAGCCAAAGTGGACAGGCTTTGGCCCTAGAGTCCCTCAGCACTACAGAGCCCAAGATAGAGGGTGTTTTTCTTGGTGCCTTTCTATCCACCCAGCATGACAGCTCCATGGAGATTCTTCTTTTGAGAACTTTATGGTGTAGTTTGTCTTCTGCGCAACCTCTGGGCTGGTGAAACTTTGTAACAACTGGTGGGCTTAAAGAAAGATCAGTGACGGAGCAGTAATCTGGCCACATGCCACTTGACTCTATCTTCCTGGAGTCACCTCAGAGTGGTTAATGATGACACTGGTGGGGGAGGGGGAGGAGGGAGCAATTACATGAACTATTACTATGTCCTTCCCTGTCCCTTTCAAACTCCAGGAAATAAAAGAAAGGAAAAGAAAAGGAGCCTCTTTTTTTTTTCCCCAACCACTGGTTTTTGAATGTTTCCGTGTGTAAGAACTGATGTTTACAGGCACCATGCAAACAGAAAGTAGATGGATTTTTTTTCCCCTTGTACCTCAACCATCCCCCTTAGCTTGTATCTAGCTTCTACTCGCTAAGGATGAGACCCATAGTGCAAGCCGAGTGAAGCCACCTTCATTCTTCCAGCAAACACCCGCCTCCAGCCGCCGTAACGAGACTTCCTGATCTAAATACATGCTGAGCTCTATAAATCACAAGCCGTAAGATCTGAGGTCCTGTGTTACCCAGTATCATTGTGGCTGGGAATGACGGGTACAGACACACAGCCCTCAGTCACCTACTTCCAGGAAGGCCCTGGTTTTGAATGAGCCTCACCCCTCCTCCATTCCTACCCACAATGGTATAGACAGACAGCCCAGCCCTCCACTTCTCCACACACACCCCAGAATGGAAACCCATTTCATTCCACTTACCGGAGCCATTTGTTCAGAGTTGGGCAATAATCCGAAATCTCCCATTTAATACGAAGCGGCCACCTCAGTACCCATTACACACCATGCCCAAGCACACCCAATGAGCATGTGCCACACCGAATCATGGAACGGGCAGCGCTCTGATTTCCATCTGAGCACTTTCCTGTTTCTCCGTCCTTTCGAAAAGACAACGGATCTCCTTCCAATGTCACGCTCGGCTCGCCTTTAATAATCGGTTAACAAAAGGTAGGTTCAACGCCTCCTCCATGCCGTGGACGACACGCTAGGTGGCTTTGGGATGAACGGGGCGGGCTGGCTCTGCTCAGAGCGGCATACTTGCAAAGTAGGAAGACATTTATTGCGATCTTGATGCGATGGCATTTTCTGAAAACCAGGGAACCATCTCCGGTGGTTCATTTCATGCCTTGTGGATTCCCAGAGAAGCTCAGCGAAGCTCTAATGCTTGCATGTACTTTCCAAAAAGGCTGAACTCAGGAGCAAGTGGGATTTGATTTTTATTAAAGGGGGAAAAACACACACACACACACACACACACACACACACACACACATCACCTCACTTCACTGCCCCACCTCCCCCTCCTCCTGCACTGTATCCTACTGCTTGCTACCAAAACCAATAACCCAAATCAGGAAATTGCAAAAAGCCAGAACATTTCATGAGCTGCAGGGTTAAGGCTTCTGTTCCCCCAGCACAGGCTGCAGGGATGCTGGCAGTTCAATGGAGCTGTAGCCCAATGACATTTCTTCCCTCTCTTCTTGTGCCTCCTGTAGTATCTCCTGGATACAAACAAGTCTGGCTGAGATGCTTCTGTTTCTTTAGAACGAATGAACAAACTAGAATTTGGTGAAACTATTTTTATCTCCGTGATCTCTATGGTTTGGTTTGGTTTTTATTTTACTTTTTTGGCAGTCCTGGTGTTTGAACTCAGGGCTTCCCTCTTGCTAAGCAAGGGCTCTGCCACTTAAGCCTCATCTTCTGTCCTTTTAAATTTTTTTTGCCAGTCGTAGGTCTTGAACTCAGGACCTGGGCATTGAGCCACAGCACCATTTCTGGCTTTTTTCTATGTCTGTGGTACCAAGGAATCAAACCCTGGTCTTTGTGCATGCTAGGCAAGCACTCTACCACTAGGCTAAACTCCTGGCCCATCTTACTGGACTTTTAAAAGCAGCTGGAGAGCAAGATGGAGAACGGATTATAAAACCTCCATTTCAAAAGTTAACTCTGTGGTTCATGTCTTTGTGTGTGTTTGTGCCAATACTGGGACTTGAACTCAGGGCCTACGCACCACCCCTTAGATATTTCACTCAAGACTGGAGCTCTATCCACTTGATTCACAACATTTCCAGCTATTTTTCTTGCTGGTAAAATAGAGTATCACTAATGTGTCTAGCTGGCTTCAGATCACAATTCTCTGACCTCTGCCTCCCAAGTATCCAGGAGTATAGTTATGAGTCACTGGTGCCTGGCATTTTGTGCCTTTCTAAATATGCTTCTAGAATTTTGGCCTGAGAAACCCATATTTCAAACTCTCTTTTAAAATGAGGCCAAGGTAATATCATTCCCCCCCCCCCACTTGACACATGAAGGAGTAAAGGACCAGAGATTCTGTTATTGCTAATAAGAGATAGTATAGGAAATCAAATCTAAGATCATTGCTTTTCTGAAGCCCTTACTTTCCAGCTATGGCCCAGCTCAAACCACCACTGGGAAACAGTTTTATTTCAGCAAATGTTAAAAAAAAAAGAAGGCATGCATGTTGGAAAAAATATACTGGCATGTGAAATATTGGTGTTCTAGGACAAGACATTGTTACCTGTGGTTGAGTCTTAGCAAAAGACTCAAAAGTAAAGTTAGGTAGACACAAGAGGCACTTAAGAGGAATGCTGAGTCCCAGGCCCTGAGGATGGAGTAAGTAGGCCTAGGATTCACACTTTTATTCAGCATCTATTGTGATGGTTTTTTTTTTTTTTCCAAATTGTCGTTGTGGGGTTTGAACGCAGGACCTGAGGAATGTCGCTGAGCTCTTCAGCTCAAGGCTAGCCCTCTATCACCTTAAGCCATACCTCCACTTCTGGTTTTCTGGTGGTTCACTGAAGAGACTCTTAAGACTTTCCTGCCCAGGCTGGTTTCTAATTGTAATCCTCAGATCTCAACTTCCTCAGTAGCTAGGGTTACGGGTGTGAGCCACCAGTGCCCAACGAATATGGTGATATAGGTATGTGTGTAGGTTATGTCCTTAAGCCTCTCCCTCTCTTCAAGCTCTAGACTTGATCCTGCTGAGATGTAATTTTTGTGGGAAGAGGGAGCTTTAGGCAATCTTGGCTATCTTGGGACGAGGGGAGGAGGCACCTAGGTTTCTTTAGCTGTGAAAGCAGAAAAAGGTGAGTGAAGAGTGTTTCTTTCACCTCATCCTGAATAAGAAATGTGTCTAAAGCAGAGGCGGGCAGACACTTTGTGAGAACTTGCCTTTCTACGCGTATCTAGCACCTACTGTGTACCAGGTTCCATGCTCTCAGTGCTACAGAAACTCTTAGACCTCCCCTGCATACACACACACACCCAGTAGAATATGGCTACTCCTGTCACCTTTATTTCAACAAGGGCAGAGATGGAAGTTCAGAGGAAGTGAGAGGTTCGGCAGGGATCCCCATACAGGCTGAGTCCAATCAGAACCAGGGACATTTAATTCGCAGCCTCGTGCTGGCTGTCCCCACCGACTTCAGTTCATTCTGATTCACGTCAGGAAATAGATTTTCTAGGGCACACTTCATCTCGATTATAACTGTCCACTGGGCTGGGAAGTGGTGTCTTCCCGTAATGGGGGGAAAAAGAAAAAAGGCCCAGAAGTTTCCCAGGGCCAGACATGGATGGATCATCCACCATAACCACCAGGGGGCGACGTGCATGGCGACAGCTCAGAGGTGACAAGGGACCCCAGTGATATTGGTCATTCCTTGTCTACAGACAGGATTCTCTCCCAAAGCAAAGTCATAGACGGCAAGGGCGAGAAGCACCTTTCCTACATCTCTCCTTTCTCACTTAAACTCCCTGAGCAACACCAAGCCCCTATCAACCTCCTCCAGGCCCCGTCCCAGGCTCTCACAATGACTGGGTTTTCAAACACATCAGGTAGGACTGGATATTATGGCCTTCACTGAGCTGATGTCAACAGCGTTTGGGAAACCAAGGGTTAAACTGTTGTGCCAACTGTGATTAATTTTTTTCCCCTCAGCTTGGAGATGTTGCTCACTTGATGATAGCATATATTATAGCAAAATAATATCAGTAACTGCCCTGCTCTGGGACTGGCCACTTTCTCACATGCTTGTTACTGTGACACATGTTTTAAACATTACCTTATCTTCACAACCATAGGCGATGTGATGTCTCCATGTCACAGGTCAGAAAATAGTTGCTTGAGAGAGATGGGATGATGGGAAGAAGCCTGTGAGATTAACAAGCCTGGGGGGTAGGGGGAGGAGGGGTAGGCAGGATGGAATTCAGATCTGTGGGACTCTAAGTTCACCACGCCTGGTTTATCTCTCCCTTTGAAGAATAGGCTAGAATAGGGAGGGAGGGAAGGAGGGAGGGAGGGAGGGAGGGAAGGAGAGAAGGAGGGAAGGAGGGAAGGAGGGAAGGAGGGAAGGAAGGAAGGAGGGAGGGAGGGAGGGAGAGAGGGAGAGGCATGACTTAAATGGTACAACACCTGCTTAGGAAGTATGGAGGCCCTAAGTTTAAACCCTGGTAATGCCAAAATTAACAAAGATGATGATGATGATGATGATGATGATGGCCTCAATATACAGAGGGTAAGATAAACCCCTAGCCTTGTCTTCCTGGTCCCAGCTACCAGCAATGGAGGAACACCAGGCCTGCAGAAGCCACAAAAACTTCCCAAACCATCCGGTACATTACAGGAGAGAGATATGTACCCCTTGTTGGGCGGGATTGGCTCGTGAAGGATGTTATAAATACCCAAAAGGTCCTTTAGCAGAATAAAGGTCCCCATCCCTGATGGGTCTGGAGGCTGAATAGGAAATTCTAGAATGAAGACCAATGCCTCCCTCCACCTGGGCCTCTCTGGAACTGCTCACCCCTCAACTCTCCCAAGATAATTTACAACAAAGGTGAATTTAGCAGAACAGATAGAACTAGATGCATTTGGTTACAAAAAAAATTGCATTCAACCCATGCTTTCATCCTGTCCTGAGCTATTTTCTGAATGCATCAGATAATAACAAGGCTAGCCTAAGGACGGCTCGGGTCCAGTCTGGATCCAGTGGCTGTCATGGGATCCGAATGGCTTTCTTTTTCACAGGGGAGAAGGGGGAGGGAGAAGCAAAGGTTTATGCTTCTCAAATTCATAGGTCTCTCGTGTTCTAAATTTCCACATTTTTAAAAACGAACTTTGACATATGAATAGTTATTATCTAATAGAAGACTCCCCTGTCTCTTCAAGGCAACAACCAGTCAGTCGGGGGTTTCTTGCTACACGCAAGACGCTCTTTCCTAATGTGGGACTCCTCCCCAAACCTTGCTGTCTTTGAGTCCATGGAGGCCTGATCAAAGCCTAAGCTTCAGAAAAAGGACCTCGAGTCCTCATGCAATGGGCTTATAACCTTCTTAGCAAGATTTCTCTCCTGTGGTGGGTTTTCCAGAGTGGTACCCCAGTTGTGGTATTGGTGTTTTCTTGGACCCTGCTAGCCATTCAATTCCTGGGGCTCCACCCAAAGCCTGGTGAATCGAAAACTCTGCAGTTTAGCCCTGTCACCTGTCTCATAATAACCTTCCAGATGAAGATGATCTATACTGGAAAGGGGAGGGGGACTCAAATGAGAGAACCCCAAGTCCAGTGGTTCCTCCTCCCATCACACCCTCAGCTACCCCCAGTTCATTTTCTCCTCCCCATTCCTCCACCAATGCCAGGCAGGCAACAACACTTGTCTCCAAGAGGCATCTCCTCAGCCAAGCATAAGAATGAATGAAAACCATGTTTCTGGTGAATTCTGAAAAGAACTTTACCTATCGTCCCAACAGTAGGAAAAAGTTTAGTCACTGGAGTCAGATGGACAAGGGGTCAAAGGTTCCCTCTACCACTTAGCAGGCCGATGACTTTAGACAGACATGAACTTATCCCCACTCACTCCCACCACCTCTTCTCTGAAGAGGAATGACAATGCCCAAGCAACAGAGCCACTGGAGAATTAGTGACAAATGGTTGTAAAGGGCCATTACCTCAGCCCAGAGAAAGAAATTAATGCATTCATTGAAACGACCACCTGGCCAAAGTAACCTGGCCAGTTAACTGACCCACTCAAGTCAACCGGCACCTCCACCATGCTTATGAACAGCTCTCTCCCTGCCAGCCTCGTCATGCTTTGTGACTCAACTCAACCATTTGACTGCATTTACTTCTCTGTCAGAAGTTGTGTTCTTTCCCAGAATTAATGTTTATGTGTATGTGTGTGTGTGTGTGTGTGTGTGTGTGCACACGTGTGCCATTTTGCCTTTATAGTTTCCTGAGAGGAGAAATAAAAGTAATAATAATCTCTGCAAGTCTTACCTGGGATGGTTTCTCATAGATGAATTCCCCTTCAGGCAACAAATATTGGCAAACAAGGGGTAGCACACCGTCTAACAATTGCCTTGAGCACAGACACAACACATACACTCATACATACACATACACACACACACACACACACACACACACACACACAAATACCAGATCACACACAGAAACCAGGGCTCTCTGGCCTTCACTGATTGATGTCACATTAGACAACACCTGGACAAAAGAACCAGAGAAATCCAGATGGTACCTTTTGGCAACGTGAGTGACGACACCGCCCAGTCACCATCAGAATTGCCTAAAAGAATAACAACCGAGAGATGCTCATTTGTTTGGTGGACAGCCCGTGTTTCTGGTACTCTCAGACCTCTACACTTTTGTGTGTCTCAGCTTCAACCTTCAGGCATACCAGGCCTCAGAGGACCCAGGGACAGCGGACATAAAACTCCATGAATAAAACGATGTGCTGTGATACACAGAAGCTCTACTATGTTAATGCCTAGCAGAAGATCAGAATCAGTGCCCTGCACATACCAAGACGTGTGCGCTTAATCTGAGACAGAGAATTGCTAAATAGAACTTCTGGTCTTGAATGTCAGCTCATAGGAAGAAAGAGTGGTGGGAGCTAGCTCACTCAGCCCAATGCCTGATGTCCAGATGTCAAGTTCTATTCTGCTTTCCTTGAATCCCACTCCAGAAAAGGGAGCACAGCTTCCCAGACCCCAGCTTCACATTCAAGATTGGAACCATTGCCTTTCTTACTGTCACTTCCAAATGCTGGGTACTGTGAAATATATATATATATATATATATATATATATATATATATTTCAGTGAATGAGTGAATAAATGAACTCACTCAATTTTCTCCAAGCAGTCCCTCTTGCTAAACAAGAATGAAATTCCCCTCCACCCTTAAGGGAACATGCTCGTGAGTTATATGGTGTTTTAAGGAATGTGTAGCTGGAATTTTTGTTGTTGTTATTCTAGGTTGATTTCTTCCCATTGAATTTCCTTTCAAGATGTAACCAAATGAGATCTGGAAGATTCTCATATAATTATGAGAATCCCAGTATGGCCCTGCTTACAAGATTAAGGAAGAAGAGAAGGCCCATGATCCCACTGCATGCCTTTCTTCAGTGATCCCCTTTACATAAGACAGGGTCTTACCTGACCCCCACCCACAAAGGCCTCTCCCTACTGGCTGGACACCTGACCAGTCAACAAGCACTTATTAACCAGTGTCTTTTCTTGACTTAGGAGTCTATCTGGGCGTCTAGCAGACCAAGTCCAGAACACTTTCTTCACAATTTCCCTGAGATTATTATCAGGCTGCCAGCTGAGAGCAGACACAGGGAACAGTCTGTGATCTGAATGATTACAGGGCACAGCTCCAGACCCATTTAAACAGTTCTAGCTGGCCTCTCCAGCCATGCCAAAGGACACCCAAATCGCCACATTACTCCTTTGCAGGATCTAAACACCCTCTCTTCACTCAGAGTGGACATGTGAGTGGCAGGAGAAGGGTGAGGAAGCTAAAATTAAGTGGGCCCTGACTGGTAATGACTTATTTCTTCTGGAAATAGTGAGGGAGCCACATATTTTTCCTTGGGCATGAGGCTGGTGGGTTCCTGAGTCATGGGTTCCAAAGGAGTCATTCTACCCCCAAGACCAGTCTATTATCATTTGCCTTGGAAGCAAGTGCTTTTCCTTTGGGGCTTCTGTTCTGTCTAGCCAAAGCAAGCCTTCTTCAGCACTGGCAAGTTTTCCTTCACACCTCCAGTGAATTAAAAAAAAAAGGTCATGTCGTAAAATGGCACAAGGACTACAGAACATATGCTCACATCTCTCCGTTCTACTTCAGAATACTCATGGACATGAGGTGAGTATTTTTGGATGAAAACGAGAGGGGGGAGGGGAGGAGTGCCTCTTCCAGATGGAATTAGGATGGACCAAGATAAAAAAAAACAGGGGCCGGGAGTTTGGCCTAGTGGTAGAGTGCTTGCCTAGCATGCACGAAGACCTGGGTTCGATTCCTCGGTACCACATACATAGAAAAAAAGCTGGAAGTGGTGCTGAGGCTCAAGTGGTAGAGTGCAAAGCCTTGAGAAAGTCCAAGGACAGTGCTCAGGCCCTGAGCCCAAGGCCAGGACTGGCAAAAAAAAAAAAAAAGTAAAAAAAAAAAACCATAAAGGCTGGGGCGGGGAGCTTGGCCTATTGGTAGAGTACTTGCTTAGCATCCATGAAGCCCTGCATTCAATTCCTCAGTACCACATACACACAAAAAAAAAGCAGAAATAGGGCTGTGGCTCAAGTGACAGAGCGTTAGCCTTGAGAAAGCTCAAGGATGGCGCATAGGCTCTGAGCTCAAGCCCCAGGACTGACAAAAATAAAATAAATAAATAAATAAGGTTAATGAGGAACTATTCAATATGATGACTTATTAATGGGGATTGTGGTCACTCTAGTGTGAGTATCTTCTAAAACCACACTATTGTAAGAATATATACATATGTGTGTGTGTATCTATATATAGAGATACACACACACACAAGTGTTAATCTAGCAGCGATCAATCAATCTATGGCTGAGAGCCTTGTGCCTCTCCTCTGGCTTTCCACAGCAAGGACAAAGAGGGAATGTCTGTCACATTGAAGCTATTGTTCCTAAGGTGTTTTTTTTTAATATATATATATACTATTGGAGAAATGTAACACGATTCTGGCAGAACAGTCAATCATCTGTCAAATAGCAAAATAGAAAATATTTTCTTAAAATAAGATTCCATTTTTTTTAATTTTAAAAAAAATGAAGGCATACAGCATTTTATTAGCTGTGTACAAATGTCAGTCCACTCTGTCTCTTGCTTACACTGAATGGCCAGGGCTGAGGTCAGAAATCTTACTCAGCCTCAGAGTTCATTGCTCAGAAACTCAGAAAGGGAAAAACAAAACTAGGCAAGGAGCTGAATGGAGATGAAGGTTCATGTACAAGTACCTCCCTGCTCCCAACATCTATCAGAAAAAGGTCGATCCTTTAAAAAATGTTTTTTTTCTTTTTCCTGGTCTTAGAGGCAGGAGCCCTCTCTGCCCGAACCACCAAGCAACATGAGGGGATATTTTCACAAATACTTCGATCTTGCTGACACGGACCTATGAAAATCCAGAGGCCATTTTCCCAGCATAACTGCCCATCTGACAAGGCAGCAGCGGCCAGGAGACAGCTTCCTGGCTAAACCTGTTAAAGGATGATTTGCATGAACCAACAAAAAAAAATAAAATAAAATGAGGTAGTAAGGAGAGCAAGTGGGGAGATGGAGGAGGTGCGTTTCGTGGTCCACAGCCATTCTAGAAACAAGATACAAGTAGTATTATGTAACCTGTAGTTTGAAAAGGAGAACAGGGACCACAATGGAGAACCAAATCACTTTTCTACAAGAAGTTGAAACCCTGAGTGCTGGCTAAGTAAAGAGCGGCAGCCTGAGCCAGGATGGAACCTCCCACTGTACATCTGATGTTCAGGATATCAGACCCTCCTGAGAGAAATCTGCTTTTCCAGCCTCATTTCTGACCTGGGCAGTGAGCCTGAGCCAGCTGTATACCCCTCTCCATCCTCTAGTCACTGGATGAAAACTTGTAGAAAGTGATGCGAATCATCTCTTTTAAACAACTCTTCTCCTGGGTGGTAATGATTCTGCTAATGAAATATATTTCATCATTCACACCACAATCACATTATGCCTTCACAAAGAACTCTCGGAAGGACATTAATTATGGGATACAGGCAGATGTTAGACTCTGAATAACCTCTAACTCAAGCTTATGTTCCATCTAACCTGGCTTTCTGGTCACTGGAGACACAAAGACCCCTGTGATTCTGTCAAAGCCCCAGGAACTCCCCAAGAACCAAAAGAAAGAAAGAAAGAAAGAAGAGGAGGGGCCCATCAACCACATCTAGGAAATAGGGAGGGCTCTCCAGGAGAGGTATTTCTGTTTTCTAAGGCTATGTCCTTAATCCCCAGCCATTGCTTCTTGTCAAAGACATGCTCATTCATCCATTCGAGAAACGTTTCAGGACTCCTGATTTGCAGGGGAGAAAGGCTGCACAAAGACCACCCAGTATGTACTCTTCCTACAAAGTTAATTCCAGATGTTTGTTGCCTAACACAGCCCTATACAGAAAAATTCCTGGAGAAAAGAAAAAAAAATCAAGGTGCCATGTAGGAAAAGCATTTATTCCTTATTTATCCAAAGAATGGCGAGTTGGGAAGAAGAGTCTGAGTTGTGTAAGGCAGTAGCATTGGGTTCCGAGAGAAAATGTATGTCTGAGCTGATTTTGTGTTTTGAATTGTAATACCTAAAGAAGAAGAATCACGTATCACAGCAGATGCCATTTGTCACGGAGCGGTGGTGCTCAAAAGGGAGGCAGGCCTGCAAAGCACGTCTGAAGGCTCCAACAGTTCCATCAGCAGTGAAGATGCCCTAATTCTCACTCTTCCAGGCAACCATCCTTGACCCTTTCTAGTAACACACGAGTCTCTTAGCATCCTTAGGATGTGTATGCCATGCTAACACACAGTATGGACTTAGCAGGCTCTTAGGCATAATGAGGGCTGAGTGCAGCACAGACATGAGGCTTGAATAGAACTAGTTGGAAAGACCGTACAGGGCTGCAGGGTTCCTAGTGACCCCAAATGGGATCATCAAGAGAGGTTGAGCCAAACGCAGGGCGCCAAGGTCACACCAAGGTCCCATGCTGTGCCTTCCTCTTTGGATCACCAAGGCTAGGAGCTAATGCAAGATTATAGGAAAACCACAGTATAGCCCCAGGCTTCTCTAAATAATAAGACCATTTTGGGCTGCAAGGCCAGGTGCTGCCTGAAATAGAACTGGGCATTGCTTGTGGGCCTCAATGCTGGTGAGGGCTGTGCAGGGGAAGGTGAGGCCTGGCTGGGCTTGAGAGATCCAGACTCTACATCTAGGAACCCTGAGGATTGGCCAGGGCAGAGAGGAGATGGTGAGGGACTGATGCCTCAGGGGAACCCGTAGGAGTACCCAGACCCTCCTCCATCACCAGAAGGAGCTCTCCACACACAGGTATCCACCACGATCAACCCACCCCCTGCCCCACTCCTGACCATCAACCACAGCAAGGCTGGATATGAGATGTGTCCAGAGGAGGGAGCTGAGGGACTTTGGTTTTCAGAAACCCAGGTAGAAGATAGATGACAAGTAGACAGATGGATAGATAGGTAGAGATAGGTAGGTAGGTAGGTAGGTAGGTAGGTAGGTAGGTAGGTAGGTAGATAGATAGATAGATGTTGAAGATATAGATAGATAGATACATAGATAGATAGATAGATAGATACATAGATAGATAGATGTTGAAGATAGATGATGATAAAGATAGATGATAAATAGATGATTGATAGATAGTGGTGGTGATGAAGATGAAGATAGATACGAAGATAGATGGAGATGATGTTGAACATAGATGATGATAAATATAGATGATCGATGATGATGAGGAATATAGAGAGATAAAGATAGAGTCAAGGGACATAACAAAAGAGGCAGAAAAAAAAGCAGAGAAGGGAAAAAAGAAACAGAAACGATAGAAAATGGAAATCCCAAGACGTTAAGGTGGGGAGGATCTAGAGGAAGCAGGCAAGCAGAGGAGAGGGAGGAGGTGGCAAGCAGGCCCGAGCAGGTCGCCCTTACCGACTGCCTTTAAGGAGGCATACTTGTTGAGTTCTTTCCCCGGCGGCTGCTGCTCATAGGGGTTGGAGATCTGGCCCAGATTGGGGTACGAATGTGGGTGGCCCATCTGTTGGAGGAGAGGCGAGGTGGGAACTGCATTGTTCATCTGGGTGGTATCTGGAAATGAAGGGAGACAGAGCGATGGTCATTTCTACTCATCCCTCCTGCCATGATCACATCCGTTCCCACCCGTGGGGGACACCAATGGCAGAACAGCTGGCTGCATGCAGGCCTGTCTACAACAACCAATTTCATAATCTTCAGTGGGGAACCGATGCCAAAGCATGGGATCAGAAGGCCTCTACTTCCCCCACCCCAGGTTCCCAGGCCCCATGGGGTCCTGTCACCGGAGAGGTCGCTTTTGTCACCAATACAGTATCTGTACCAAAAGACGCTCAATAGGAATAATAATCAGAACAAACAAGGATTAGAAGAACAACAGGAAGCTGTGCTTTTGCCAGGAGGCTAGCCAATACCGGAAGGATCATAGGACATCAGAGCTGGCATCGGAATGGAGAACAGAGAGGCCTCATAAAACTGTGGGTGTCTGCTGGCCAGCTTCATGTGCAGACAGGAATTGAGCGACTTGAACGTGTTGGCCAACCACCACCACGTCTGGCACGCCGAACGTTCACAGTGATCGATAATGTCACCATTACCCAGAATGCACATGGATCACAGCGTCACACTGTACCCCATACACATGTGCGATTATTATGCGCCGATTATGAAATAATAGTTTTTAAAGAAACGGATCAAACGAGGCACAGAGACACCCAAAGACATTGGCACACTAATAAAACTAATGGCTCAAAGATACATCTTCTTTTTTAAAATATATTTTATTGTTATCGTAGAGGTGATGTACTGAGGGGTTACAATTTCATGAGTAAGTTTAAGAGTACATTTCCTTTTGGATAATGTCACACCTTCCTTTGCTCTCTCCCAGTTTTTCCCTCCCATCCCCATCCGCAAGCTGTACAGTTCGTTTTCAACGTGACGTAGTGCCTAATAAGTATCACGGCTGCATTTGTTCAACCCTTTGTCCCTCCATGTCTGTGCCACCTTTACCCTAATAAGCTAACAAAGACAAAAAGATAGTAATAACGGCAATAACAACAATACAACAACACAAGACCTCTTGTTTGCATTTCTGGAAGTTCATTTCAAAAAAATATTCTTTTATATGTGGATCTCATTAAAAACAACAACAACAACAACAGATCTCAAACATGAGCTTCTCTACGCCAGAACGGAAGTCCCATCCTACCCCTTTGCTCAAAGCATGGATCCAGGCCTGCCAGGGAAAATGCTAAGCACTTCATTAAAGGGGGAAAAATACATAGAGAGAGATGTTTCTCACAGGATGTCTTGGGACAGCTTTAATATTATTAAACAGAGTGCTTAATATTCCATTATAGAGTATTTGCTTTCAGATAGTTTCAGCCTAGTCTTGCACTACCCCCGGGGCAGTGTGTGCTTATTGAGTATAAGGAAGCATGACGGAGGGGCCCACCGACGACATGCGGCTTGAAAGCGGCCATGAGCCTGCCCCAAAGCCAAGTTCTCACTTCTGCATGCAGAGCCACACGAGACCAATCTCTGGCAGTTTTAGACAGCCATTCCAGGCTAGCTTGCAGGCACTGGATATTCAGAAATATTAAATAAATCCCATCTCTGGGAAACCATTAAGAATTATCAAACCAACCTTCGTGGCTAGGGTTTTTTTTTTTTTTAATGCTCTGGGTTTTTTTTGTTGTTGTTGTTGTTTTGTTTTGTGGCTATGTTTTTTTTTAATGTGATTTTCATTTTATTGGACAAGTATGTAGACCTGGGTTCCCTGCCCTGAATTTTTGTTTTGCTCTCTCTTTGATGGAAATATTTTTTGGGGGGGAAAACCCAAGAGAACTTCTGGATTTCCAGGTCTACATTGGAGAAAAGCAAAACAACAGGATTTTGAGTGAAGAGAGCAGAATGGGTTAAGATTTGGGTCATAATCCATAAATACTGCCCTCAACAAAGTAAAGAAATACAAAGCTGCGGGTGCATATATACATATGTGTCTATTACCACCTCCATATTTCTCTTCTGCCTAGTTATGACTGTAGAGGAATCAGTAACAACCACAAAACTTTCCACCTGACACAAATTTCTCTTCTAGACATTTCTCTATCCTATAGATATTTTCCCCCACAAGGAAACTTTCCCCACCTGCTTACAGTTTTGCAGTCAATTGCAATGATTAGAAAGAACTGGGGAGGGTCCCGGAGTTTTGCCTAGTGGTAAGAGTGCTTGCCTAGCATGCACGAAGACCCAGGTTCGATTCCTTGGTACCACTACGTAAAAAAGCTGCAAGTGCTGTTGTGGTTCAAGTGATAGAGTGCTAGCCTTGAGGAAAGCTCAAGGACAGTGCCTCAGGACTGGCAAAAAAGGAAAAAAAGGGAAAAAGAAAGAACTGGGGAAAGCATGGTATCAAGTGACATTCAAGCAAGAGCCTCTCTCAGCAGACAGATCCTTCTGGAGCAGTAAAAGGGCCTTTACAAATGGCCATCACGAAAGTCAAGAGCTACAAAGTTAATACCCAGTTGCTCTAACTGCATGTATCTAGTAGCCTCCCTCCCAGGTAACTGCAGTACATGAACCATTATTATGTGTTTGTCTTGGTTGCTCAACAGAAATGAAGTGGATCTTATTCATATCTGGTCAATCCATGTAAAAAAAAGAAAAGAGAGCGAGAGAAAAGAAGAGAAACACGGGTACCAACCCAACAGGAAAAAAAAGACAAATGAAAATCAGAAATCTAATCACCTTGGAGAAACAAGCTAACACAAGTAACTTATACAGAGTATATCACGGACACCGGTGGGGTCAAGTCAGGATGTTTTGTAGACAGACATGGTGCCATGGATGGGCATTCTCTCTTCTGGTCCTCATACCAGCTTCCGTGAGGAGTCACGGAGATGATGCCATTTGTGTTCAACTCTTATCGCAGAACAGTTTCACAGAAACAGTGAAGATGGTACAGAACATTCCCCATATGCCCAAAGCCCAGAACCATATCATTAACATAGTCTTATGGTACATTTTTTTATCATGAATGAACCAGTATTTATCCACTGCTATTAACAAAAGCCAACAGTTCATTCAGGTTCCTTTAGCTATTTTTTTTTTCACTTTGTACAAATGCCATATAAATATAATCTGGTCCAGAATCTTACTGGGGTGGGGGGCGGTGAAAACACAACTTAGTCACCCTTATCCTTCAGTTTTGCTTAGCTGTCCCAGCTTCTCCAACTTGCCCTGGTTTTGATGAGTCTGCCAGTCTTGGGGGGGCAGGGAATGGGCGAGGGAGAGGGGAGCTTGATCAGGCATCCTGTAGAATACCACTCAAGTACAATCTGTCTCGTGATTTTCTCTTCATGCCTCTACCTGAGCCTCTATCACCTCGTGGAGCTGGCAGTGGTGGTTTATCAGATTACTCTGCTATAAGATTTCTGCATCTTCCCTCCTTGCCTCTGTGAGTTTTTGGAAGAAGTTGGGGTGTGCCATCCACATCTAAGGAAGCAGGGGGGGCTGGCTATCTCCTGTAGTGGAGAAGGCCTATGAGGTCTACTCAGAATTCACTTCTTTCGGTATCTGATAGTTTATTCCTAGCCCATATGGATATGCATTCGGGACTTTGGGTTATAATGTCATAGACTTTACCTTATTGCTCAAATTGCTCTAGGTGTGGCCAGTGGGAACTGTTTTTTAATTGGTTCCGGCAGCCCTTTGTCGTAACTCCCATCTATTTTTTTTAATTTTTAGTACTTCTTTATTTCTGGAAATATAGTATTCTCCAAGCTCATCTTGCACATTTCCTCTCCTCACCTGAGAGTCATTCATTTCTTCCAGGGAGATGCTTCATTTCATGGTTGAAGGGTATTAGAAACAGTGGCTAAGCCAGTCACCAGTGGCTCACACCTGTGATCCTAGCTACTTGGGAGACTGAGATCTAAGGACTGTAGTTTAAAGCCAGCCCAAGCAAGGAAATAAACTACTCAGGAAAAAAGCCAGAAATGGTGCTGTGACTCAAGTGGTAGAGCACTATCCTTGAGCACAGAGAGGCTCAGGCACAGAGCCCAGGCCCAGAGTTCAAGCCCCAGGACTAGCAAAACAAAACAAAAACATACACACACAAAAGGATGATTTCTAGAACCCCAACTAGTTGGTAGGCAGAACTAGGAGGAGTGTGGTTTGAGGCTAGTATTAGGTAAAAGCATAAGACTTCCACCTGAAGATAAATAAAGGACTATGGGCATAGCACAAGTGGTATAATGCTTGCCTACCAATCATGAGGCTCTGAGTTCAAATTCCAATAACATCCCAAAAAGGAACAGAAGAAACACAAAGGGTTTAGATCAGGGTTGTGATGTTTGCCTCTGCTCCTTACGCAGTTGGTAAGATGAGGAAATCCATGAGTATGCAGACATGTGCATATACAGGGTCCACAAGTATCTACCTGGGCAAAGATCTCTGTCCACGCCCACATTCCCAACTGAGTTAACGTTTCCAACTCACATCCATTCCTTCTAATGGAATATTCTAGCTGAGGATAAAGAGGGGATGCTGGCTTCACATCTGGTGGGTGGGGTGGGGCTAGCAGGGGACAGCTGCCATGTAGGCCCCACACAGGCTCCATATTAGCTCAAGCTGGCCCCAGGCCTGCATGGATCATGCTCTGAGGTGACAGGTCACCCTGTCCTGGTTATGCCTGATCCCTGGCCCTCAGTTCCCAACAGATATGCCAACCCTGCCTGTTCCTCCTGCTATCTTAATCCTGGCTTTAAGATTGATTTAAAAAAAATTCTAGCACCTATTTAGAACAACATGAGAATCATTAGGCATATCTCTGTGGGATGGTTCTGAGAAGGAAAAGAAAAGGGGAAGATTGAGATCATGTCACTCAACTTGAGGGCAATGAGAAAGCCAGGGTCTTCTGCCTAGCCATCCTGCAGGACTTGAGCAGTAGCTCACTTGTGGGCAGCTCTCAGCTGTCATGGAGTAAGCTAGGTCAGTTAAAACTTGCCCTGGGAGCCGGAGTTTGGCCTAGTGGTAGAGTGCTTGCTTAGCATGCATGAAGACCTGGGTTTGATTCCTGGGTACCACATACATAGAAAAAGCCATAAGTGGTGCTGTGGCTCAAGTGGTAGAGCCTTGAGTAAAGCCCAAGGACAGTGCTTAGAACCTGAGCTCAAACCCGGGACTGGCCAAAAAACAAACAAACAAACAAACAAACAAAAAACCAACTTGACATGTTGGTCTTCATCGATGACTGATGTCCCACCTTGCCTGAGACTTGGGATCTTACCTCAGACCCTGCCACGTGGAGCTCTAAGACCCACACAGTGGCCACAGTGAATTCCTTCCACCTTCCTTTTTACTCTCCTCTCTCTTCCTTTGCAGGCCAGCTCAGACAGAAGCCATGATCCCTGTAAAGGCCAGTCCCTGGCTTCTCTTGGTATTAAAATTTGACTTTATGGATAAGAAAACTAAAATGGCTTGCAGTGGTTAGAGGCCATTCTACAGATCACATTCAGTAATACGCCTGAAATCTTATGAGCAGCCAATGTAAACTAGCTGAATTTTTATTGTCTCCAATAGCCCAGGAAATCAAATCAACACAATGCGGGTACCAGGAGAAGGGGAGTGCATTAGGTTTTCCAGAAAGCCCACTCTCTGGGCCCAGATTTCTTGGTCATATTCCAGATTCTCTAGTTGTATGAAAACTGGATCAAATGAGAGAGAAGGGGCAGGAGCTGGCCCTGCCAGGGCCAACTGCAGAATATGGCAATTCTCATGACAGCATAATAAAGAACAGAGATACAGAGCTATAGAGATCAGAACAGAACTCTGGCTTTTAGCTCTGTTTTTCTTTTCTAGCTTTTCCAAATCCTTATGCCCAATATTTTGGGGCTGGGGATAGAAAAAGGGGAACCTGAAAATTACAGTTTGAAATACCATGTATTGTATTTGTCTCTGGCCACAAGCAAGTTTAAAAAAAAAAGTACAATTCAAAATTACTCTGAATTTGTCAAAGAAAGAAAGAACACAATGAGCTAAGCTGGCCCCCACCAGAAAATGCTCATGTTAAAACAAACAAGAGAGGGGGGGGAGGGAGGGAAGGAGGGAGGAAGAAAGAGAGAGAGAATATATTCAATTCATCTTGCTGGACCCTAGCCACACAGCGACTGACAGGAATTTGCAATGGAGAGAAAAAGAGGAGAAAGATACACACATATAGAATTATGAAGCCTTTGACAAGCCATTTCATGTGACCTAAGGGCTTCTTTTAAAGCATGCCAACATTTATTTTCATCTTAATCACTGAAGATAGGAATATTTGAAACGTAGAAGTTGTGAGAGGTATTTGTGTCAATGTTCACTTCCACCACTCTTTGTACAAGCTCTGGGGAACAGAGATTCATTTCAAAGTCTTGGGCTGTGTTGTTTGAAGAGCATTCAGAGAGGGAGAGACCAGCCATGTGACAGGAGAGATGGGGTCCGTGTTGCAATGGGCAGGTCAGGGCAAAACAAAGGCTCCAGGGAAGGCTCAAGACAGTGCTACCAAATTCAGATTCAGCAGGTAGGGAACCTTGTTTTGTTGTTTTGTTTCTGCTTTTCAGTTGTGGGGTTTGAACTCAGGACTTGGGCACACGGTCCTTAAAATTTTTTTTGCTCAAGACTAGAACTCTACCACTTTGAGCCACAGCTCTACTCTGATGGGGGACATATTCCACCCCCCCCCACACACCCTTGGTCTATGTTCTATAAAAGTAAGAATATCAAAGACAGCCATGAGAAGGAATCCAGTATTAACTGGAGCATAGAATATGGTCAAGAGATGAAATGTTATCTTGTCATTTTCATTGTTAGGATATGTGTGCCTGTCAATTCCAAGGCAGAGGATCTGTGTGGCCCAGTCTCCCGAAATCACTGTGGGAATTTGCTCTCTCAGGTCAACTTGGCACGTGTTGGTGATTAGAGGGGTGGATGGCATTCTCACCAGACTGGGTATGTCATCTTTAGTGTTTGGTTCCTTACCTGTCTGATTCCCATCTTGGCATAACATGACACGATGCCTTCATCCAGGTGAAGGGATCCACTCTCGGGCTCTCATGAGACAAATAAACTTTGTTCCTTTTTTTTTTCCTCCACCAGGACACCAGTGGCTCACACCTGTAATCCTAGCTACTTAGCAGTGAGATCTAAGGATCACAGTTCCAAGACAGCCTGGGCAGGAAAAAGCCTTGTGAAACCCTCATCTCCAATGAACCACCAGAAAACCACAAGTGGAGCTGTGGCTTAAAGTGGTAGACTGCTAGTCTTGAGCGAGAAAGCTCAGGAACAGCACCCAGGCCCCAAGTTCAAGCCCCAGGACTAACAAAAACAAAACAAAAAACTGTGTTCTTTTATAAACTACCTAGCCTCCGGTATTTTGTTATTGCAAGTGGAAACAGACACCAGCAGCTGTTTCACTTGACCACCAATATCAGTCACCACGACAACCACCCCCATGACCGACCTCACACAACAATAATATTGCTCACACTAGCGTTTTCCCTTAGCTGTGCAGTCCCGAGCTGTGGCTTCCTTTCCATTCCTTCTCCTCTTCTCCTTCCCCTACCCTCTCCCCAGTCCTCTTCATCTGAAGCCATACATTCTTGTCCCCTGTCACTGCCAGGGGAGCAGCAGCCAGAAGCCTGCCTGCCTAGTCCCAAAGTGTTGCAGAATTAAAGACTACACACATACCCCAGCGCATTGGTACACCTTGCGAAGTAACAATTAGCCATAGGTGAAAAATGCTACTTCCTCCGGCAAAAATGCTCTCCTTTACGGTTTTTGAAAAGAGAAGGAAAGAAAAGGAAACTGAGAATGCACAAACGTCTTTCAGTTCTCAGCTTCAACTGCATTTCCCTCCAGAAAGCCCGGAAGTCCTAGCACCCTGCCAGCCATGTTCAGCCATGCTCTGTAGGACACTGCAAGGAGAGAGTGGGTCACCTGAACGGCCGCGTTGTCCTGAGATGATGCCACCAAGCCATGGGACAGTCATCTTCCTTTGCAGAAGTAACTCTCCATGGTATTTTGCACAGAGACAAAAATCACCCATGAGTGGCTTCTTGGGAAGACATTCCCATCGCTAAGCAATGCGAATGCGCAACCATACTCCTTCAGCTCACCATGCTAGCCTGCTGGGACTCTGTCACCAACCACCATACACTGGAGATGAGGTTGCCATATTCCCAATCCCCCCCCACTTCAGGCCTCTTTGAGATGGGGAAGTTTGTTCATTCCTGATTTCATTCCTAGCACCCAACCTCACTCCTTCCCAGAGCTGAATTCTAACAGAGGAACTGAAGAGGAAAAGACAACATTTTTTTCAGCCACCTGCAAAGTGATAGGCAGTGCACAGAGAGCTTTACCCAAAAGTCAGATATTTCCCAAAGAAAAAATGTTGGGGGATTTAATTTATAGGCATAGCAAAATAAGACTCTTGGGTGGCTCTGAATTCTCTTCCTCTGTGTAGTAAGTGCACAGTGGAAACATGTTTTTGTTTGTGGAGCAGCTGATGTTACAGAGGGAAAGTGATAAAACGACAACCCCCACATCAAAAAGACTAAAGGTAATAAAAATAAATGGTAGCTTACCCACAATAGAAGGACACTACACTGTCAGGTCATAGTACAACATGCATTCTTGTGTACATGCACTCATGAATGCATGTACACACATAGAGATGGAAAATGAACGTGAGCAAGGTACACACTAAGAACCACTGGATCTTCTACCTTAGGGGCAATGTGGGAATATTTTACCATGCACCACAAAAGCCTTCATGTCAGCTCAGATTAGAGCCCTGGGCCAATGCCCCAGAACTGG
Source organism: Megascapheus bottae (assembly GCF_031878675.1). Lineage (NCBI taxonomy): Eukaryota > Metazoa > Chordata > Mammalia > Rodentia > Geomyidae > Megascapheus > Megascapheus bottae. The sequence goes on from NC_143544.1 coordinate 1,290,729, forward strand.
TTGGGCAGTCTGAGATTGCTTAGGTTATACAAGGAGGAGGTAAGCGACACAGGTTCAGAACAAAAGGGAACCAAGAAGGTTCTTCAAGACAGATCTTTCTAAACTGCTATGCAGGAGATGAGGATGATTCTATACAAGAGACTCCAGGCCTGCAAGTTTGGCCTGTGTGACCTCAGCTGGGTATCTAATCTTCTCCGGTCACCCTTCCTTGATTCATAAAATAAGATGAATACACAGACACTTGTTCTAAAAATATACCCAGGGTATGATCAATTAGACAGAACTCTAAGTATCCACACACAGTGAGACCAGAGGAGGAGATTCTTAGGAGAGAAACACAAAGGCACAGTGCCTCTGTGCCTCTGGTCATATAAAATAGAAAATAATGACAATGAATTCCAGGAAATGGAAACAAGGGGATTTTATTCCCCCCTCATTGCTGTTGTTTTCTTTGCTCTTTGTCTTGTTTGTTCATTTATCTGTCTTTGAGAGGGAACACTGAAATAGAGAGACAAAGGGTGAAAAAAAATTCAACAGTGGCACTCACTGGACATTGTGCTGAAAATAAACTATACAACTTGTGGGTGAGGGCAGGAGGGGAAACTGAGAGACATTGAGGGAAGGGGTGACACTATCCAAAATGAAAGGTAGTCTTTCAATGTAGTCTATAACCCCTCTGTATATCACCTTTATAATAGCAAAGTTTTTAAATTCAAAAATAAAAAACATGGTAAGATGAATGATCATGATCGGAGAACCAAAGCCAGGAAGCCAGCTTGGTTAAGGCGATTTCCTTCCATTGCTGGAGAAGGGGAAGAAGAAGGAGACGGCTGTGTTTGAGTGTGACTTCTCTAGCTGTCTGGCATAGCTGTAAAAGGCAGGCTATTTCTACTTTTGTGTGCTCAGCTATAAAACAGTGATAGCCGCAGCACCTGCCATCTGCAATGATGATGAGGAGGAGATTAAACAAAGCACAGAAAAAGATGTTTATGCCTAGGTCTGTGCTACTTGTCACAGAACTTCCTGGCCACTCCAGCCTTAGATATCACAACTGAAATGGGAAGCATTCTTCGCTTCTGGAGCCACTTTATATTTATCAGCACCTTAGCCATTATTACTGGACTGGGAGGTTAAAAGAAACAGAACGACCTCTGAGCAGCTGGACCTGGAAATGATTGAGTCAGCTGATGTCTGTCTGGATACCTCTCCCTTATCTCCAGCTGTCTGGGACAATATTGTTCTTGCCTAAATATGCTTCCCTCTGGGGACTCTCACAACGGAGGCTGGAGGCTTCTGTGAGCCATGTTGCTGGTCCCTGGCACAGGCAGACGCCTGGGATGGGGATGTGGTTTAGGTTGCTGGGGAACAGGCAGGGCTCTCCCTGTGTCTCAGGAGTTAGAGGACTTTGCCAAGCAGCCAGCAGAGTGGTTAAATGCTGGGGGCTGAAAGGAGGCTCATCTGTCAGTCGTGGGCGGCGCCCGCTCCATCTGCTGCGCCTGGGAGCTGCGAGTATGATTGGAGGGAGAGGCTTGGAAAATATGAGAGGCCCAAGACAAGAGGCAGAAGCTTCTGAAAGAGAAGAGGGGGACAAGAGAGAGAGGGAGGAAGAGGGAGGGGGGAGAGAGAGAGGGGGGGGAGAGAGGGAGAGGGGGGAATGGGGGGGAGACAGCGAGGGGGGAGAGGAAAGGAGGTGAGGGGGGAGAGGAAGAGAGGGGGGAGAGGGAGAGATTCTCCCAGTCCCTTCGAAAGTCTTACCAAGGAGGCAGAAACAAGACCCAGATAAGGTGAGGCAGGAGGGGAAATGACTTTGTTGATGGTCAGTCAGCCAATATGCCAAGATGACAGCCAGTTTTCCAAGATTCTAGACCTTGTCTCTCTGCATGCTCGTATCCCGCCCATCCTCGAAACTCGAGATGCTTTGGGCCACTGGAGAGGATCATGCTAGCCCAGGTCACCTGCGTGTGCTTGTACTTATCTTCCTAAGTTCAAACACAACTTGCTCTCTGTGCTCTGTCCAAAGCTTCAAAATAGCAGGGCGCTGGTGGCTCACCCCTGACATCTTAGCTATTCAAGAGGCTGAGATCTAACAATGGCAGTTCAAATCCAGCCTAGACTCTTCTCTCCAATGAACCACCAGAGAACTGGAAGTGAAGCTGTGGCTTCAAGTGGTAGAACACTAGCCTTGAGCAAAACGAGCTCAGGGACAACACTCAGGCCCTGAGTTCAAATCTCACAACCAACCAAGCAACCAAACACACACCTTCAGAATACTGCCAATTCACTAGCAGAAGTACAAAGTGTCTCCCAGACAATGGAAACACTTCAACAAAAACAACAGACATTCCTGGCTAACTTTACCATCTTCCTGTGCAAAGCAGAAATGCAATAAAAATGGAAATTATATGAATGGATGCATACTCGCCAACTGTTAGGACTTTAAAGAACGAATACTGGAGCCTCATCGTGCATAATTCACCTGCAGTAGGATATTGTGATGGTTGACTTGATGATTTCATCAGATGCATTTTGGTACACAGTGGTGCTTCATCACTGGTCAGACAACTGGAGTCTCTTTGGGGGAGTATGCACCATGGATTCAAGAGTACAAAAGTGCCAGGCATCTCTGTCTCAAGGCCTGTCATCTTCTTAATATCTCAGGAGGCTGAGATCTGAGGATCGTGATTCAAAGTGAGCCCAGGCAGGAAAATCGGTGAGACTTTTATCTCCAATTAGCCAACAAGAAGCTGGAAGTGGAGCTGTGTGCCTCAAAGTGGTACAGTGCTGGCCCAGGGACAGCATCCATGCCTTGAGTTCAAGCCTCAGGACTGACCAAAATTAAAAATACAAAAGAGGACAAAAGATCCCAGCACTGCTATGGCCAAGCATTGGCTGAATTAGTATTGTTTCTAACCTGGAAGAGCTGAGGGTTTCTGGGGAGGACAAAGGACAATGAATTGGGCTGTGTATGTGTTATCTGAGACAGAGCTCTGTCATTCTGTCCATGTGGGAAGCAAAATGAAGGTCCCCCAAACTCCCAAAACCCCAATGCTTCTGAGAGTTGGGATGTGGGTCAGGGGTATCCCCAGATGCTGGGGAAAAGAGGTGCAGAGAACACTACATGTCTACATGTGTCCCCAGTCAGACAGTGAAGAAGAGCCTGAACTCTAGGTCAACAGCAATGGAAAGAATCTATCACAGGAGCAGTGCTTCCTCCCTCGCCTTGGGGCTCCATTATTATCTGAATAATGGATGAAGAATGGGGAGAAGAGCAGAGAGGTGGGAGACTGGAAGAGTACAGATCTGGAAGGCCATTATCTGCCTTGAGCTCCAGCCCACCCTCCCACCCACTGCTCTATGTGAGGTTATAATGTAAAATAATTAAGCCTACAATTATATTTTACTTGTGGAGGCAAAAGAAAAAAAAACAACATGGTGATTCAAACGTTCATCTCACAGATGCACTGGGTATTGTGGATCATCTAGGTGGGCAGGTCTGTGTTCCGGGCATAGTCCAGAGCTACATGGTATAGACTCCTGAGCTGCTCTGTGTTTAACGGCGGCAGGTGTCCTGACTGGACACAGAAGAAGGGTGGTAAAAGCTCAGGTTCTGATGACAAGAGACTCAGGCAGCTCTTCGAGTGATTAGATGGCATGGATTGTGGATCCTCTAATCAGAGACCAAAGAGGAAAATGAATTACTGCTGCTTGTAAGTTGCATGAAGAGGAATCTCTGTTTTCTTAGCAGCATGGGGCCCAAGGAAAGTCATTTGTTGCTGGGTAAATAATCAGGAGGCTGAAAGTTGTCATATGAAAAAGACCTAATAAGTAAAAAAAATTTAAACACAAACAAGACACAATGGCACCTCTGTGTTTCTGGAAGCATTATCACAATAGCCAGCCCATACCAACAACCGAGGCGCCTATCAGCAGATGGATGAATAAAAAGGAATGTGGATACATGGAATCAAGAAAAATATCTACACAATGGCATACTATTCAGCCATTAAAAATGAGATACGATCATTTGCCACAACAACAACAGAAAACGGAAGGTCATTATATCAAATGAAGTAGGCCAGATGCAGAGAGATGAGTTCCCAAAGGAAGTACTCTGCTGTCCTTTTAAACTTCTCCTGGAGTTTCACGATATGCATCCGACTCAATGTATTGTGGCAGCTGGATATCTGCCCATCTTTTGCTAGGCCACACTTGACTAATCTTAGTAAAATTGATATCTCAGGAAGAGATCATGTTTCACTGGGTTGGGAGGTTGTGATATGCATTGTTTTAATCTAGACAGCCGGTTGCACCCACTGCATGCTGTGTGCAGCAGACCCTGCCACATATTCCCATGCTGGGAAGGCAAAGACTGTTGGTTGAAAATGGCCAGAAAATGTGTGCTACATATCATAGACCCGAAAGCCCAGGAGGTGAGTGTGTATGCACACATGTGCACATGTACCATATCACCGTTTCCAAGAATATATTGTCAAAGGACACAAGAGATTTTAATTCTCTGGTATACCATTGACATTTTTGTGTGTTTATTTTGCATTGTTAAAACAAATGTACATTTGACATGTAAAAAAAAGAATTAATGCTGCTCAGAACTTAACAACCTTTTGTCTCTGAATAGGCCACTGTGTATGTCTGTGTATGTGTCTTTTTACTCTAAACAATTTTCAGATAACTCTCACTTGGGGAAGAAGAAAATGTATTTTCGGTAAAACCAGAAATCCCTTTCTCGCTTTCAGAAAAGAGATGTTATTGGGTCATTATCGCGTTGTTATGTGTTGAGTTTCTAATGCATGGGTTTCTCTTTGGGGAACACATGGCAATCATAGAGAAGAAATTTTCATTGCCAGATGAACAGATCGGCAGTGAGATATTATAAAATCATGAAATTTTTATAAATTTGCATGAAGCATAAAATTACAATATCAGTAAGATTATAAAATGTGCTTCCTTGGGCAACAGATAAATAATTGGGTGACAAGCAAAATACATTATCTAGCACCTCAAATTATTTCCACTTTATCACCAGTTCATTAAAACCCCACCTCCTCCCTCCCAGCTCACAGGAATCGATGGCAAAGTTATTTAGGTAAATAGAAAATGAAATCATCAAGATACGTGCATTGTGATTCAGTCACCTGACTGTTGGCACTACTTATTTCTAGGAGACTAAATGGTTGTTGTAAGGTAAACCCAGTCGGCGAAATACAGCAAAGCCATATTTTGGGAGTCTAATTGGGAGTCTTTATTAGAAAGCCAGCGTCTGTAGGTGGGCTTCTGTTGCAAAAGACTTGTGTCCTGCGAAAACACGTAACACTGTTAGAAAACTGAGCCATGAGAACCAGGAGAGAAAAGAAAGGGTGGAAAAACAATACCAACAAATCAGATCAACCCCAAAGGAGAGCTGAAGTGGGGTACCAGAGGAGACCCAGGAGACAAGAGATAGGGGAGCATGAGGCATGGTACGTGGTGCCTGAACTGCTCTGAGTCTGAACAGGGTCAGGTCAGAGGGAAAGATCTCAAGAAACGTGAGAGTCTCCCAAGTTTAAGGCACAGGACTGACAAGTCCAGAGACCTGTCATCCAAGTCTCCATCCCTGCCTGGAGGAATTCAGCCATGCCCATTATATGGGAGGTGGGACTTCCCTTCCCCCACCATGAAGGCAAGATGGCGCCAGTTAAACCCAATTTCCTATCCACCACATGGCCAAGATGCCACCCCGCTAGACCCAGCATTCCTACTTCAGGAGAAGACAGGAGAATGGCGCCACATCTGCCAACACAAAGGTGGCTGTGAAAGGCTCTGGTGGAAATCCCGCTGCACGGAACTGAGGGACCCTCCATGGCCCTACAGAGAGGAGTCAATGCCCAAATCAAGATGATTATGTATCTTTAAAGAGCTTGCTACATGCTGATTTTATGCCATGACTGATGACTGAATTCAGTCACAAATTCCCGGAGACACAGCAATCACCCAGTTACCTGGCTTCCATAGAATCTCTATTCCTAAAGCTGCCTCTGCTTCCTGAAGTAAGTCCCCCACAGATCCCCAGGTGTCAGGACTATGGCTGTGCAAATGCCTGAGGCACCTCTGAAAACCAGCATGAAGTTAGTCCCCAACTCAATGCTCACTGATTGACTTGATAACTGGCTGATTGAATAAGAACAGTAGGCCCCGCCAGAGACACTGGTTTAAAGAGAAAAGGACTGCCAGTCTTAAAGGATAACAACAACAAAAAAGGAAGCTGTATCCAGTTGGTTCACTTCAGAAAAGCAGAAAAGAGGAGACAGAAAGGGAGAGGAAATGGGAAGAGATAAAGAAGGAAGAGAGGAAAAAGGAAAAGAGTGTTTTTACATAAAAACACTAAGGCAAGCACTTTTATCTAGGTTGGTACCTATAATAATTACTGCCAAACTACTGCTCCTCTTACCAGCATCAGTGCACAGATGAGGAGAGATAAAGCAATCTACTTGGCATCCCATAATGGCACTAGGCCTGGTACCCCATGCACGTAAACAGTCAACACTTCCCAATGGTTTCCACTGATTGGGACAAAGACGATAGCCCTGCCATAGCATGGCCACATGGCCTCAGCCCCAATCTCCAGGCCCATGTCCCATTGCTTACTACCTTCTCAGCCACTTTCTGCTTCCCGGAAAGGTATCTTTTGTCCTTCTCTTCTGGGGGCAAGGCCTTGTCAAAGCCAGTATCTTCTGCCGGAAACGCCTCATCCATCCACTCACCCCGCTAGTTCACCTCCTTGCTCCTCATTTCAGCATCAAGACACACCTTCTCTCGCCTCTGCTGGCTATCCAGTGTCTTCTCCCAGCACTCAACATCCCTCGTCCATGACTGTTCATGCATTCTTCAGCAGTGGAGGGCACTCCAAGAACCCCCAAGGCCAAGGGACCTTCTTTAGTCCAGGCACCATAGCAATAACTGCCTAGCACAGAGGTGAACAAATGAGCCAACAGAATATATGTATATATAGTCATATGTGCATGTATACATATACATGCACACTGGTTGCCTATAGTTTTAAATACATGCACAAGAATTCAGAGCAAGATTTCCATACCAGCCAGACGTGCAGAGATCCAGGAAAAGCCCCATGATAAAAAAGTGTTTCAAGGCTGGGGTGCAGAGTGAATGTTTCTACCCGGAGTGATTATCTGTCACCATCATCTTCCTGGGAACCTGGAGATGGCATGACACCACTGGATTCCTCTCCAACTTTCCCAGCTACATGCCATTGTTTTAGAAAACCCAAAGTTGGGAATTTGACACAATGTATTCTTCTTTCTTTTCCTCTTTTTAAAACAACAATAGAAGACCAGCAGGTTGATATGTTTCCATAAAGCTTTTTGTCAGTTGTATACTTTTCACACCAAGAATTCTTTATGGAAATGGCTATGAGAGAGAAATTTAATGGGATTGTGATTTTTTTTAAAGCTCTATCTCTCTAATTAATACCGCAGAGGGGGATTTATTACTTTTTCCTAATATAATAGCCTTTCAGTGTTAAAAGAGGTTCATATTATGGTAAAATATGTTAACTTTCCTGGCATTCTGACCTAGATGGTAGCAGGGGAAAAGAACGCATCTGTCTTCCCAGAGCTTCTGCCACCGCAAATGGTGTTGTTTTCGGTATCTGTCGTAATGAACTAATCAACTGCTTATTCACTAATTGCATCTACATTAAAAACTTATTACCCTGGAAAAGGGCTGCACTGTCATTGCCCTTCCAACTCGAGCAGGAGGGGCAGGGATCACACAGAGGCCGTGCAACTCGGGAAATGGGTGACCCAGGGCAGCGTATTGTTCTCTTGTCTGTAGCAGGTGTGGACGTTTTCTTCAAGGCAGCCATATGCAGGGACGGAAATCCAACAGGTTGAAGCGGTTCTCCATTTGCTCTGTCTGGTTCCTACCTCAGGAGGTGTGCTGTCCTTACAGAGATGAGGGAAACAGCCATCGTAATGGTGGCAGCCACACATCGAGCAGGACGTGTACGTCGTCCCCCACCCCCCTCTCATGTCAACACCAGCCTGATACAGGAACAAGGGCTTATCTATATCCTGGACTTCTAGCCAACCAACAGAGGCTAAAATAAATGACACTCAAGGAGCAAATGGGATCGAAAAGCAAGTCAGGGCCTCTCGTCTTCCTCACTAGCTTTCTTCTAGCACTTCTCTTTCTCCTTTTCATAGGGCAGTAGAGTATTGTAGCTCACCACACTGGGGCACTCAGGAAGACTACATTTCCCAGCATCCTTTGCTTGCAGGCTGGGCTCATGGGATTATATGTTGGCCAAGGAAGTGTAGGCAGAAATGACTGAATGTCACTTCCAGGTTATTAATGTGGCAGCAGTCACTGAGGTCCATGATTGGATGACTACAAGATGGAATCTGGCTGTCCAACTCACAGCAGTTTGTATAAGCAAACAATAAAACCTTGTTGTATTCAACAATTAAATAGGTTTGTTCATCACTGCTGCATAACTTACCCTGCCTTCAGTTATCTTTGCCCAGCCTCCTCCTTTCAGTTCTGTGTTCAATCAACAAATATCACAAAGCTTCTCATATACACACGGCAGCCAAAAATCTAAGGCCCATCACCACAGACACAGTTCTGGCTCTTGAGAGTCTGGGAGGAACACAGATAGTAGACGAACGAAGGAACCACTTACTAACCGCAACCACGGCATCATCCGTGGGAGAATCCAGCAAGTGTGCCGAGATGGAGCATCACAGGTGGTCAGAAAAAAAGGTTCTCCAGGAAAATGATCCTCGCAGAACTCTTTAGGTACAGCAAGGCCATCTGTGAGTAAGTCAAAAGTTGGCATTGTCACAGGACCTAAGAAGAGGGAACCATGCTACACAGTCCCCTCAAAAGAGATCTGGGGGGTGACCTGGGCAGAGGAAGGAAAGGGAGATGTGGGGGGGGAGTATTTTTTAGTTTTGTTTCCAAAGAAGCAATGGGCAAGGCGGGGTCATCTGATTCAGGATTGGCTGCCTGGAGTAAATCTGGGTTCTTTCTAGTGTGTCTGACACCTGGTCTTGGGTGCTTAGGACAGGTAGATGGTGACCCTGTGTTGTACAGGGAGCTGGATATAGACTCTGGCTTGGTTGGTTTGCCTACGAAAGGCTTCCTTGGGGGCAGATTCTTTACTATCAGTAAGAATCCCTTACCCCTGGCATGATCAGGCCTTCCGCAGTCAGCATGTGTTCAAGATGTCAAAGCATCAAGTCTGGAAAGCACTTTTTTTTTTTAAATCAAAAAATGTAAAGCTAGTCCTGAATCATAAGAGTCCATCAACCATGGGAAACACAGTAATAAGTGCTTAAGACAGAAATAGAGATATGTATATGTATAATATGTACACACATGTATGAAAAATGACTCTTCCTTTTTTTGTGTGTCAGTATTTCCACCAGGGAGGCAGTCGTGGACAAGAATGATGGTGGTCGCATTCTACTGGAGGGAGAAAGAGAACATGGCAGGTACAATATGTACAATGAAAGGGAAACTCTTCATAGTCTAACATGGCTGGAGTTGGGGTGGATGGTAAGACAATGAGGGGGGGGAGAGGGAGAGGGAGAGAGAGAGAGGAGATTCATAAAAAAAAAAAAAGACAATCTTGGGCAAGTCTTTCCACTTTTCAGGACCTTGACTCTCTCCTCTACCAAATGAGAGATAATTAAAAACAGATATTTACTGGAACCAAGACAGCATACAGAGCATCTCCAGTCCGGTTTCCTGCCAACAGAAGACATTAACGAATTGTAGCTATTAAGACGAGGAGGACTTCCCATTGAGAATTCAGACTCCCTGCACGGCTGGTGATAGCCGCCATTTCTTAAAGGTTGCACAGAGGCCGCCTTGTGAGGTCCACACTGGTTAGGGGAACCTGACTCACAAGCTCCTCTCTGTTTTTTTTGCGGGGATCTGCTGACATGATTTATTAGAAATGGTATCCACTGACATTTTTTTTAATGCTCACTACACACCTCCCCCACCCCAACCCCTTTATTAATCTTAATAAATTCATAGCAGAAGGGAATTTGTTCTCCGATCAGCAGGTGATAACCCCCCTCACCCCTGCTCCTTGCCTTTGGATGCTGTGCATGAAGCTGAGAACGGACTACAGTCCCAGTAGGATAACACCACGAAGTAAGGGCCAGGCCCAGCCTCCATTAGGTAATATCTAAGCTTATTAGGTTCAATTTGTTTGATACATTTGACCACGCTACCTATCTGGATCATTTTCATAACCTTTCTTAATTTTTTTCCCAACAAGTGACATCTTGGCATCATGGCATATTTTCTTTAGGTACTCCTGTCATAGTCTTCTCATGGGCAGCCAGGAACAGGTGGACACAGAATATGGGTTACATTCGAACAACCAGTTTCATGGATGATGCATGTTCTGTGCACATGGCACGGCGGCTGCTACCGAAATGGACTCTAACACCACACCCCTATCTCTACCAGTGTTTGTCCTTGACAGACACCTGAATCACCAGAATATCTCATTTGATTTATATCTTAATGACTCCAAAACATTGCTCCCTTCCTCATTAGTGAAGAAAGAATCATACCCTTCTACTCCCACTCAAAACTCCTAAAAACTCAGCCTCCTTTCTTATTTCTCCTGTGCCATCTAGATCTCCAAAGAATCTGAGAATTCCATGCACATGTTCTGTCTCAGGGTTGGGGTAGGGGAGCTCTCTTGGCTCCCACTAAACACCCACCTTTCTGGTGACTTACAAAAACCTTCCATTAGCTGCTTGGGGAACCTGAGCGGTCACCTGTCTAGATTGAATTTCTATTGACAGCCACACCCTAGTCCACCTCTGCCATCACATTTTTCTCCTTTCCCAGGATAAAATCAGCAAAGGCAAGAGATCTGTAGGAATTCTATGCACATAGCACTGAAAGGAGGAAATTGCCAGAAATGAGAGGGTTGGTTTTTTAATTTTTTTTTTTACTTATAGAGCAGAGCCCAACCTCCTCATCACCCACATACCACACCCAACTTCCGAGCTGACTACGCAAAGGATTCAGTGACTAGGAAAGAGGCCGAAAGACAGGATGAAAGTGTGTGCAAACACACACAAGACACAGACCTTTTAATCCTTCCTTGGGTCCTGGTTACAGATCTGGACCACCTAGAAAGATTCCTGAGACAGAAAAATAATGCCATCGACTCTACACATGCATATAACGTCTTGAGTTATGGAAGGATTGGTTGAGGTTCCAATTGGAAAAGGTGCAGATGGTAAGAATGGATAGAGAGTAAGTCTAACTGTATCAGAAGTTACTGGGAAGGATGCTGCAGGACTGGGTAAGAGGGTTGCTTTGTTTTGCTTATTCCAAAATAAGACAGCAATAAAACAATGTTTGGAGGCAAACCTCACGTGGGAAATAGCCACATGTATGGCAGAGTATGGTGACATGAGACACCCAGTTAATGTCACTAAGAGTGACCCATTGCTGGGTGCCAGTGGCTCACGCCTGTAATCCTCACTCCTCGGGAGGCTGAGATCTGAGGCTTGGGGTTCAAAGCTGGGCCCAGGCAGGAAAGTCCATGAGACTCTTGATTCCCAGTTAAATCACAGAAAAGACCAGAAGTGGCCCTGAGGCTCAGGTCGTAGAGCACTAGCCTTCGGCAAAATAACAGGATCTCAGGGAAAGTGCCGGGCTCCAAGTTCAAGCCCCAGCATCAGCAAAAATAAAATAAAAATGAAAGTGGCCTATGCATGTGGCAAAGGGCTTTCCAGACTTCTGACCATCCTGGAAGGCGCTAGCTTCACAATTCCAAAAAAATGCCTGCACATTCCATACAGGCTATCATTCTCTTTTTATAACTTCCTAGAGCCAGCCCACACAGAAAAGTATGCATTTCTATGACTCCTTTGAAATAATATGCCTTTGGTTCTGCCCTGGGTTTGCCTTTTTTCTTTTCCAGCAAATTATTTAGAAGGCTTTGGCTCTAATCTCGACCTTTCAGTGTCACTTTCCATGAGGAATGGGACTGAGAAATGAGACTCATTTTTAACACCTATTCTGAAGCTGAGAACGTAGCTGTTCCCTTCCAAACCACGTGGACTGAGAACAACCATGAGTTCTTACCCGGCCTGTACCAGCCAAAGGCAGAAACATTAGTGGCCTACAGAGTGACATCTTTTCTCTCCATCACTGTGTTTCTGGCATAGATATCCTGATATATCTGGGTATTTATTTTGACAGGGAGGTTGTTAAATATCAGGTTCAGAGGTCTATACTTTGAAACCAAGCCCAAAGGAGGTATAAAGATGATCCCCAAAGAGCACTTTAGGAGACACTTTCTCATCCAAATTTGGTGCTCATAATCCACATTTGGGTTTGGGTCTTCTGATTGGACAGCACTGCACAATACAACAACACTTCCATGGACTCAACCTAAGCCAGTACAGGACTATATAATCTTCAATTTTAATGATTTTTGTAGCAAAAAACAGAGACCAGGGAACTGTTGATAAACATGGGAAAACTTAGATGCCTTCTGGTGAACACTATGTCTCAGCCTCAATAACCAGGGGTCTATATCAAGAAACAGAAAACGGAAGGCTCACTTGTGGGAAATCTGATTTCTACCATCTGTCACTCCCTGCCTGCCTGGCCACTCTGAGTCAGGCTAACCCTTTATCTGTCCCCAGAGTATCCAGTTCCTGCCTACCTCAGGGCCTGTGCATCTATGGCTTCCTCTACCTGGAAGTCTCTTTTGGACTACACCTTAATCTTATAACCATAATACTCTAGCATTTCTCAACATTTGGAAAAAAAAAAGCCTTGTTTTGAACCACTGTGGAGCACAGGATAGACAGAACATGAGAACTCTAGAGATAATTCAAGTTAGGAGAAGATTGGGTAGCTCTTTATGAAACATTCCTTTCAGACTAAGATTCAAATGTCTGTTCTCCAACTGTTCCTGGGAGAGAAAAGAAAGATCTCAGGAATGGGGAAGGGGGGGAGCAAGCCAGGAGGACAGCTGGGAGGCAGTATCTATCATTGAATCACACTGAATTATTCTAGTCCTTTTCCTTTGTTTCAAAGTGGTGGGTCACACCATCAACTACAGAGACTTCTCTGAGAAAAATCCACAATAGCAATTTTAGCTACAACCCAGCGCACTTTGTAGGCACCACCTTCTGTTTCAAATGCTCTCTCTGCATAAGCATTCTTTCAAGCCTCACCAAACCTTATGAAACGTGTACTTCTGTGATCTGTTTTACTGATGAGAAACTGGGGCACAGAAAGGTTAGGTAATCCTCCCAATTATAGCAAATAATTGGCAGAGCTGGGATTTGAATCCAGGCATCCTAGCTCTAATCTAAAATCGGAGATCTTCAGTTCTAGTGCTAATCATGAATTATAATGTATGCAGTGGAACTCTGAGACTATGAAAGGATTCACACATATTAGCAAATAATTAACTCACTACCAGTTTAGAGGAGAGGGTCTAGGAAGACAGATGTATACAACATCCTAGCACTTACAACCATGTTTAACCCAAGTGACCATGTAATCATCTTAGTGGGGTGGATAAGTGAGTGGATGAATGGGCAGATCGACCAAGATAGATGGATGGATGGGTGAACTAGTGGATGGATGGATGGATGGATGGATGGGTGAATGGATGATGGATGTGTGGATATATGGATGGGTGGGGTGGGTGGATGGATAATGGATGAATGGGCATGTGGGGTGAATGGATGGAAGGATGGATATATAAGAGGATGGATGCATGGATATAGGGGGGGATGGACAGATGAATGGATGGTCGGATATATGGGAGGACAGATAGATGGATGGGCACGTGGGTGCATAGGTGGATGATGGATGGATAGGCATGTAAATGGATGGATAATAGATAAATCGATGGATAATGGAGGGATGACTGGGTACATTGGTTAAGTGGATGGGTGAATGGATGGATATTTGGAGGGGGTGGAAGGATGATGGATGGATATGTGGGTGGATAGATGATGGATGAATAGATGGATAATGTATTGATGGATATGGGGGTAGGCGGGCAGATGATGGGTGAATAGATGGATAATGGAGGGAAGATTGGGTACACAAGTGGGTGGGTTGGTTAGATGGATGGATGGATGGTTAGGTATGTGGTAAGGTAAAGATTAAACGGGAGCAAGGGAAGAGAGGAAAGGAAAAGGGACATTTGAGAGCAGGAGACAGTGAAACATAGAAATAACTCCAAAGTAGGCATCTTCTGATGCATACTGGACGTGCCCTCAGCCAGACTTCCCAAGGGAATTTACAAATTGCCATCTATGGATCTTCTGAATAAAAAAAAACATAGAAATATTAAGTTCCTTCTTTTATGACTACCTGTTTTGACACACAGAACCTGCTCTCACCTATGCAGGGTAATAGGTGTGCATAGAGTTTTGTGTATAAATGTAATCCCTTAGGTGTACCTAGACATTAGTGTGCACAGTTGTGCAAGGACATAGGTCCTATTTGCTCATAGCTGAAACTATCAGTGAGGTTTTTGCAGCACTGAGCCTGTGTGCACAAAGTTAGTAATGGATTATCACTCAGCACTTATATGGCTGCCTCTAGTCCAAGTATATTTACATGTATAACCTCATTCAGTCCTTGGATGAGCCAGTTACACATCTGTGTGTGGCTCCATCTGAGCTGTGCATTCACACATTTCTATTAGGTTAGCACAGGCTCTGACCAGCTGTCAGTTTTCTGCTGCTTTAACCAAAGCCACATGAATAGCACCAGGGAAGGTACACTTTCATGGACTGGGACCCAGAACAGTGAACTGAAAGGTAGATCATAAAGTCCTTCAGAAATACCATCCACTTAAGAGACAAGAGATACCCAGCTTAGTCCCACCTCCTCACTTGCCTTAATGAGACTGATTCAGTTTCAGCATCCCTGAAAACACAGTTCTTTTTTCCTTTTCTTCCTATTTTTTTTACAGTTTCTTTTTTTTTTTCCTCCAAAAACAAGATTGCTCCCTCGGTAACTGTTTCTAAGCACTTTCCCTCACCATTCTGGGAGAGGGGAGGAAAAGGGAAAAGCTGAGAGGAAGCCTTCTGTTACTATATAGGGGGCAGGGGATAAATTATAAATTCAAGGGAGAGGGAGAAATGAGAAAAAGGCAGAAAAACTCATGATTTTGTGCATGTGCGTGTGCGTGTGTGTGTGTATGCTTATCAAAATAATAATTCCATTCCATCTAATGCATTCCCTTCCTCTCTATCCAACAGTCTCTGCCTTGTCACCCCAATGCCCTACCCTAACCTGGTCAAAATCTAATGCATTCCACCTGCCCCATTCTGTCCCAAGGGTCTTCTAATCACCACATCTCATCGCAACCCAAGCTCTTCCATTTCAGGCCTTTCTGCCCTGGCCCAGTCCGTCTCCTTCCATTTCGTTGTGGTCACGATTTCACATTGTTCCAGTTACTCCTACAATAAGCAGCATTCATATTTAAGAACAGCATCCGTTTTATCAGCATCCACATTTAAGAACATTTATGTGTGCCATGGGGCAGACAAAGGGACAGGCACAGAGTCCTCCATCTTTCCAGTCCTTTCAAGGAAACAGAAGGAATCCTTACGAAATATGGAAAGAATGTAATCCTGTTTGTATCAACAGGCTCAGCTAAGTCGAAGAATCAGGATAAAGCAAACACTCTCAATCTGAAATCTTAATTCTTGACACAGATCTCGAGTAAGAAACGGTGATTTCTTAGGGGTGTAAGAGCTTAACAACTGTAGGAGCTTAAACTCTAAAGCTAGACCGATAAGTGGTCACATGCTAGCTCTGTATCAAAACAGTTGTGTCACTTTACCCAGTAGCCCCAGTAGCTGAGACTATCGAGATTTTATGTGACTCTCATCTCCCATACACTCATTGAAAGTTCTACTTCCTGTCTTCCTCACAGCCAAGGGCCAGTAAATGGAGTAAACTCTGTCTGGAGCATGGAAGAAGAGAATACATGGCAAATTGTGTGCTGGCTTCCATTCAGAAGCAACCTAACATCATTCCTGCCCATATCTGGCCATTCTAGGTAAGCCACATGTGTTGGCCCATGTTCAAAGGTCAAAGGAGAAAAACACCATGCGTGGGGAGGGGTGGAGATAAGGGAACATCTTTCAGGCTTGATGGGGGGATACATGGGAATGCTTCCATCTGCTGTGCACCTGAAGCCCTAACACCCTAAATCTCTTTCAGCCTCTCATGCTCCCACCTGTAAACTAGTGGGTAACTGGCTTACTTGCTTGGGTTTGTCTCCTCTTAAAAAAAAATGGGGCCGGAAGTTTGACTTGGTGATAGAGTGCTTGTCTAGCATGCATGAAGACCCGGGTCGATCCCTCAGCACCACATACGTAGAAAAAAGAAAAAAAAAAGCTGGAAGTGGCTAAAGGGTAGAGCAGAGCTCTAACCTTGAGAAAAGTCCAAGAACAGTGCTCAGGCCCTGAGTTCAAGCCTCACAACTGGCAAAAAAATTTAAAGTTTTTATTACCATGTATTAGCTATACTCTGGGATGTGGTTGTGACATTTGCATCAATGCCGATAGAGAACTTGGACTCAATTCACCCCCTGGGTCATGCTGCCTCATCACGCCTCTTCCTTCTCAAAACAATGTCACCAGGATCTCTTGTGTGCTTTCCATACCTCCATGTAAAGCTCTTCTACCTTGTGTTCCCTCCTTTACCCTCTCTCCCTCACCCCACTAATATCCCCCTCCCCAGAACACAACAGAACCTGTGTGACCTTCTCATCCTTCATTTCATTCTTTACTAGGTATGAATTATACAGAAGGATCCCTTGCGGTATGTCTCCTCTGTCACTCTCTTTCTCCACCCTCCCATCTCCTGTTAAGCAACACCTTTCATTCCTATGTGTTAAATGAGATGCATGTAGGAAAGGAGGAGGAGGAGCAACAATGGCACAAGCTAGAAGGTTCTTATTTAAGAATTGAGTATCCAGCCCCCAATCCCATGCCCCCCACCCCAGCCCTCAGCTCTGTCACCTGTATCTGCAACAGGAGCTTCAGCCACGAGCTCATGGGTGAACCATCTGCTCCACAAATGTTAATTATAGCACAACACTGATTTCTGATGGGCAGAGAGACTAATACCCAGAGATATTTCGTTCTCAAACATTGCAGAAAACAAAACAAAACAAAAAAAAACATCAAAAAAGGGAAAAGTACCATAATCCCTGGAGCAGAAGTGTAATCAAAATGAATGATCAAGTAAAAATATTTTCTCATGCTCCAGGGAAAACTGGCAAATGTCCCAGAATATCAGGTTTGGTCTCCTCCAGAGGGCCACAATACTCTGTGGTTGAGGATTGTCATGAGGTTCAGTTGTTGCCTTGGGGTGACTTTTACCTTCTGTAAGGGCCCTGGAGATTAGGCACTAACGTTCTGCAACGTTCAGGAATGACAGACAAACTAAGAATAGCTTGACAATCCACTGAATGCCACATCTGGAAAGAGCCAAGAACCAGAAAATTCCACATATCAATACTCAGCAGGATACCTCCACTGTAAGGAAAAAATGATGGTTTTCCATTAGAAGTACACTAAAACAACCAAGTCTTCCATTTCGAACCCAACACAGAAGCCAACTCTTAGAGGTATACCCCATTTGAGACGTAGGCTGTAGAGTTTATTTTCCCTGATTGATATCTGGATTCACTTCCAATGGCCGCTGTGACAAATTACCACCCACTGACTCAGTGACTTCAGAACAACACAGAATTGGTTATCTTACATTTGGGGAGGTTGTAAATTGAAATTGAATCTCACCAGGCTATATTCAAGGTGTGTTTCTCTATGATGAGGCTTCCCTTCCTTTACCATTAGAAGCTACCAAAGTCTCCTGCCCCAGGCTCACGCACTCCCCTCTGTCAAAGCAGCCACAGTGGTTCAGTTCATCACAGGCATCATTCTAACACCTGCCCACTCCTACATGTTAAAGACCTGTGTGGTTCTATCGGCCTCTCTTGACAAGCCCAGGTGAGTTAACATTAACAGATCAGCAAGCAACCTGAATTCCGTTTTGCGACGAAATATAATCTATTCAGATCTAACTGATCTGAAACCCTTTTGTAAAACTACCTAGACAGACAGACAGACAGACAGATTATAGAGACAGACAGATGTAGATATATAAAATCTATTCACAGTGTCCAGTGATGCACACATTTTAAAGGAGACCAAAAACTACACAAAGGAATATTCAGGTGAATGGCCCCATAATGGAAAGTGATCAAAGCCCAGAAATCTCATCAATAGGATAGGCCAAAAAAGATACCTCTCCTTTCCAGATCTCTAAAACTTCTTGGATCTCCAACCATCACTCCCTACCCCCACCCCTTAAAACAAGGCATCTTCTCCAGCTCTCAGAGCAATTCCACCTTCTTCAGATTCCTCTCATGCTGGATCTATTGAAATCTTCCAGAGATGGCTTCTGTTGCTTACAACCATGCAAGATGAATCCTGATATGTTCACCGTTTGGATTCCAGCAGAGACATGGGAAGGTAAACAGAGGCCCTACAAGACGTGCACAAGACAACCTCCCCTGGTTTGTATAGAGTTCAACCAGAAGAATTCATGTCTAGGTAACAGTAGACATGTTATTGCTTCTCTCTTTATTCACGCTAGATGAGGGGGTGAAGCAGTATGATCATACACATGAAAGAGGGTTCCTGCTTTGTCCTCCCGGCAACCCCTCCCCTGTGATCTTTTCCTCACACAATTTAATCTGGAAAGAAGCATTGATTCCTAGAGAAAAATCCACAGCATTAACTATGTTGTCTACCCATTTGTTCCAAACAAAATTATGCACCTACTCTGTGGCAAAACTTTCAAATACAATGAAGAAAAATGTAGGCTCTCAAGATCCCACGAGTCCTATCCATTTCTTTATCAAAGGAAAATAAAATTCCTAAGAGTTCCTACTATGTGCCGCTTCACCTCGGCCTCTGGTCTCGCAGAGATTAGAATCTAACGAGAAAGGCTTGAAGTGGGCACACGCTAATGTTCCCCAAGGATCACCAGGGAAATCTATTTTTCTGAATGAGAGGCATGCATTTGGCTAATTTATAAGCTCATAAAATGCATTTAGTTCAAGAGTTTGTAAAGGTTTAATTATGCAGCCTTGTAAATTTGGAAATACTCTTTATATAACAACAGTGGCCAGAGATACTAATTGGGGGGATTTGAGGTAACTTGTCTGGGTGGATAAGATATATATAAAGACACCAGTGAAATAAGTAGGGTACAGACTCTCTAGTGTCTTGTGACCACAAAAGGAAGGCAAGCTTGGGTTTGTTTGTGTGGGGGGGGCAATTATGTGGGTATACACACATATATATATATATATATGTATACACACACACATACATTCAGTTAAATGGAGAGAGGATGCTATGCATTGAATATCAGATTGCCTAGAAGCCATTCTTCTATGCCTCTTTTATTTCAACAATCATGTAAGAGGAAAGCTCACTTGCAAGAGATCTAAGTGTCAATGGGAGGCAGGATTAACCCCATGCTAACCACACTGGGTCAGTTTCACCCTGAGAAACAAAGGGAATCAGGGAGGTGTTTCCAAAGTGGGGGGGGGGCAAGAGAATGAGAAGCCGGCTATGGTGGGACTCAACAAAAACGGACAGGTCACATTCCCATTCTCAATGGCAGCTGGGGTAAAACCCCTCACCACGGTTTCCTCCATAGCCTGAGATCAGACTATGACACTGTAGAGGTCATGCGTGCGCATGTGTGTTCACCCTGCAAGCACCGTGACGGACTGGCCGGGAGGAGAGCCCCAGACAAGGCTCCTGGGGCTTCGTTAGGCAAACGAAAGGCATCATACGAGGATTCATAACCTGAGGTGGTAGGTGTGGAGCAGGGCCCCAAGCTGGATCTCTAATAAGCTACCACCAGGAATGCTGCTGCTGCTGCTGGACTCTATATACTTAGGAGGTTGAGCCGCTGGGAGGGGACGGCTCTCAGCATCCTGAAGACATAAGGAACTCTGCTTTAGTTATCATGGTTGGCTCTTGAGGCTGCCAAAGGCCAAGGCTTCCAGGTGTCAAGAGGACAGGCACTGGGAAGCAGGGAGAGAACTCAGGGAAAGAAATCTAAGTATACCTGGGAGTGGCATCAAGGGGTGAGGCTGGCTCTTGAAGGATGGGCAGAACTCCTCGCTAGGCCAATGAAAAGACGACAGTGCACCACGCATGAGAGAGCAAGAAGAAAGATCCAAGGCTGGTGTAGATATCGTGTACTTGGAGAATTACAAATGAACAAACAAACAAACAAACCCAGCACAGATGAAAGAGTAATGAATGAGTAGGTCTGGCTAAGAAGTCCGTCTTGTCCAGAGCTGACAAGGATGGGGAGAGCTGGTTTAAAAGAAGATGGCAACCATAGCTGCTGGATATTTCCAGTGCTGGGCACTAATGACCCCTGCTTTCGGGAAAGCAGCCCAATAACCCCCTTTTAAAGCTGGGAAAATAAAGGCTTAGAGAAATAAGTTACCCAGGACTAGTATCTGAAGGGCTAGAAAGGGGCCCTGAATCCACATACTAAACTTCTACCCTGGGCCACTCTCTCCCCCTGCTAGTAAGTCAGTACTGAGTAAGACTCCCAAAAATCTTTGTTCTGTGGGCCACACCCATGGCACAGGACCCCAGGGAATCTCTGCACAGACCTCTCTCGGCCCCCCTGCTCCATCTCCAGGTGCCCTTCAACTCCAAGCTCACAACTTCAGACCAATAAATGGAATCACTCCCTTCCCCCGCCACCCCAAAACTTGTCTCCCATCAAGACAGCTTGAGATCTGAGCACTGGGGTTCATGCCTATAATCCCAGCAAGAAGATCTCCAACATGAGGCTAGGCTGGGCTACCTGGTGAGACCTCTCCGCCTCTCCCCCCCCCACATTCTTCAAAGAGAGTTTGAGATGGGGTAGGTATCAGGCATCGTTCGTCATTCTCACATTGTTCTGCACTTGAGTATTTTCTGAGCAGGGTTCACTGTGCCAAGAAAGCTTGGCGGCAGTGGCGGCGAGCTGGCTGCAAGCATCACCTCGCCCGGGACACCTGCTGCTGGTGCTGTTGGATGAAAGGGTGTTGTACTTCCGTCACCGAGGGCAGAGTGGGTGCTGACGTCAGAAGTCAGAGCTGCTAGAGTTACATAATGCCAGAGCTGATTGAGCATGCAATAAGGGCGTATTTAACCTCAGGGGAGCTAAATAGAGGCAAATCAAATTTTATTTCCCCATAAACATTTTAAGCTTAAAATATATGTATTTATATATCCGTTTAATGATTCTAAGCTAGGATTGTATAAGGCCTCAGGTGTGTTTCCACCTGTCTAATTAGCACCCCTAAAAATTAAATATGGTCTCCATTCAGGGTATGGTCACTGTGTGGGTTTGTGTATGCAAATGGGTGTGAGAAGGAGGACACAAGTGTGTGCACAAACACAGCCAGAGAGAGACATAGATAGAAGTGCAGGGTGCAGGTGGGCTGTGCCTGCCTCTGGTGAGCTGGTGTTGATTCCACGTGTCAGCACGACTCAGGTGTGGGCAGGTAAGTGTGGGGTGTGCGTATTTGTATCTGGGAAGGTTTTGGTGGATTACAGGTGTGTTGCTTACACCTGTGTAAGAGTCCAAGTTTGTGGGGGAGCGGGGATGCCAGGGAGACTGCCTAGCGTGTCATTTTGATGCATTTGCAGCAGAGGAGCAGTAAGGGACATGTACACGAACCCACCTGCTGAGTGTGAAGAACGAGTGCTGGTGAGGGGAGGGTGGGCTGGGTGGTGTGCAAGTGTGAAGGAGTCTGAGTATGAGCAGAGCACACCGACGATCAGGCGTGTACGAGAAGTGTGCACATGTATGTGCACGTGTGTTTACCTGCCCACCCAGCATGCCTAGGATCAGGAATGATGGAGGCCATCTGAGGTCCCCTCCCATGTATTCCTCCAATGTTCACTGAATACTCTCCTTTGTCTCCATGTCCAACTACCCAGTGACCAGACACGGAGTATCTGGGTCAGGTAGCATTTCTTGGTACACATGGGCTCATCTTGAACTCTGATCTATAGATAGAAATGTTTCCACCTGATAGAGACGGTAAAAAATAAACATTAAAAGAAAAAAAAACCCGCGGGGTGGGGGAAGCTTAGAGTTCAAACTCAGTTCATTCTTTCCAGTAAGAATGAAGAAAATACAGTGTGACTTTGAAGCAAATTCCCACACCTGGCCTTTCTTCTCTTTGCTCTGGCACTATTTTGTGACCTGACTTTTTTTTTTTTAGCCAGTCCTGGGCTTGAGCTCAGGGCCTGAGCACTTTCTTTGGAGTTTCTCAAGGCTAGAGCTCTACCACTTGAGCCTCAGCACCACTTCCTGCTTTTTTCTATGTATGTGATACCGAGGAATCACATACATATTAAGCAAGCACTCTACTACTAGGCCAAACTCCCCGCTCCATGGCCTGACTTTTTGGTCAGAGCCTTTCTCCGCTTGGTGGAAGAGTCTGGCCTCATCTCTTCACCTGCTCTGGTGATGTGTACATGACAATGCATGGGTGCTACCCCACATGGTACAGTCTCATGCTCTCAGCATGACAACCATGACACTTCATGACCTCCACAGATGTTTCTGTTTGGTGGTTTGTTTGTTGTTGTTGGGATTTTTTTTTAACTTCCTGCCATCTTTCCATCTCTCAGTTCACAAACCTACCACTGGTTCTTCAAAGGCAATACTCTATCTTGGCAAAACTGTGCCCTTGGTGTTTGGAGTGGAAATCTCCCTTTCTGCAGAAAGGTCAATAAGGACATATCCTACCATTCATTCATTCACTCATTCATTCAACATGTTTTGGGGGAGGGGAAAACAACAGGTTCCATGAACTGAAGTTCTAAATACATGCCAGATTGACTTGCTCCACAATGAATGCACCTGTCCAGAGAAGGAGAGATTGAAGATAGCAACCTATCCATTAAAGTTCTCTCCTATCAGTCATGGCTAAGAGGAGCCTGGATTCAGGCATATGTGGTCTTGGCTGAGTTTCTGCCAGCTCTGTGACTCCATTGCCTTGTGTCATAATCACACCTCAGAGGGTTGCAAAAAATACTCTCTCCTAGTAATGAGTTGCTCAGTGAATGCTGGCTCCAGCAGTTATGTGCCTAACCTTCTATAGCCTTAAAGCCTAATACCTTGGGTCACTGAAATAATAACTTTGGTGCCCAAAGCAGTAGACACTCAGGAAGTGATGTGAGGGGAATGATTAGCACACCTGTTGGCAGATTGCCAAAATCAATCTGCCTATCACCATTGTGCTATCCTTAGAAATACTATGCAACGGATTCTCACCACAGAATCTCAAGGGAAGGTCTGGGACAGGTGACCACTTTCAAGAAATCAAGACTCAGTAGAGTGAGCCTATGGTTGCTGTGAGAATGTCTCAGAACCATTTTGCAACTACTGGGTGCTATGGATTTTTGAGATGCAGTACTGGTGCCACCTCTGTACCATGCCACAACCCATGTCTTGGCATACTTGGGTCCTATGGTATGGTGGCTGCAAAGAGAACTCAGAATCTAGGAACCAGGTTATCTGCAGAACTCAAGAGGAACCAGAGAACAGAGGTAGGTAACTGTCCATTTATAGAAGTAGCTAAGTGCATTTATTTTAAATCTCCAAGGTTAGGATGTGACAGTCACTCGGGCAAAGCCTCCTGGAATAAGCTGCATTTCTTCCCTTTTCAGCTCTCCTCTATCCAAGGGGCTGGGTTCTTTTACCTGGATATCACAACAAGACCGTAGGAAAGGCTATCTCTGCAGAAACAATAGTGCTAGAGAGTGCCAGGAAATTGTAATACTAATTAAGAAAGATGTTTCTTGTTCTGCCAGAGGCTCGATCTTCTTGAGGGGATCAATAAATCAAAAATAATTGTTTACTTAGTCTAGGGTTCCCTTCTCTCTTGCCTGTGGTTTTTGCTTTGTGTATTTTCCCCTCTTCTTCTTCCTTTGTATAATGTGAAGGTTGATGATGGAGCCTCATTTTCACTAATGAAAGAAACTTAATTTTTTTTGCCACGCTATCCCTCATTAAGAGCCAAACATGCTTAGTAGTGGCATGCAATGCTCTCTGTTTATCCAAAGCAAGACCCGAGATTGGAAATAGGCCACATCTTTAGCACAAAATTGAAGCTTCTGCTAAATTTGCTGCTATTGTTGAAGAAAGACATTGCAGGAGTGATGACATAAAAGTCACACAAAAAAATAACAGCCCTCCACTTATTCTTCTGCTTTTTGTTAACTTTGCTACCCCAATAGTACATGCACAACCTATAGTAAGATGGCCCCAAAGAGATCTAGGATACCTGGCTACCTATAGAACACAAGATAAACACTAAAGTCAGACATGGAGCTGTGGCTCAATGGTGTTATGCCCAAGTCTCAGGACGACCACCAAGAGACCACCGAGAGTCAGTTCCGAAATGCAAAAGCAAGGCTTTATTCAGACGGGCTGTCAGCTTGGGCTTGGTCCTACACCCCCATACAGCGGGAGCCTAGGAGAAGCCCTGAACAGCTTTTCTACAGGGCTTTTAAAGGCAAAGACCACAGATTTACATCAACACAGTAATCAGCTATTGGAGTGAGATAAGGCAGGGGTTAGGGACAGTTCAGGGCAGTGGGAGCTAAGGGGGATTCCTATACCAGTAGAGTCCTAATTAGCTATCTAAGGGTAGTTTTATGGTTTTAGAAAACAAATGCCATCCCTTGAATTTACTCGAGTTCTGCTTTAGAAAACAAATGCCATCCCTTGAATTTACACGAGTTCTGGTTAATTTTAACACAGATAGGTCAGTTCCTAGGACTTAATGGCACCACAATTCTGTTTTTCTAATTTATGTGCACTTTTAGGTCACTCACAGTTTACATAAACAACAAGATAGCTGCTTCAGAATGGGGGCGCTTTTTAGCTCCTCAATGGTAGGGCACCAGCCTTGAGTGAAAAAAAGCTAAGCAAGAGCACAAGACCTTGAGTTCAAGCCCCAGGATTAGCCTGCTCCCCATCCCACCCTCCAAACACACACACACACACACTCACAGAGTACTGATCATAAACTTCTTGGTACTCAACCCAACCAATCCGAGTATATTTTATAGCACACAGCAAAGATCAAGTAATAAGATGGCAAATGTAACATTTGCCAGTTTTCATAGTAACTATTTCTACCAACTGTGGTTACTCAATGCAAAGTCATCAAATATGCATTTAAGGAAATAAATGTGAATCCAAACAAACTAGCCCCAGCAATCTCACTAGTGCTGGCTCATGGATATGTGGTTTGGTCCAGGAGAAAGAATTCATACATCTGCCTCAACATTCTTTGCTTGAGCAATGGCTCTTTCTCCAGTAGGGAAGAAATCTCTGCCTCAGTCTGGTGAGCTTGAGATCACATCAAGAGGGGTGGCCAACAAGAGTTGGGAAGGGGAGCAGCACAGTGACCAGACCACAGCAGGGTTCTGTACAGCCAGCCACTGGCCTCTGCCCCACAAGAAACCCTTACCACCCTCTGTTTTAACTGCTGCCTTCTCTTTTCATCAGTCTCTACTGATAGGCTCTGAACACCACCACAGACTGACACAAAAGATAGGGCAAGGCTGAAAACTTTTAGTAATACATGAAAGGAAGCACGCTAATTAGAATATAGGGGAGACATGAGGCTTTCCCTCAGCCCATTTTTATGGCTAAATTCTTCCCCCACTAACTTGCATATATCTTCAGCCACACACCATATAAAACTGAGAATTAAGGAAAGCCTTGTAACTTTGTTATGGTTTCCGTAACATCCTGAATCATGTCTCCTCTTAAAATAATAGTAATAAAAATAAAAATCCCTAAAACCCTGTGTGCTAATGTGCTTTAGCTGAGTTCAAAATGCTAATTTCTACATCACCATGGAAACACTCCCCCCCCAGCAAAATAATGGGATGGTAATAAAATAAAGGCAATAATGAGATGGTAATAAAATAACAAACTTGAGGTAAACAAACAGGCAGAAGTACTTTAAGCCAGATGATGGAAAAATTAAGGAGGACTATCTGGCAGAGGGAGAAGAGAGTACACTGGTTGCAGGCTTTGTAGAAGGGGCTCAGAGACCCCAGGCCACTGTAATATCCAGACTAGGAGTTGGTAAGAATCATGGACCACTGGTTTCTACTCAGTCTGGGGCCCACTGCAGCTGGTCATGGAAGTTTACAGTAAAATGAGCAAGTGGGGGTCTGTAAGGATTGAGAAGATGTAAAGAACAGAAATGCCTGATCTGGGGTTATAGAAGACCTAATTAGTACTTGGATCTGTTAACTTGGTCATCTGAGTCCCAGAAAGGTACCTCATCTGGAGATGCCATGTGTTTGTTTTGTTTTGACTTCAGGTAAACTAGGACACGGCATCTCTTTTGGCTTGTGTGATTGGAAATCATTCTGCAACCAGAGTTAATTTCCTGCTTCAGCATGGACTTATCTCCCCATCTACCCCACCAGGGTTATGAGTGTGTCCCTTTTTTGCTGGTGTGGCCCATCACAGCCTCAAAGGGTTGTAGAAGAGGCCACCATGTCTGTAGAGAATTATCTAGGACTTATCTATTTTTGTGCCTAACAAAAAGTCATAGTGACATATTCCAATTAATTAGAAAGATTTTTAAAGAGGAAACCAGGGAAAAGGGTACACAGGAGCACCCTGTAATCCCTTTGCAAGTTTTCTATATATCTAAACTGTTTTCATATAAAATATTTGTGAATTTTGTGCAAGTTTTCTATATATCTAAACTGTTTTCATATAAAATATTTGTGAATTTTGTGAATATTTGTGAATTTCCAGTTCATAAAGACTTGGTAGAGAATTCAAGCTTCGGCTCAGTTCATGAGGTAATTGCTCTCATAGCCAAGTCTGAACTTGTCCCTTTGTTTAAATTCTCCACGGTTACCCTCAATATGTAACAACAACAAAAAATTTAGAGAGAGAAGCCAAGGGCATGGCTTAGCGATAGAGTGCTCGTATAGTATATGCATGAAGCCCTGAGTTTAATTCCTGGGTACCAGATACACAGAAAAAGCTGGAAGTGGTGCTATGGCTTAAGTGGCAGAGCTCTAGCCTTGAGAAAGCCCAAGGACAGTGCCTAGGCCCTGAGTTCAAGCCCCAGGACTGGCAAAGATAGATAAATAAACAGCCAGACAGCCAGACAGCCAGACAGACAGGTGAATAATCAAGAATGGAAGGGAAATAAACAAGAATAAAAAAAAATATTTACAGGGTAGCATTTGGGTATAAAAGGAAGAAAGATGGCCAGTATTTTGATGTTGTTTGTTGCTTCTACTTTAATTTTTCTTTGTCTTCTACATTTGACACCATTACTTTTGAGGGAGAGAGTGATACTGAAGAATCTCCCCTTCTCAGTCATCTGCAAAGTGGAGCGTGACACACCGTGTCCTTGCGATCTGGCCCCTGCAGATACCAGGAGTTCTAGATCATTCTCTAGCCTCCAGTTGCTCACAGACATGTTCTGCGGCTTCACCATCGAGTGTCTGTGCACATGATCTGACAACCTAAGTCCACAACCCAGTTAGAAATCATCCTTGACTTGGCTAACCCTTCCTGAAGGACTCATACACTTCTGTTACACCTTCCGGTCACCACACACTCTGAAGGTGGAGCTGGACTGATAAGTCCAAGGGCAGGGATGGTGTGGTTGTGTATGTACCGAGGCTGGTGAGGTGAGAGGAAGGCAAGGAAGGGGTAGGAAGAGAGAAAGGAAAGGAAGGAAGAAAGAAAGGGAAAGAAAAGAAGGAAAGGGGAAGGAGGAGGGTAGGGGAAAGACGTCAGGAAGGTGTCCGGCATTCCCCATGTGCCCCCTCACAGTGCTGCAGGCCATTCCTAGTAAAATGTCCCCAGCCCAAGGTGTGCAGGGAATCCGACTGAAAGGTTGACTGTGAGCTCTGCAAAATTATAAACTTCAAATAGGAAATCAAACACTAGCCACCTCACAAGCCATCAGTCTTGACAAAGGAGACCCTTGTAACCCACTCACACGAACAGAAGGGAGGTAGCTCATACCCAGGAAAGCCACTACCTGCATGAAATAAGAACCACTATTTCTAGAACCCACATCTTCTTAAATGATGCCATCACTCCCTTTGTGAGGCATCCACTCCAATCCCCAGTCTTCAAGGGGTTTTCTTCTTCATAGTCCTAATGTAAAACATCCTTTTGTTTTTGCATGTTATTTTTAAAAATTACCTTTAAGTGGTTGCACCAAGAGGTTTCTCATCCACATATCCATTTCTTTTGCCTTTATATACTTTACTGCCAGTGGAATGGAATTGTCAGGAAAGTAAGAATCCTGTCTCTTAATTCACTGTCCCACATCTGGAGCAGTGGCTTGCAGGAAAAGATGTTCAGGAAAAAAAAGAATATATATGTACATATGCATATATTTATATATTTGTACATAGATATACGTAGGCAAAAATATGAGCAATCAGATTTATATATTTGTATGTGTGTGTATGTGTGTGTGTGTATGTATGTCTGGGGGGGGCAAAAATATCAGCAATCTGGAAGCTCTATAAATGATAATCCATGACTTAGAGCCATTGGAAAGATGAAATTGATACACAGACACAAGGCTGTGTGCCTGTGAAGAAGAAAGCTCAACCTGGACCCTGGCTTTGTCCATCACCACCGAGTTTGTACACATGCCAGCACAGAATGTGGGCACTACACAGCTACTTCAAGTTCTTAGGGCATCGTGGGTACGGAGGCAGGTCCACGGACTCAGAACTGCTACACCCCGTGTTCTCCTGCCCTTAACAGAACAAGAGACTTGCAGATGCCACCCTCAGAAGGACTCCCAGCAGACTCTAAAACAACCCCAAAGCCAAAACCCCAAACTTCGCCTGTGAGTCCAAAGAAGCTGGGAGGAAGTCAAAACATTCATGAGTTCTCAAAAGTTTCCTTTTTCCCGGGCCAGCAGCATGATAAAAGTGCCATAAGTGTCCTGTCTCACTCGTGACCATTTCCTTAGTAAGTCTTCAGAGTAAGGATAATTATTTTCCCATCACGAGGTAGAGCGTTCCAGGAGGAGCTCAAGACTTCCTCGCCCAATCTTCCTGATTTGCTATCCTTATTTGCTGTCACCCTATGTTCAGCTGGCCAAAATGGAAGCCGTAACGCTCACTGGACAAGCTCGTTAGAAAGATGAAACTAAAGGAGATTATAACACATGTTGGATTTCCTGTAGTCCTCTTCACACTCAGAAGAAGCTCAAAAACAACAAAACAAGAAAAGAAAAGAAAGTAAGAGGGGAAGAGAGGGAGGGAGGAAGTGAGGGAGGGAGGGAGAGAGAGAGGAAGAAAGGAAGGAAGGAAGGAAGGAAGGAAGGAAGGGAGGGAGGGAGGGAGGGAGGGAGGGAGGGAGGGAGGGAGGGAGGGAGGGAGGAAGGAAGGAAGGAAGGAAGGAAGGAAGGGAGGGGAAAACAGATCATCACTCTTCCATTCTTTTGTCCATTAATACCCATCTTACCCTTCTACATATTCTGGGCTCAGAAACTCAGCAGCAGGCTGAGGCTGCGTCCTCAAGTGACTGCACACCAGGGCCAGCCAGTGTTCATAAAACCCTCAACAGTATTTAAACCCCGTCTGGGCACCTAATTATCTTGATGATGCACAACTCAAAATAGCACAGCCTGTGTGCACCCCAGGAAAGGTCCTGCTCACAGGCATGGGCCTATTAAGCAAGAGAAAAGCATCTAATAAAAGAATTTTAACAATTGCAGTGGGTAGAACTGCAGAGGCTGATAGGCCAGCTGTGCCAGCCAGGGCTAAGGCAGCCACCCTTCCTGTCTCAGCCTCTCTCCACCGCGGTGAAGGCTGGCTCCAGTCTCCTGTGCTTTGGGGACCACAGACGTCCCCATTTCACAGACAAGAAAAATGCGGCTTGGAGAGAGGTGAGACTTCTGGAATGGAGTTCCTAAGCTCAGCCAGAAGGTTCTTAGTTTCCTGGAAATCAGGTCACAGTCAGAGCTGAAGAGTTTTTCATCTTTTGGAGAAGAGCCAAAGGCAAATCCTTCAGCAGTTGGTCTGTAGAGTCTCTTCTTCCTCCCCACACCCTGGCCCCTTCTCCTTTCCCCTTCCCTGCTAGCCAACTTCTCTTTCTCTTAACTTCTCTTCCTTTATTCTCTATCCCTTATTTCTTTCTCTCCCCTCTTGCTATTTCTCTTCCCTCCTTTCCTTCCTTGCCTCCTCCTCTTCCTTCCTCTCCCTCTTCCCTCTCCTCTGTTTCTACCCCCCTCTCCCTCTCTCCTACTTTGCCTAGCCTTTGGGAATGTGTAGAGCAATAGACATCATATTTCTCCTCAAGGAACTCACACTCAGTGGAGGGGAACAAAGAACAGAGGAGAGGACCCCAACAGTGAGCAGCTTAGATTTCCACAAGCACTGAGCAAGGACAGTGTCAGTCGGGGGAGGGGAGGGCTCAGAGAGGGCTGTTTACATAACGACACTGGGGCTGTTAGATAGGGAAGAACTCTTCAGGAAGGCTTTCTCTTCAAGGTCACCTCAGCCTCTCTGTCCAAACTATGGTCCCAGCTGAAGATGTCACAATCCACACACACACACACACACACACACACACACACACACACACACACACACGTGGGCTACCAGGTCTCCAACAGCCACTCCAGGCCACCAGGTTCCTTCCTGATGCAATGAAATACCTAACATCTGGTCATGAGCTAGGACTTAGCATCAGACTCTTTCCCACCTCATGCCAATTTCAGATAGCAATGATCACCTCAGAAACACATCATTTAGACCAAAAAGAAAGAAAGAAAGAATATGGTTCAAATGGTAGAGCAGACCCTGAGTTCAAGCCCCAGGACTGGCATTACACCCCCACCCCCTCTTAAAAAGCCATGGAATGTCAGAATATTAGCAACTGGCTAATATACAACAGCCTCAGTGCTAAGCCCGGCTCAGTATTTGTGTGATGAGCAATTAACATAAACATTTCTTACCAGCCTAGTATATTCGTACAGCAGACTGAGTTTTCCCCTGACCCAGAGTCTCCTGTCGAGGTAGTCTTGCTTCAAATTTGCAACCAACCAGATTTGGGTTATGTTTGCTTAGATCTCTTAACTTCGTAACTGCCAATATTTCATTTTCTCAAGGGTGGATAACCATGCCTACACTGCAGGATTGCTGATCAAAAGAAACCTCAGACAATGTCTCATCTACCATAGGACAAGAATATGGTGGAGGGGACTTGGTGGCTTCTAAATTGCATGGCTGTCACCTGGCTGTGAATGCCAGGTGACCCTTGCTTCTCATCCTCCAGAAGAGATGCAAAAACAGAAAGGATCACCCACTTAACGCAAAAGCACAGTGTCAGGGACACAAAGAGGCAGGAATGAAGACACAATTCCTGCACCCCAGACACGCCAGGCTCACTGGGTTTGGCACTGTTAGGCAAGGCAATGGTGAACTGGCAGCTTAATTTAGCCCAGATGATAGTACATGCTGATGAGTTCTGAGTTTTCTTTTAACCTAGCTTGAACCAATGGAGTCCAAGTTTATGTGTTTTCCCTTGACTTCTCTCACCATCCCCTAAGAAGTAGTAAATTGCTAAGCATGATGGATTCCAAAGGCTTCATGCTCCAACAGATCCCAGCTCACTCGGGTGTGCGGAATGAACAGATACACCCCCCTACACACACAACATCTCTCCAACTCACTCACCTTAGCTAAGAACTCTAGCCAGGAAGCAAACTTTCTCGGAAGCCCTTCTCTCCTCTCAGCTTGTGAAAGCTTCAATTTGGTGATTGTTCATTATCCCCTCCATTTAGACAATTTCCAACACACGGTGGAACCTTTACCCAGTGTGAACAACGTTGTCAATCTCTCTGCATTTAGACTGAACCAGGCATTAAGAGGTAAATTGACTGCACAATGGGAGGGCAAGTAGGAGCACAAGCTCCATTAACAGTAGAGGGGCTCTGAAGTTCAGAGAAGAAGGGGACATGGCAGATATCCAGACCCCAGGGCCTGTGCTAAGACTGAGTCAGGGC
Organism: Megascapheus bottae; assembly: GCF_031878675.1. Classification (NCBI taxonomy): domain Eukaryota; kingdom Metazoa; phylum Chordata; class Mammalia; order Rodentia; family Geomyidae; genus Megascapheus; species Megascapheus bottae. Next base: position 1,322,929 of record NC_143544.1, read on the forward strand.
CCCCTCTCCCAGTTAGACCTTCGCTCACCAATGGCAGGGCATCAAGCTAGGGGAAACCTCGGGCAGGGGAGGGAATAGAAGATCCATACGTGGTATAACCCGCCATCTCCAAAGCACTCCTGCAGGGTGAGGAGTCGGTGTTCACATATGGGTAGTGAGGAAGATGCCCAAAGTCCCATAGCCCAAACATGAGAAAGCCAAAGTCTGAAACATGGCCCCGCTGCTTCTGGAATGAAGATTATGGCTCCTCTCTCTTCCTCTCTGTCTAGGATTAATGGTCCTCGTTTCCGATCAACATTTTCCCAGAAAACAGGCATCTTTCCCTGGATTCTTCTACATTGTCCCTTTCTTGCTCAGATGGGGCAGCTTTCCTTGGAAAGAATTGAGGGATGAGTCACTTATGGTCTCTTACCAACTCCTCAGATGAGGCCTCAGGAGATGTCCACCCTCCTGGGATTCTCAGGACCTACTCAGAGGCCAGGCTCAACACCTACCTCATAGCATTGCTTTCACAAGGCTATAATACACCACACACACACACACACACACACACACACGCACGCACAGAGCTTCTACCCATGTCATTCAATACAGCACTTTCTCTTCTGTGTGATCCTTTCTCTGCTCTGCCAGGAGGAGTCAGAGCAACTCTACCTCTCAGCCCACTTCCCTAACAGGCAGCACTAATCAATTTGCCACCAGCCCCTCTTACTAATGGACCAGATTAGGCACTCAAGATTTAATCTTGTTGCCATCCCGGGCTCAAGCCAATCACAATTCCTAAATAAATGAATGAGTTTGTGCCTCTTTGAACCACACACACACACACAAAATTCTCTTCTTCTTTTCTGCTCATTTCCCAAGAGAGCAGAAAATCAAACTAATCGTATTCTGATGGGTCCTTCGTTTGTTATCATGTCTCCTCTATTTTCCTCCCTTCCTCCCTCCCTCCCTTTTCTCTCCCTCCCTCCCTTTTCTCTCCCTCCCTTTCTCTCCCTTCCCTCTTCTTCCCCCTCCCCTTCCTTCTCCCCCTCCTTTACTCTCTCCCTCTCCCTCTCTCCCACTCTCTCTTCCAAACGCTTGTATACTCTCCCCAAGACAAGGTGTACTCTTTTTCAAACCCTAGTTTTATTGTATGTGTTCGAGTCACGTGACCTGCAACAAGTTAGCTTCTTTCTCTGTCTATGAAGCAGATGAGATAATAATATCTCCCCCTCCATTATCATTAGGAGATTTTAACAACAACAACCACAATGTCTAGTAACATAGTCAGTCCATAAACTTCAACATCCTCCTTCCTGTTCCTCCCTTCTCTCCTTCCCCCCGAGACATCAATAGTGATGCAGGATATTTGTTCCTTATAGAAAAGTGGGGTGAGAGTGTGGCCTAAGGTAGAGTGCTTCCCTAATATGCACACACACACACACACACACACACACACACACACACACACACACACACACACACACACAACCTGGGTTCTATTCCTTGGTGCCACATACACAGAAAAAGCCAGAAGTAGTGCTTTGGCTCAAGCAGTAGAGCAGTAGCCCTGAGAAAGCTCAAGGACAGTGCCCAGGCCTTGAGTTCAAGCCCCAGGACTTGAAGGACTTTAGGAAGAATAAGATTCTTATGTCACCCTGCTAAGTCATGGCTGGCCAGAGGTGGAACAGTCAGTAGTGGCTTGGCAACGTCATATCCTGAAGGGACATTAGAGCAGGGCCCTTTGGCCGAATGTCAATAGCAAAGTCCTGCAGTAGCTAGACATGTTGCTCCAAGGCCAGCTTCAGTCGATTCAGGGGGTTTTTTTGGGTTTGTTTTTGCCAGTCCTGGGACTTTAACGCTGGGCCTAGGCACTGGCCTTGGGCTTTCCTCAAGGCTAGAGCTCTGCCACTTGAGCCACAGCACCTCTTCCGGCTTTCCTATGTATGTGGTACCGAGAAATCGAACCCAGATCTTTATGCGTGCTAGGCAAGCACTCAACCACTAGGCCAAACTCCTGGTCCCCAGTGGATTCATTTCTTAACAACAGTGGGACTGGAGTCCTACTGCAAGCAAGGCATTCATTAGATCCACCAGCCTCTCTCTAATCAATTCCAGCGTGATACATCAGCCACGAACTTGAGAACCACATCTGACACAGACAGAGTTTGGGGTACCCTTTGTCATCTCATTAGGTATTTTATGTGGATGATCTCACTCACCCTTCAGAGAGTCCCCTGAAACTGGGGTGCTTATCATTACTGTCACCTACCAAGGAGGAAAGTGAGGCACAGAGATAAGAATAATGAATAGATCTCTTACATAATCCTCTAAGTGTGTGTATCCGTGTGTAGGTATGTATGTGTGTCTCTCTGTGTGTTGAATGCATGGCCAATGATCACAGCAACAATGTTCATTGTAACCAGAAAAGATGCTGGCAGATATTGCTTATGTCCAAAAGGGAATCAAGTTTTCATTCCTTTATTCTTTTACTCATTCCTATTAAGATGGTCCATTCGAGGTTTCTTATCAATACTGATATTTTACTGCCTTGATTTGGGGGTGAAAAATTCCTAGGTGATTATGATGGGAAAGACACAAAACACAGCAGCAGAGGATCTGATCTGTCCATCACAAATACAGCTTCTGGGCTTGCTGTGGGCCAGGTAACCGCAATAGAGAGGCAGGAGACAGAATGCAATCCCCACCCAGAGAGGATCCCTAGATTCCTTCTACTGTGGGGAAAACAGACTGCTCGTCCCTTGAAAAGAAGTCCATGGACTTTGAAAACTGCCTGCCCTGCCATGCTTAAGGCACAAATGAGGACTGCCCCTCCCTCAGGTTCCTTCCCTATAAGTAGCATCAATGCATCTGGCCCATCCTCTGCTCCTCCCTCCTGAGAAGAAAAGGAAGCCTGCCCCAGCTTGGGGAGGGGGTGAGCTTCTTAGCCATTTCTTTTGCCTTCTTTGCCAACCTTCCAGCTTTCCAGACCTCTCTGTCTCTCCCTCTTCTCTTCTCCTCCCCTTCGTTTCCCTCTTTCATAAATATTTGCAAGAAGTCAGGCTGCTCTGTCTTCCTTGTATTTTTCACACCTTGCCTTTGCCACCTTCATAGCAGAGCGCATTTGAGATAAATATTTACGTGTAAAAATCTGTTCCCCTGGTCTCCAGCATTCTCCACACCACAAACTACCAATGAAGGGGGGAAACTGAAGGGCACTGAGACAACACGGCATCAGCAAGCACCCTAATGGAGTGCACACACCATCAATTTTGTTCTGGGTCCTGGGAAAGAAATGGCTGCTTACAACCAAGTTCTCCCCTATAACAGGTCTTTGCAAATATGCTAAGGGACTCCAAGGCTTGGGGGGGGGGACAGGGGGGAAATGTATCAGCTTTCACTGAATCACCTATACAGTCCATAAGAGCCCTGGAGGAGGGGTCACAACTCGATATTCAAAGTAGTTTCGCCCAGGGTTAATCTTGTCCATAATATCCAATGGCCTGGATGCACCTTCTCTTCCTATAATCCACTCTTCTCTAGGTATCCCGTGGAGGGTAGGCCCATGCCTTTCTGCTGAGGCTACCTTCTTGTCATCTCTGAGGTAATGCCATCTTGAGCCACATCACTCCCACCTGGTCTCACAGACCATACTGTCCTCATCCCGAGATATCAGTCTTGCTCCTATCCTTTCAAAAGCCCTTACTTTCTGTTGCCAAGATTACTCACAACCCAGCCTCAACAGCAGGAAGACACCCCTTAGTTATACCTGATGTTAAAGGCAGATGAACAGGGAGATTTCAATCACATATGGTTCTCAAAAGTAATAACAAAGCATCAACCAGGATTCACTACTGCCCTGGTACGACTAGTTAACCAAGAGCACAGTCACCTGTTTGGCTTGCACTAAACATGAATCTCATACATAGGGCTCTAGAACTCTAGGAGAAAAGCTATTTTGGGTATAGCCCAATTCACCAACACAGCTGGTGGGGTCACTTGCCTAAATGAAACACTGAAAGAGAGATTGTTATCCAAACCTTATAGGAAGCTATAAAGAGAGATAGCTTAAATAAATTAACTTATTGATTAGAATTAAAATGATTAATAATGGGCACTAATAATTCTATTTGATGACTATTTAATAACTGCATGTGATGTATATGAGAAATAGTACCAATTAATAATAAACATGAATTCATGGGCATGCATAGCACCTCAAGTGGAAATGTGTTATAGACAACCTATTAAGAATAACTCACTAGAGACTAATTTTTTTAATCAAAACTAGGCGTGGGGCTGTATGCATCTCAGTGGTAGATCACTGGTCTCATGTGCACATTGCCCAGGGTTCCATCTACAGTGCCACAAACATAAAATTAAAATTAAATAAAAATGTAAAACATCTAGCCCTTCTTGGTATAATATCACCAAACTGCATGATGAGAGGGTTGAAAGAGCCATGTATTCAAAGTCAGAAAACTTGGAGCGGGGGAATCAATGAGACCATTTAGATTTGTGCCATCTTGAACCAGGAATTTCCCCTCCACCACCAGCACCTGGCTTCACACCCACACATCAGAGGTCTGGCTCCTTCTACTGGGGAGGCTCAGAGAAGAAAAACCAGTAAAGGTACCATGGACTTTGCTGCACTGAGGCCCTCTTCCTCCAAGGTGGTTGGTAGACCAGTAGTCTCTGCAAACTCCTAGGAGTGTATAAGAATTATGAAATATAATTTTCCAGCTATACCAGGATCTGATTTTCTTCCTCTTAACCAGATCCCACCCTGCAAAGCCAGCCTTAAGCCTATCACTAATACAGAAGCAGCATTCAAAGTGCCTGCTCCACCTTCACTTGAATCAGAAAGTCAAGAATTACTCCCCATGTTCTTGCTGGCTGTCTCCTGCCTCTGTGTATATGGCTGTCTAATAAAACAACCCTCCCTCTCTCCTTCGGTTCCTTGTCTGTCCCACTTCCTTCTTAGTCTTTGAAGCTCAGCTGAACTAAGCTCCAGGCAGTATTTCCAGGAACTGTCACTCACCTCCCCACCCTCCGTAGGCCTCCTTCAATTCTACCTGACCCAGCTCTACTTTAAGATTGAAGTTCATCACACCTCCCTACTCCAGGTAGGAGCTTTGGAGGATACTGCAGGAGGCATCTATGTGTACAATACACAACAGATGGCTCACAAAATGGCTGTATTGGTTTCCTGTGCCTGCTATAACAAATAACCACCAGCTGCATGGCTGAAAACCACAGAACTTGGTTTTCTCATCTCTAGAACTTAGATGGCTGACATCAAGGACTCTCAGCTGCACTAAATGCATGTGTTGTTTACATACCATACATAGATGATGGTGATGATGGTGGTGGTGATAATGATGATAGTGATGAATAAGTATACATAGGGTAGATGGATGAACTAATAGATAAAGAAAGGGATATATAGGTGGATGGATGGTTAGATGGACCAATAGATAAAGGGAGGTATAGGTGAGTGGGTAGATGGATGGTGGATGGAAGGATGAGGAAGGAAGGAAGGAAGGAAGGAAGGAAGGAAGGAAGGAAGGAAGAAAGAAGGGGTAGGTGGGATGGATGGATGGATGGATGGACAGATGTAAGGCTTAATTACACATCAATATGTATTTTCATTTACAGAGTGAAAAAGTGAGATGCAGAATGAAATGTAAAATTTAAAATTCACATAAATCAAACCTATACATAAAGATAATATACACATTGTTTAGTAAGTTTTAAATGCATATGTACACATGAAAAAGAGATGAGAAATTTAACAGAGAAAGCACTGTGAAGTTTATGATAATTGCCTGGTAGAGAGGAGTGCCATGTAGCACTGGGGGAAGAGAAAACGTCTCTACGACACTTTCCTTCTTGTGTGATAGCAGCAGCCTTAAGTATATGAACACATTCCGGTAGTGGGAGCCTGAATGATAATTATCTAATTCCTTACATTTTCTGGATTATTTTGTATGCCCTCAAAATAAATTTTAATAAGTAGAAAATGAGGACTAGGGGAAAACCTTGATAATTACTGCCTTATTACTATTTATGAAATCTCTGTGTTTGTTGGAACACCAACCATTTATTTCCAGGAACATTTTAAACCAACACAGGTAATCCCCAGAATGCCAGGCACAAGTCCAAGTCTACAGTGTAACCTTGGGAGATTCGTGGGTCTGGCAAATCAATGAATGCAATGAACTAACGATAGGAGATATTGGGGATCCCTGCTAGGTTATTTGAGGAAGAAGCTTATGTTGACTGAGAATCAGATTAGCTGACCCTTTTGACTATGGCCACAAAGCTGCTTTCCTCCTGATTTTAGGGTCTGGGCCTTTTTCCCAGTTTCTTTTGTGTTCAAGCCTTGCCAACTTGGTAAGTTCCAAGAACATGGCCAGAGAAACCAAATGAATGATCCCAGTGCTTTCAGGACAATTTCAGTCCTTTACTGGGTCTCTGGAGCAACTGAATACATTCAACACATTGACTCTGACCTCTCTGTCCAAGTTCCTGTACACCCATCACAATCATGAGCTTTAAGACAAGTAAGAAAACATTCCCAGGCTAACAGAGGAAAGCAGAACCAGAACCCTACCTCTCTTTCTTCCCTCCCTCCCTTCTTTTTTCCATCCATCCTTCCTTCCTTCATTCCTTTCTTCAATTAAACAACTATATACTGGATATTTCTGCTTAACTAGACACCAGATTGCTTTACAAACTTAGTAAGAACAAAAGTTTTCTTTCTGGCATCTTTGACTCTGACTAACCATGGACCAAAACCATCCCACTCCCTTCAAAAACAAAAACAAACTTTACCCCCCTTTGGGTGTTTTTTTGGTTGGTTTTTTTTTAAGCACTGTTACCATCTGGACTTCCATGGAAAGGTTTCTGGGATTGCTTTTAGAAGACAAACAGCAAAGAGAAAAGGCTGTGAAGTCACAGACCTGGACTTTGAATCCTGGATCCTACTTCCTGTATGTCTTTAGGCAATTTCCTATCTTCCCTCGTCTTCAATCCCTTTCATCTCCAAATACAAAATAAAAGAGATGTCCAGGGATACCAACCTGAACACATGACAAATGAAGATCCAGCTTTACCTAAACAAGAACAACCATTTGTTCTTTTTCTTTCCTGCCTTTATTTTTTTTCCTTCCTTTCTTCTCCCTCTTGTTTCATTCCTCCTTCCTTCTGATGAAAACCTGCTACATATTTACAGAACCAAAAGTCTGGGGAGGAGGATTAGAATTACCTAGAATAACACAAGATTGAATTTTCACCCATCTGGTAGATCAGAGATGATTTAAAAATGAAAAAAAAAATCACATGGGGTGCCAGGGGCTCCCATCTGCAATTCTAGCTACTCAGGAGGCTGAGAGCTGAGTCTCATGGCTTTCCTGCCTGCAAGACTCTTTTCTCCAATTAACTACAAAATACCAGAAGTGAAGCTATGGCTTAAGTGAAAAGACACTAGCCTTGAGCAAAAAAAAGCTCAGACAGCATCTAAGCCCTAAGTTCAAGCTCCAAGACTAGCACAGCAAAGATAGATAGGGAGGGAGGGAGAAGGGGAAGAGAAGGAAAGTAATATTAGTAATAGAAATATAAAACAAGCAATATTTAGTGTTTATTCTAACCTTCCGAATAGCCATCATGCTAAGAGTTTGCATCAATTATCTGAAAAGAAAGAAAAACAAAACACAAACAGGGAGCTATGAGAAGATCCATCTAGTCTACTTTGCAGATAAGGAAACCAAGGCAACAGAATACTCCAATCAATTATCCAATGACCTTCTACAACCAGGATTTGAACTCAGGCTATCTGGGGCCCCATATCACCTTCTCTAAGCAAGGAAGAAGCTGTAGTAGCTTTTGCCTGCTTGATTATGGGGATTCATTTCCTACAAGCTACACTTAACATGTTGGAAGCCCAGCCTTCAACACAACCTCAGTATCTTCAGGAAAGGTCAGTAAGTGCTCTACAAAGACCTGGCCCATGTGAACATCTGTTCGGTGTAACATTCCTTGCCTTTTGGACATCTGAGGGCTGGATTCAGTGCTGTAGGGATGGATGAAGATCCTCAGTTCACCAGGGGATGCATGAGGCCATGGTGTCTCTCTCTGACTGTGTGCTTTGGGGGTGTTGGTTCCCTGGCCTGGCTGATCATGCACCCACCCCCCCACCATCAGAAGGCTGTTTCCACACCTCCAGTCACACCTCTCTGTGCTTTCAGATGTTAAAATTGATCCAAGCAGAGCCAAGGACTAGAAAGATGCCACTCATTCCCTGAGGCAATGCTCTCATCCCAGAGAAAGTTGTGGGGAGGAGCCAACGCCCGCTCTATCGCATACCTGCTCTAACTTCACCTTTCTAGCTCAACATTCATCATCTTTTTTTTTTGGTCTTTTGCATGAAAAGCCCTTTCAGCAGGGGAAATTGCAGCTGCGTTTACAGTTTCTGTACCAGTCCTATCTGAAGGGAGGGAGGGGAAAGCCCAGTTTAGACAGCCACAGACATCTTTGTGTTTCTATTCCTCAAGGCAGCCCTGGCAGAAAGGCAATACTGGGGGAGTGACAAGAGCTGAGCACAATGGAGTATGAGCAACTGGATGGTCACTCAGCTGCAGCCCTGAGCCCAAAGCTTCCCAGGTCAAACAGGGCACTGGGATGTGACTATCAGGGCATTTTGACCCAGCATAAAAATCTAAGCCATTCACATGGTATCCTTAATATGTGACTATTAAATCCAAAGAGTATAAGAGCGAGGACTCAATATCTGCATACCCAATGCTATGGACATGGTAATGGAAATATAAACATAACTATATAGACATAAAAACCTATGACTCTATAGACATGTTTTATTTCATAAATTAATGTTTCCATGACATACAAACCCTTAGCCTAATTGTGATTAAGTTCTAAATACTCAGTCCCAGTGATTGTAGAGATTCCCTCCTTGAACACTTGTATGTTAAACTTGTATAGTAGGATGCTAAATGAAAGGATCTCTAGGATATAGAAACATAAGCCATATAATGAATGATTATTGTTCTTAAGGTACTATGTTATCTCTCATCTCTTTTTCTGTCCCTTGATTATCTCATATTGTTACAGTATCTCACTTGTTACCTGATATATTGGATATATTTGTATTTGGTTATTTGAAATTGGATAGGGAACAGGGGAAAACAAGACGAGGGGTGGGAGTGGGGGGGGAATGGGGACCAAGACATGTGAAAGGGTATCAATGTATGGGAATTAATGCACCATCTGTCTGGCAAATATCATGTAACCCTTCTATTAATTACAATAAAAATATATTTAAAAAATATCCAGGAAAAGGCACCTCTGGTGATGGAGGCTACACTGGTGACAGAACAAGGATGTTCCCAGAAGACAACAAATGGAATGTGTATGACTGCCACCTCCGTTTCTTTAATAATTCCAAAAAGAAAAGTGCAAATTAAAATGACTTTTTTTTTTCAGACTCGCCAAATACTCATAAATACAAAATGACTCTAGACTCAAGACAATCAGGTCAGAATAGCCGTCCTCAAACCTTTCCTGTCCTGGGCACAGCATGTATGGTTTCATCCACTTCCTTGGTCGCTAAATACTTAAATGGAGGCAGACATGCCCTTTTTTTAAAAAAACACCTATTATGTACAACAGAAATTTCATGTCAGAAAAAAAAAATCAAACTTCAGCCGCCGTAAGACAAAATGAGAAATGTCTCGATTTGGTTTCTGTGACTTTGGAAATCCAAGTAGGTCTAGAAACTCACGCCACAGAACCAGATCTCTTTCCTTTTCCATCTCTGGCTTTGCTTCTCCTGGGCTGGCTTCATTCTTGGGAAACTCCTTCCTTGGTTGGTAAGAACAAGAGCTCACTATTGACAAGGCCCTGTGTAGCCATCACTTGAGATGAATGCAATAATATACTTAGGTATACCTGAGTTCTTGGTTAAGCCCCAGAGAAAGCATGGATTGGTCCATGGTAATCACATGACTGCCTTTGAGCCAATCCCTGTGACCTGGGTGATTTAGCACTCTGCTTGGCCAGGCCAGTTAAGATCATGATGCTCTCTCCTTAAAGCTGAAGCTTAAGGCCAACCTTATCCGAGCTGTGTCAACTGAGGATAAATAGGATTCCATGCCAAGAAGAAAACAAAAATGTCTTCCACGGCTACAATGCATCAAACCCCCAACATGTATCACCATATTGAATCTTCCACAAGCACCTGAGGCTCAGAAAGCTCTGAAGGAGCTTTCCAAAGTTACTGAGTTATGAAGTGAAGGTGACTCAACAACTTACAACAAACTTACTTCTATGTGTGAGGATCCGGGCTGGGCTGGGCTGGGCTGGGAAGATGCAGGAATGAAAATTGCACAACTTTGATTGTGGATGTGCTGGTATATCATGAGGATACAACGTAATGCCACATGCTACAATTCACACCAACATGGAGAAGGTTCACAACTTACTAGCCACGATTAAGAAAAATGAAAATGAGTTCTAATCCCACCTCTGCAGGTTGCTAGCTGTGCAAAAACCTTGAACCAGTGGTTGGGCCTCTTAAGCTCAATTTCTTTGTCTGCAAGAAGTTGAAGTGGGGAAGGGTAAAGGCAAAGAGACAGAGGAGTAGGATGTATGTGGGGACAGAGAGATCAAGGAACCTAGGGATTCAAAATAGAGCCCTAAGCAAGTGTGGAACTGCATCTAGGATAGAAGCCAACATTGACTTCAAATACCAGCCCAACCAGTTCTAGACTTCACATTCAACATAGGTTTAGGCTTGGCATTTCCCAGCCTTGAAGTTCGAACCCACAGGCCAGGTAGAGCCAAGTTCTCAGTCAATGACTGAGGAGGCGGTGGGGGGGGGGAGGGAGAGCAGGGGAGGGAGGGTAGGAAAGCTGGGGAGCCTGAAAGGAAGATGGAGCCTCTAAACCCCTGGCAATTCCCCTGGACAGCTGAGTCTGATTCCTGCCCACAGCACAAGCAGTAGCCATGCCCAGAATGAAACTGGCTGCTCTGAAAGTTCAGCTCCTTGTCTGCTGCGTTCTGTTTTCTCTCTTGCAGACTTACTGGCACCCTGCAGGCATGAGCTCAGCCCACTCTTCCCAGAGTCTCCCCACAACTGGCCTAATCAGATGGATTCAGGAAGCCCCATGAGGAATGCCCCCTCTCCCCTCTCTCTTCTCCCAGCAAGAAAAGGTTTCACAAAAATAAAAATAAAAAAATAAAAGTAAAATAAAAATAGGAAGCAAAGAATGCAAAGACCTACCTTGTTAAGCAAGAGAGGGGGAAGGAGAGTGACAAACTGAAATGAAGTAAGACAGGACCTGCTTGGGTCATGAATAATTTGGCAGCCCCCCCCCACCACAGACTCCTCTAGTCCTCAGAGTCCCCAGACACTTCCCCAGGGAAAAAGGAGCTCAGTTCCTTCCCCGGCTATACACTTCCTTGGACTATCAAGGTCTTAATACAAAGGATGTCAAAGCATGAAAAATTGGAACAATCATAAGAACTAGCTTCCATCAAACACCTGAGTGTTTATGTTTAATACGTTATGTTTTTTGTGGTGCTGGGGATCAAACCCAGAGCTCTGTACATGCCAGGCAAGCAGTCTATTATTGAGCAGACACATCCAGCTTGATATATTTTAATTGTTACTACATGGCCTTGATAGTTAACACCTCTTGTGTCCTAATCAATCTAGATCTTTACAACAGCCCTACAAAGGTGTCCGTATGCCCATCTTAGAGATTTCTTAAGAATCCATGCTGAATTAGGGCACCATAAAAGCATATCTGCTAAATAATGGAGTAGAAAAACAAAGTTCACTAATTTTTCACACATATATCATGAACTTCTGTTTTAAGAATAGATTTCTAGCCATGTACCAGTAGCCCACACCCATAATCCTAGCTACTCAAGAAGCTGAATACAGTTCAAAGTCACCATAGGCGGACAAATTCAAGATACTATCTCCAGTTGACCATAAAAAGCCAGAAGTAGAGCTGTGGCACAAATGGTAGAGCCCTAGCCTTGATTGAAAAATGCTAAGCAAGAGTATAAGGCCTTGAGTTCAAGCACATACACAGAGAATAGATTATTGTGCCTTGTGTGTGTATATACCTATATATGCATATGTATATATATATATATGAACTGAGTTTCAATGAATCAGTCATCAGTTATCCTACTTCTAACATATCCCTAAGTCTCCTTGCACCCCATGTCCACCATCAGAATTCCCTATCTGCAGCCAGTGACAAGCATGAATGTGTTTTCTCTCTGCAGAATGGTCTTGTCTTTCCAGTTCATTGTAGAATCAGGCTGTGTAGCAGGTACACAGCTGCCTCCTTTCACTTAGCACACTGCTTTCCATGTGAGCCCCAGCAAGGCAGGTATTCAGATTTCATAAGCTTTCAAATCGCTGAATTATGTTACCAGTCTACAGATACGCCACCGATCACTTATGCATTTGCTGACTGATTGACATCTGAGTTGCCTCTACCTTGGAGCTATGATGAATAATGTGTGTATGAATATTCATGAACATGTCTCTGTGTGAACATATGTTTTCATTTCTCTTGAGCAGATTCCTTGGAGGGAAAATTTGCTGGGTGGTATAGTAAGTTTCGATTTAACAGTTTAAGGAACTTCCAAAACTGTTTTTTCCAAAGTTGGTGTGCCATTTTTACCTTCCCACCCAATCCCATCCCATTAAGTACTCTACGCCTACCTAGAAACCAAATCTGATAGGTTAGTGTGGAGGACAGGGAAACTGAATGTGCAGGATAACACTTACATGTGAGTTGATTGGCATCACAACATCACTGGGGGTGGAGAAGAAGGCAACAGGCTCCAACACCACCCCGAGAGAGAGGGAAAGATAGGAACAGTTCAAGAACCAGGTGCCTGGCTTCAAGACCAAGGCAGAGAAGGGCCAATGGAAGAATCCTAATGCAAAGCCCTGAGCAGCCTTTGAAGTATGGGTCCTTGAAGCTATCCCTGAGTTCTACAAATCTTTAGTTGTCCTGGAGATCCTGAGTTGATGGCTTCCTGATATCAGGAGATAGAGTTTTAGAATGATTTGTGACTTTCTCAAGGGCTTGTCAACATTGACAATGAAGCCTCAGTAGAAGAGAAAGCATGCCCAATGCCAGAATCAATAAACCTACCACAAGGATTCTCATACATCATACAAGGGAAAAATGTCCAGGCAGGAAACTGCTTAAAAGTCTGTAGGTAACCAGATGATTCACGCCTATCACCCTAGCTATTCAGGAGGCTAAGATCTAAGAATCATGGTTCAAAGCCAGCCCAGGGCAGGAAAACTCTGTGAGACTCTCATCTCCAATACTCACACAAAAGCTGGAAGTAATGCAGTGGTTCAAGTGGTAGAGCACCAGCCTTGAGCACAGAAAAGCTCAGAGACAGCACCCAGGCACTGAAAAGTTCAAGACCCAAGTGTGAAAAAAAATTATGTATGTGCAAACAAGGGTAAGAATCAGAATATACGAATGGGTGGTGTTTCTGTGACCCAATCTGAACCGTGTTTGAAAGCCCCACTGCTTCTCACTTGAGACTTGAACTCAGGACCTGGGTGCAGTCCCTGAGCTTTTGTGCTCAGGGACTAGCACTCTACCACTTTTGAGCTACGGATTCACTTCTGAATTTCTGGTGGTTCACTGGAAATAAGAGTCTCACAGATTTTCTTGCTTGGGCTGGCTTTGAGCCTCAATCCTCACATCTCAGACTCCTGAGGAGATGGGGTGACAGGTGTGAGCCATCACTGCTTCACTTGAGACTCTTACAGCTCTATATTTCCCTTTCCAACAGGCTTCTTTCCCATTCACCCTCCTCCTTCCATTTACCTGCCTGTGGGACAATGAGAACATTCTGTGACCTCCAGTGTGTAATAATTCACCTCAGAAAGAATCATTTCCCTCTATGCATAAGCAAGGCTCTATAAATCAGGACTGCTGGAAGAAGATAAACCATCAAACTCATGCCAAGTAGAGGTTTGAGATGGGGGCTTTCCACCTCTCTTGGGAGATGATCCCTGGTGAAAGTTTGAGAAGGGGATCTTCCTCTATGTCCAACAAAGGCTTTGAATCTAACACATCTCAGCTCCAAATCTGTTTCTGCATGTTTCTCCATTCATAGAACCTCCAAAATACCTTGTTTTCTCTTTACCTCTATTTCCATGGATGGGTTACCAACCAGCAAAGTTCCTTGCATGCCATTGGAAGGACTCAAGAATGTGTACTCCAACAGAGTTGTACTTTGAGCAGCGTGGAGAGTCCTCAAAAAATCAGAATGTAGAGCTTTCCTACAATCCAGCAATTCTACCCAGGTGCATTTACCTAAAAGATTATAAACCAGAATTCAGTAAAGCTACCAGCACAACCATGTTCACTGCAGCACTATTTATTAAAGGTAAGGTGTTGAATCAGCCCAGATGCCCCTCAATGGATGAATGGATCAAGAAAATGTGGGATCTATACCCAATGGAATTCTACTCAACCACGAGAGAATGATCTTCTACCATTTGTAAAGAAAATGGAAAGACTTGGGAAAAAAATGTCAAGACAGACAGACTCAGAGAAACAAATGATGCATGTTTCCCCTTATATATGGGAGTGAGATTTATCTTACAAACTCAAGTAAAGTATGTTAGGTGGTATGCAATTAGATACGAATGTATAAACTGAAATATGGCCCATTCAAAGGTGAATCAAAGTTGAAATCAAAGTTCAGCAGCACCAGGAAGCAGGTACTAGAAAGGAGTGGGGGTGGGGCACTAAGGGGGAAAGATAGAAGAATGAAGAGGAGAAGAGGGGTGGGGAGGAGAAGAAGGGTACCAGGCAGGAAACTCATTGTAACATCACAGAAAAAAATGTTTCCAGAGAGTCTCTGCCTTGTCTCTGACTTTGCCATGTGATCCAGTTGTCCCCAAAAAGGCTACGAGGCTATAACATGGCATGAGTTTGGGGCAGATGGATGATCTGTCCTCCCCCTGTCCCTGAGTATTTCCAAGTCTCTGCAGAAGCTCTGAGGCAAGGACCACCCTGACATCCCAGGAGGGCAGAGAGACCTGACAGAGATGAAGAGAGCCACCTGCTTGAGGCCCTAGAGCAGTACAGAACCCCCTAAGGTAATCACCTCCTTCTTCCAGAGGCGGCCCCGCCTGCCTCGTGCCCAGGTGTTGAGTTGTGGCATTCACTAAGGGTTCAATGATATACAAGAGGAATCAGAACCTGCCAGACCTCAAGGCAGACTCACAGGGGAAGGTTGTGGGATGTTGGTAGATCTCTTCTGACCTACAGCCCCAACTCCAGCAGGCCTGTACACATAAGCCTGACAACAAGGGGTGCTGGGCAGGGAGGAGAGGGAGGAAGGGAGGCTGCCACTCTGTATTTCACCTAGACCTTGAGTAGCCAGAGTCTCCTGATGGTTCAAGAGAAATTCAAGTCTGGAATTTAAAGGTGACCCCTTTAAAAAAAAAACAAACTTTTACGCTTTCTTTTTAATGACTCTTTTCAATGATACACACACACACACACACACACACACACACACACACACACACACACACAATCTTTAAGTAGTTGTCAGGGAACTTCAGTTGGCCATGTAGTGTGTGAGTACAATGCACGATGCATCCTGATCAGGGTCCAGCATTCTCCCCTTCCAGTCTCTACAGTCTTAGTACCTCATGGTCCGCTGACTGTTCCTTAATCTTCCCATTGAACAACAGTGCTCCCAACTATCAGAATGGGTATGATCAGAGAGGCAAATGTTGTAGTGTAGGCGAGCATGCAGGGCCAGGAGGAGACTCGTCTAAGCAGGAATGTCAATTACTGCCTCCACTATGGAAAACAGTGTGGAGATCCCTCAAAAGCTAAGAAGAGAATTGCCACCGGATCCAGCAGCAATTCTCTTTCGGGAAAGCAGTGAGAAACTTTCTGAATTTAAAAAGCCAGTCTGTTTGTTTAAGTTATATATGTATGGGTGTATATACAGGATAGATACAGACATATACATACACAAAACATCTCAAATCCTTGAATTCAGTAAAGTAGGGATATGTTTACTGAAAATGCACTGCAGTGTGTGTGTGTGTGTGTGTGTGTGTGTGTGTAAAGTTATCATGCCCCCCCCAAGCAAACCATGATAACTAGCTGCCCAGATTAGACTGAGGGCTTCAATTCTGCACCAGCACTAGCCAATTTCTCAGTGGGTTTTGCAACTGGTAGTTTGTTGGTGGCTTCCTGGGGTTCCTTCTTGATTTTAGCCCTAGTAAGATACAGTTGACAAAGTAAAAAAAAATATATATATATATATATATTTAAGGTCTGTAATCTGAGGCTCTGATACACATACACATACACACACATACACATACACACACACACACACACACACACACGCAGAGTGAGATAACTGCCACCACAAAACCATCCTCCATACAGAGCCCCCTTCTCTCCCATCTCTCCATGGTGAGAACACATGAAGAGTTTCTGCCCTGGCATGTTCCCAGTGTACAGAATGATACAGTATTATTAACTATAGTCTGGTGGCAGGAGAGCAGATCCCCAGAACTCATTCAACCTGCATCACTGAAATTCAGTGCTGACTGGCCTGTTGCTGTCTCTTTTCTTCTCCACTGGGTCCCTGGCGACATGAAGAAACCTGAGGCCCCCTGTGTTAGTTAATGTGAGCATAAAATGGCTAGCAGTGCACACAATTCCACTCATATGTGAAACCTAAATAGGATTTTGCAGGATGGCTGTGCTACTGTCTCTCAAAGGGAGAAACTTCCAGGAGGCAAGAGTGAGTGATAGGCAGAGGTGCATGCTTCCATGTACATACACATGCAAACATGTGTGCATCTCTGGGTGTATACCCACATTTCCCATCAACCCACATGAACTTCCCAGCAAACTCTGCAAAGGGCCTGTGTGTGAACATGCCAGGCTCAGTGGAACACAAAGTCCCTGTCACCGCTCCTCTGCTCGGTCACTGAAGCACCAAACCAGCTGTAGATGACAAGTTAATGAATGGATGTGGCTGCGTTCCAGTAACATTTTATTTACAAAAACAGGCAGCAGCTAGAGTTGGCCCCAGGGCCAAACCCAGATCTAGAAAGCTGGCTGACCAACATTGAGACCTCAATCACTATTTGTTAAATACACTTGGCAGCCTTTAGTATTAAGCCCTCATCTTTTAGCTATTTGTCCATCAGTTCATTGTTTTCTTTTTTATTTCTTCACAGCCATCCCATGTCACAGATGAAGAAACTGAGGCCCAGAGAAGAAAGACTACTGTCCAAGATCTCAGAGCTAGAGGAGACTGAGTCAGACTGACACCAGCAGAGAGACTATAGACTCTGGGGCTGGCCAGCATCCCTGTGGTCCTATCTGAGTCCTCGCTGTACCTTTTTCTCCAGGCAGCACCATTCTCATGCACAGTCAAGCAACATAGATGGCCGGTGCACTTTGAGCCCAGAGGGACCTGCAGAAACACTTGAATCCTTCCAGTTAATTGCAGGTGACACTGTCTCCACATTCCCTTCCTTTCCAGCCACAGCTTGGAAGTGCCATCTGTTATCTCCCAAGGAGAAAAGTCACCTTCCATTAACTGGCAAAGAGGAAGATTTCCAAACTCCACTATGGAGGCAAGTCCTGGTAGTTCACACTTACAATCCAAGCCACTCAAAAGACAGTGACGGGAGGGCTGTGGCTTTAGTCTAGACAAAAAGCACAAAACAATACTATGTGGAAAACACACACACACACACACATACCCTAAAAGCCAACACACTAGAATTGTGCCTCGAGTTACTTAAATTCAATCTCTAGAAAAGATGCTTGGAGTCTGAGTGGAGAGTGTGGTAGCAAAGCATTTGCCTACCTTGGCGGGACCCTGGGTTCTATCCCCAACACTGCATTACAAATGTTTCTTTTTAATGTGCTGAGACAGACCCTCTGTACAGTGCCACAAAGACAGACAGTCACCCATGAGAAAGCCTGGCCAAGAGATTTCAATGTGGAGCTCAGGTGAGGAAAAGTAGAAGCCTCAGGTAGGGACAAGTCTTGGGTCTTCATAGCACACCAAAGGCCAAAGAGGTTGGAACTGAACAAGTGAGGGGGCCTGCATCTGATGAGTTCTCAGGGAATTTGATTTCCATGACAGGGTCTGCCTTGACTCCAGGCAGCTGTTCATAGACGATTTGGGCTCCATGAAAGGCCTTTGGGAATCTACAAGGCCACCAAGTGGACAATTCCAACTCTTCCCAATGTTACCTACCTAAAACAATTGTCTCTGTCCTCTCTACATATCCCCCCTTCCTTCCTTCCACTTTCCTTCCTTGTCTTCTTTTCCTCCCTCCTTCTTCCTTCCTCTTCTTCCTTCTTTCCTTCCTGTCTGTCTGTCTGTCTGTCTGTCTATTTGCAGTTCTGGGGAGTCAACTCATAGCCCAGCCAAGGGTTCTACAAATTGAGCCACACCTCAGTCCTTCGCCTTTTGTCCATTTATCAGATAGGGCCTTGTATTTCTGCCGAAGTCAACCTTGACTCACAATCCTTCTCCAGCTCTTGAGCAGTAGAGACCACTTATGCCTAGCCATGTATTTTTTTTAATATTTAGCTTGGGTGTGAGCCTTAGTCTAAAATCCTTTTCTGAGCCTCCAACCTTAGCTAGATGGGGTGCCTCTCTCTGTGCCCCATATGGGCCTACATCTACCCATGGAGGCATGACAGATAATCAGTGGATTAACCACTGACCTGTTCTGTACATCTGTAGGAGTCTTACAGCATGGACTTGGTCTCTGCATAGCTTAGGGCCTTGACAGACTTGGAGCTCAGAGAATAAGTTAGCCTCTGTATATTTTATGTTAATGCTAAGATAGGCCTACCCTGAGCCCTTGAAGGGAATCTCAGTGAATTCTCTTTAACCAGCCTGTGGCACAAGTACAGTTAGCCCCACTGCATAGATATGGAAACAAATTCAAATAAAAGAAGCAGTTTCCTGAAAGTTACCCATCTATAAATATTCAGTAAATCCTAGATTCACACTCAAGGGCTCAAAAACATGAGGCCAGGAGCACAGCCTAGTGATAGAGTGCTCACCTAGCATGCATGAAGCCCTGGGTTCGATTTCACATACACAGAAAAAGACAGAAATGGTGCTGTGGCTCAAGTGGCAGAGCGCTAGCCTTGAGTAAGCACTGGTAAGGACAGTGCCCAGGCCCTGAGTTCAAGCCCCAGGACTGGCAAAACAAACAAAAAGGTCAAGTGTTCTCAACATTCAATCCCTGGCACATGCGGCTAGTGTCACATAGAAAACTTGTGAAAAATGCAGATTCATGGCCTCTGCATCCAACCTAATGAACTTATCAGAATGTCTTGGCACACTAGCCAGCCATCTACCTTATTGAAACTCTCAGGGGAATTATAAAGCAGGTGTCAAGTTCAAGGATCATCCTACTTGAGTTTATCCTACTGCAAACTCATCTGCTATACATGAAGTGTCTGCTCATCTTACACATGTGCGAGGAGACCATTGTGAGCTCTTGCTTTTATGGATCTCACTGTGCTGAGTTTGATGAACAAATGTCACTCCCATCATCCACGGACACTCCCCATGTCATTCGGATACCCCTGCACAATGCAAGGACTTACCATTGGAGAAAGACATTAGCAAAGACCCACCACCCCGCATCCTTTGCTTACCTAGAGAGCACAAAGCAAAACTGTGGGTTGCTGGCTAATGGGCTGGGTTGTTCCCAAAACAGAAATAAGAATGAAAATGTCTCAAGTCAATCCCAACCAATATCCTTCTGAGAAACAGGTTCCACATTGTATGGCCACATGTAACAGTGTGGCAGAAAATCCTGCTCTTCTCTTTTGCAAGGAAGTGTTGGACAAACCATTAAACCCAGCAAGAGCACAAGGGGCAGAATAGGAATTTATGTACTAATGTATTTTTTAAGGACATATGGCTCACTGCACAGTATTCTAACTGCCTTTCATATGTGTTCATGTTTTATAACACTTTTTTTTGCAGGAGTTGAACTTAAGAGCGCTTTTATAATACTCTTACACACTGAAATTAGTATTTTTATTTTAGAGGAATCAGTCAAGACCTAGAGAATCTTGAGAGACTTGTCCAAGGATACCTAGCTAGTAAGAAACGAAGTTTAACAGCCAGTCATGGTGGTATATGCCTGTAATCCAAGCTACTTGAGAAAAAGTGGTAGGTAGATAGCTGTCCAAGCCCACAGTGGGAAAAGCACATGAAACAAGCTCGTATCTGAAAAACTAAACTAACTAAAAGCAAAAGGACTGGGGTGTACCTCAAATGATAGAGTATTTGTTTAACACATATAAAGTCCTGAGTTTAATTCCTAGTAAGAAAGAAAGGTGCTAGGGAGGAAGCATGAGAAGGGAGGGAAAGAGAAAGGAAAGAGTAAGAGGAGGAAAAGTAGGAGGTAAAGAAAAAGTGAGAGCAGCTTGATCAGGACGCTTGTCTTGCTACCTTCTTCGTGTCTCCTGTCCCTTTCATTCCTCCCTCTAGGTTCTTGGCCTTAGTTGACGTTCCGCTGGACGGGACAAATGGCGCCCAACGTGGGGCTTGAGTGCCCTCGAGCCTGAGGAACGCCGTCTTCCAGGAAACCTTGGATCCAAGTGATTGTGTGACCAGCTCGGAGTGGCCTGCCTGAGACATCTCGGTCAACGCTGAGAGTGGAGACGGCGAAAGGTAAGTGACTGACCATGGGACAGGCATCATCGTCACAGGAATTGTTCATAAGCTCTGAAGACACGAAGAATTTGGGTTAAAAAGAATTAAGTACGGTGAGGAGGTACTGCGACAGGCCTCCCGACCCCCTTCTCTCATGCCCCGGCTCTCCACGAGCCCGATCCCCCTATGCCTGATTTATCAGCCTTGCGGCGATCACTCCAACATAGATGGGAACATATTCAACTCCTTAAAGAGTTGCGTTCCCTCCCTCGATTTAGAACTCTGCCACCTTGCTTTTGAAAAACCAAACCTTCTTAGCTTTCCCGGTAACCCAGAGCCAAACTGGAGATCAGATTCATGTAGTTATTGCAATTGTGGTCAAATAAGGAAGATTTTCTGCTTGAAACTGTAAATAGTGCATGCTTGGCCATGTATGCTGTAAATAGCCTTTACCAAATGTGTTTGACGAGGAATTGTTTTTATGTAGATAAAATGATCATTGATCTTAAAAGATTGCTTTTTTACAATTTCCCTACACTCTGATAATATTTTGTTGGCGGCTCAGGACAGGTCAGATCTACAAAATTAACCGGTGCTCACAGCGTCTAGATTTAAAAGCAGAGGTATGGAGATTTCAGATACCCGGGCCGAGAAGGTCTGGGAGGCCTTAACATGCGCTATGTTAATGGTGGCCATTCTTTTCAATTGGGCTGCATGGGACCCTGTGGAGCTCCTGGTGAGAAGTAGGAAGATAAACTTGGGAGAGGATCCTCCCCTCGGGGTCTATCAGACCTTGTCTGCCCTTAAGGCAACTAGGGCCAAGGAAACTTTAAGAGTGCTCAGAGTTGTGGAGAGTTAGCCTTCCCCGCTGCTCAGGTTCTAGAGCCTCGCCCTGAGGAGGGATTTTTGAGCCCCTTTGATCCTGGGATCGGGCCCCAGAGCCCTACACCAAGTGCTCCTGCCCCAAAATTTGCGGCAGACAATTGGAGGGCAGAGCAGCCTCCGCCATTTTACTCCCACACTTCACCTCGTGTTAAACCGGAAGAGGAGGTTAACCCTCCATATCTCAGCAGCTCCTCCCCTGAAAGGAAAGGGCGGGTTAAGCCGCCATTTTACTCCTCCCCACCATGCTTGATAAATGCTAACCCTGGGGGCAATAGACCTGCCCTAAAAGAGCTTAAAGCAGTCTCCAAAAATGGGCCTAATTTGCCCTGGGCCAAAACCATATCCTCTCAGGCCTTAAGTCCCCAGCAACTAGAAACTGCCACAGGCCCCAGCTCTTGGGTGTAGCTGGCCTAGCAGCATCTTAGTAATTGGCACGCCCCCCTGTCCTGGCTAGAGCCATTCAGCCGCTGTTATGGAGAGACAAGATATGGATGTTGTGGCATTCTATGATGACTGCATTAGTTATGAAAAAATTAGCATAGAACTGCTCCCCCAATTCTAGGGGCCACAGTCTAATTGCATGCCCCCCGCCCTGTGGGTAGAGCAATGACCTATTGGCAGGGAAAACAATTGGAGCTACTAAAATTAATAGGGATCAGGCAAATACAAGTGTCAAATACAGGTTTCTCCCTACAGTAAATATGCCCTTGAGAGCCACCCGACCAGGGCTCCCAAGTCTCTCATCAATTCCTAATAATTTGTATTTTATACTATTGAGATAAAAGATTGCTTTTTTTCCTAGAAACAGTGGTTTTCCTTTAACAATCTTTTTTTGTAAAAGATGCCCAGGTGAAAAGCAAAGGCCTCCAGAGGTAAGTATCGGCCGACACCCTGTCTGTGTTTTGTTTTATTTTTAAGAAAGTGCACTGTGGGCCTAAAACAGAGAAAAAGAAGGCTGGACGGAGCATGCTCTCTAAGGCCTAGGTGGTCAAGGGAAGCCTTGACCCCCCTTCTGAGTTCCTTGTGGATAACAGGGCATGCCTGAGAGTCCCACCAGCAAGACATGTCTAAATCTAAAAATAGCTGTCTGGTGAAAACATTCATCTGGATTCATGTTTTTGTGTTAAGTGTATCTGATTGAGTCCAATTTTCTTGTTATATGTCAATGTCTGATTTTGTTTCAGAGCCTTTTGTAGGTATGTTAGGATGGCCTCCATCTGCCAGCTGGTAGTTTAAGGCCAGGCATGCCATCAAAAGTTTAGGAGTCTCTTAAAAGTCTCTGCTTCTCTGTCTTGTTCGTGTTACATATTTTTCCTTGTCCAGTTTTGTCTTTAAAATTGGTACCAGTTCTAAATATGGATCCTTATGGTTTTTCTGTGTGTACTCAAGCACATCCTTGTTATCTATTTGAATATTTCTGAGAAGTAAAAAGTTTTGGCTCCACTCAGGCCTGGTATGGCCCCTCCCAATCTGCTGCAGCTGAGGTGAGCAGAGGCCAGACAAAGCAGCTGCAGGCTTCGTTCAGTTTCCTTTTTCCTACAACCTGCTGAAGTGACAGTCTAGAGACACTTGGTGACAGGACACAGACTTGTCTTAGTTCTCCTAGGTTTAAGACTCCCACCCAACTTTCATCTGCAAAAAGTAATATGTCTGATATCAGAAACAAGCTCTGGAAGAATAAATTTCAGCTAAGTTGCCTTGTTAGAAAGCTTTGTTTAAAAACAAAAACAACAACAACAACAACAAAAAACCTGGTTGTCACCTCCAAGAATAAGCTTCGCAAAAACAACAAAAAACAACAACAAAAAACACCTGATGATACTAAAATTTCCGGAAAATGAACGGCCGATATTAATTTTGCGTGCTTCAAGATCTTTGGGTATGAATGTGTGTGCGAATGGTTGTGAGTGAACATGTTCAAGATTAAATTGTCAGCATGCTGTATAAAACAATGGTTGAGCTCATATTTGAAACACAAAGGCAATTGGGTAAATCTAAGTCTAAACTTCAAGAAAATTATTAGGTTTGAATGTTTCCTATGTCTTAAAAGTATTATTGCATTGTTTTAAAGAAAAACTGGTAAAAAGTATTTTTCTAAAGATCCTGAAATCTGCATTTTAAAAATCTGGTGTTGCAATACATACAGCTGTTTACATTGCAAATATCGTATCCTGTTTAGCACAGAGGTATTAGGGAATTTGGGATTTATTACCTTAAGTTAAAGTTTGGAGACATGTATTAGAGATTTAAATGTAAAATTGTTCAGTAATGTCAGAAAAAAAAAAAGAAAAAGAAAAAGTGAGAAAGAGGGGGGATGGGGGGCGGGAGAGAACCAGGAACTTGAAATCAACCTCCACTATATAATACTTTATCCCTCATTACACCCCCAAACAGTCTTCAAGCCAATTAGGAGATGTGTTCAGAAAAGTCCTTTGCCAAAGAAAATATATTTCATCCTCAATTTCAAAAGTATAAATCTCACTTAATACGGGAACTGGCCTGTTCAGAAATGCTGAGACTTTTTAGAATTAAAGTTGTCTTACCCTCTAGCTTCTAGAAAACTGTGCATGTGGTTCTTAGGGGGTTTTCCCCCTATTTTAAACATGGTTATAACCAGAACAGTGAATGAGTTGGGGGGAGGGAATAGATTTTTTTCTTTTTTGCCTAGTCATGTGTAAACAAGATATATTAAAATAATTAAATGCAAATTCAGTAATTTCCGTGACATTTAACTCAAAAACAGCAGATTTTTAAAGTAAGAATGGGTATATTTAGTACTAAATTGGCTCTCAGCTTACTTTTTTATCTAATGGCCTATTTGAACATCTTTATCCAACGATGAAAAGTGTTGAGAGCATTTTGTCAACTGTTCTAAAGGGAGAGGGAGAAAAAAAAATGCATCTTCTACCCTCACCAGAAAGCAAAGGAGCAAAAATGAGGGTGGGAGAGGGAAGGGGGGAAGGACTCTGATATCCCTCATCTTCTCTCCTCTTTGGTGACAATGACAATCGTGTCTTTCCCAGGATCCCTTTCTGCTGGCACTGAGGCCAAGGACAAAGAGAGAATGGAAAAATACAAAGATGCCAGGACCCCAGCAACCTCCTTGAGATGGGAGGTGTGTGCATGCACAGCCAGGCTGTGACTGATTGGGGCATTCCTTCCTTGGGTGTGGCCTGGAGATGGCTCACAGGGTAGACAAAGGCAGACAGACCAGGGAACACCCAGACCCAAGGGGAAGGGCAAGCCCCACCTCTCTCAATCCTTTAGCCCTGGTGTCTCCCTTGGCCAGAAAGGACCTCTGAGTCAGCAGCTGCATCCTGAACTAGGTTGCCCTGGAACTATTTATATCCCCCGTGGTACTGTGAGGTTCAGAGAAGTCTTCATCAGTCAAGATGCAATGGAATGTGGAAGGAAATAGTTGGGGGAGGCTCAAGTAGGAAAATACCCCAAAGTCCCAAAGATACTTTAAACATGTCTGAGTACCTACGCAGAGAGAGGATACAGGAGTGGAAGAGCAGCAACCCAAAGGCAAATGGGATACATTCCCCTTCCCCCCCACACACACCTTGTCCCCGAAGTAGGTAAGGCCTGGTTTTTCCCATTTCCTCCAATGAATTATCTATCCGCTGCCTTCATCTGCATGTAAATGTTCTGCCTTAAATTTTCATCTGAAACTCAGGACAGCTAATGGTCATGAATCCTTGCCTTATGTGGGATGGGGTCAGGTGCCAGTGGCTCACGCCTGTAATCCTAGCTGCTCAGGAAGCTGAGATCTGAAGACTGCAGTTCAAAGCCAGCTCAAGTAGGAAAGTTCAGCATTTAAGTCTCTTATCTCCAATTAACCACCAAAAAAATAAAACAAAACAAAACAGAATGGCACTATAGCTCCAAGTTGTAGAGTGCTAGCCTTGAGCAGAAGCACTCAGGATCAGTGTCCAGGCCCAGAGTTCAAGCCTCATGACTGACATAAATAGGTTAATCAATAAATTAAGAAAAAAAATCATTGTTCTTGAATGTGGCCACACATCACCTCACTGTACCAGAAACTTGTCATTTTATGCACTAGTTACTTAATCCTATCTGAAGCATGGTAAAATTTTATTATCACCCCTACTCTGTAGATGAACACATAGAAAACCCAAAAATGGGAAACACAAGACCAAGACCATCCGCTCCTGAATGACAGAGTGAAATCCCGAATTGGATAACCTGTAATTTTTTTTTAATTGGGTTATCAGCAAAAGTTCTTCTATTCTGTGTTTGGGAAACACATTCTTTATCCATGCCTGGATAAAGAGGGAGAACGTCTTGAATTAAATCAAGTGGAATGAAGAATGGTTTTGAAAGCTCCAATTTCCCAAACTTGAATGCTCTGCCCTGAATGTTACAGCCTCCTCTTCCCCAATGCTTCCCCCATACATACTCCCTCCCAAAACAACAGCGTCTATGCTGAAGCCTAATGCCCACTGTACTAATATGAGGTTGTGAGGGTGCAGCCCTTCAAGAGTAGGGAGAAGCAGGCTAATCAGTTTGTAGGCCATGGCAAAAAGTGAGCCTTTGCCACAGCATTCTCCAGAACTATGAGAGATAAATATTAAGTTACTCAGTCTATGATATTTTCTTGACACCTCCAGGAAATATCCACGATATTTAACCAGTCACTGCCAAGTACTCAGTGGAACTCTGGGCAAAGACGACCTCCCCCTCCCCCCCCCTCACCACACATATTCCCCCACACTCTCATTTCTCCGTTCTGCCTCCAGGAGAGTCCCCCCACCCTCAAGTCTGTAGTCTTGCTGTAACTGGAAATCACCAAGCCCCACGCTTCCATTGTGTGAGGCAGCATTCCAGCACTGTTACAAGGTACCGGGCAAATAACTTAAAAAGAAGAAAGGGTGACTCTGTTTTGCCTCATGCCTTCAATCCTTGGCTGTCTGGCACTGTGGCTAGTTGATGTTAGCTCATTATGGCGGGAAGTAGAAACATTGTGGGCACAGCAGCTCACTCCTGAGGAGAAGGAAAGGGAACAAGGGGGCGGGGAGCACAGCATTCTCTTCAAGGGCACTTCCTGGATGACTGGTCTTTCATCCATGAGCCCTCCTTTCCCATAGTCCACAGCTACACCACAGGATGGGATCCCACCTTTAACATACGCTCCTTTAGGCAACACTTCCAAACCATACTCTTTGCCCGTCAAGGGAGCAAACATGAAGTCACATAGTAGACTAATGGGTGTTTCCCGACTTGGCTTGTAGTGCTGGGAGTCAAACCCAGGACCTGACATATACCAGACAAGCATTCTACCACTGAGCTTCATCCCCAATCCAGACTTAAATAGTGATGAAGTCACATACTAGACTAATGGGTGCTTCCTGACTTGGCTTGTAGTGCTGGGAGTCAAACCCAGGACCTGACATATACCAGACAAGCATTCTACCACTGAGCTTCATCCCCAATCCAGACTTAAACAACGACCGAAACAATGTTGAGGCCAAGATTGGAGCTGATGAGGCAGCAGTAGTATCTATGACAAAACTACCCAGGTATCCTACTTTGTACATATCTAGAATCTTCCTGGCTCTGGTTCCCTGCCCTTGCAATCTCTTAGATATGGAACATGTCATTTCATTAATTATACTGTTAACATTTCCAGAAGGTACTTCCTGGACTTTCAAAACCGTATATATATACATATATATGATATATTTGCATATATAGATATTTATGTGAATACATACACATAGAAAACCATTTCCCATGTGTGTTGGCATCCTTGCATAAGAGTTTTGGTTCCAGAAATTGATGGCAAAGACTCTCCATGCATAAACCAAATAATGTCATGACAACAGAATTTTTGCCAAGGAACCAGAATCATCTGAAATTGCTTTTGTGATGTTGATCTAATGTCTCATTAAAATTAGGCAAATCAAAGGGAATGCAAATGCCATCACACTGAGTAAGCTTTGTCAGGAGCCGGGGGGGGGGGGGAAATGTGTCTCCTGGAGAAATATATTGTTTACAGGGTGTCTGATTGACACAACCAACCTCCTCTTGTTAAAGCACTTTTGAAAAAAAATTAAATTTAAAGTGAGTATAATTTGCTAATTACATAGTGCAAATCTCTTAACAGTGGAATGGGTTTCATGTCGCCTCTTTAATGACCCACCTTTTTTTCTCTTATGCTGTCTTAGTTCATCATCTCAGAATGCAGAAAATAAAACAATGACACATATTAAAAGCTTATACTATGGAAGACACCATGAGGAAAGTTCTAGAAAATCCAAGCAATTCCAGATATGCAAATCTAGAATCCAAGCCCCATGCTTTCAACCATTCTATCATGACATATGTGAATTGCCTTCCACTTGCCAAGGACTATGCTGGGCAGTTCACATAGGCTCTGTGCCACGTTGAGTCCCATGTCACAGAAGAGGATGCTAAAGGCTCAGAGGGTTTTAAGTTAACTCACCCTATGCCACTAAGCTAGACTTGAAGCCAGGCCATCTGTCTGGCTGCCCAGGGCAGTCTCACACACCAGAGCTTGATCTCACCCACAGATCCCCCCTACAGAACAGAGGTGGAGAAACCCTGAGTTCAACTGATGCTGGTTCTGTCACACTAGCTCTGTGAATTGGGGCAGACAGGCTATTTTCTTTTTCCGTAGGCATCATTTTGTCTTTGATTATATGGGAATCAGTAAGGAACAGAGGCGTTAAGAAGGTTAAATAAGATAAAACTTGGTGAGGTACCAATGGTCTCTGAAGTCCTTGAAAGAGTAGATCAGTCTACTCAGCATCCCTGGAAATCTTCAGGACCAAACAATCCCTCAGGGGAACCTATAACTTTAGCTGATGTCTTCCCCAACCCCTCTCTGCCCCATCCCCTAAGTCTGGAGTGTCTCTCACACTTAGCAGGCTCAGCAAAACACCCAGGTTTTAAAAGATTTTTCACATGGGTCCAGGAATGAGCCCGAGCTCAGAATTCCTTAGCCTGGGGCCTGGAGGTTGGCCAACTTTCTCTTGCCCTCCCGGCCTTCTGTCCCCAGAGGGGCGGACACCACATGCTAGAGATTAGAACACAGCAAATGATGGAAACTTCCCTAAGTCTGTGATTATGAGGTCTGTGGACTTCATCACACCCTCCAAGCAGATGACTAGAAGTTTCCATGGCCCTCCTACTTGTGGGCCGAGGAGGGGAGATGAGCCTCATGCCCACTGGTTTTGCTGACCTTGCCTCTTGGTACTGTGCCATGGTGGAGGGGGAAGGAAAAGTCCTAAGTGGGTACGTGTGTCTCTACCACAGACCAGGATTTCCTTTCTACTCCTGACAAGTGCATAGATGCAGAGAGAACCAGCATAAAGAGTCGCATTCCTGCCACTGAAGGAAGATGCTGGCTAAAAGAATGTCATTGAGCTTGGCAGGCCACACCAGGATAGAGGGAGAAAAAGATCTTGACTCACAATGTTGATCACTCCCCAATTTTCAGTGTCCATGAAAATCACCATTTAGAAACGTGATAGAAAGATATACATCCTTGGTTGATTCTGATTTGAGTGGGGTAACTCTGATTGGGCAAAGGGGTGAGGCTGATTCTGATTGGGTGGGTAAGAGGCACAGATGATTCTGATTGGGTGGGTGGGCTGAACTTGCTTGGACAGGTTCTACACTAAGCCACTGGGTTGCCAACTTGACTGTACAGTGAAATTACCCACTGGTTGGGGCTTTGGAGTCCTGTGACCACCTGCATGAGCTACCACAAACAGAGTAGTATCACAACAGAAATTTCTTCTCATACAGTTCTCTAGAGGCCCGAAGTCCAGAATCCAAGTGTCAGCAGGCTCAGTTCCCTCTGCAGGCTGTGAAGGAGATCTGGTTCCTGTCTCTCTCCTATTTTATAATGGCTCCTGGCATTCTTCACGGCTACATCAATCCAAACTATGCCTCTTGTCTGTATGTGGATTTCTTCCCCATGAGACCTTTCCTCTCTTCTAAGGATGCTCATCGTGGGCTTATGAGTTCAACCATTGTCAATAATAATCACATTTCATAGTCATTTCCTGATAACATCTTCAATGGCTCATTTTCCAATAAGCTCCCATCATTGGTAGATACCAGGGAGATATACATGTATATTTTTTTTTCCATCACCATTCAGACTTCCAACACAGACCTCAAAGTTACCCAGCCAGGATCTCTGAGAATCTGCTTTTCTGACAAATCTCCCAGATGATGGTGAATCCTGATGGGCCTGGGCCTGGAAGAATACAACCCATGGCAAATATTCCCTAGTCAAGTGATTTCATATCACGGTAAAGAGCAAGTGTCAGACATCTACACTGAGCTGAACTATGGAAGATGACAAGGACTCTTTGACCTCATCTTTCATCCCTGATCATGTAATGAATCCCTGCCCTCCTCTCCAGCGACCCCAATTAATCCTCAGGAAGCACTAAGGCCTGTCATATAATTAAAAAAAAAAGAGGGAGATGGGGTGGGGAGGGCTTAGCCAGCACTGTCTCTGAAGTTTGCTACTCATAGAAGTTTGGGGAAGTAATTTCTCACCTCTCCAAGAGTCAGTTTCCTCCCCGGTGATGTCAATATAAGTATCTTGAGCCGGTACAGTGGCTCATGCCTGTAATCCTAGCTACTCAGGAGGCTGGGATCTGAGGATCAAGGTTCAAAACCAGCCCAGGTACAGCAAAAGGCCCTAAGACTCTTATCTCCAATTAACCTCTACAAAATTGGAAGTGGGGCTTGGCTCATGGGTAGGGCAGTAGCCTTGAGCTGTAAAGCTCAGGGACAGTGCCCAGTTCAAGCCCCATGATCCAAAAAAAAAAAAGAATCTTGGCTAAACCCAACAGTAGGTTCTTGAAAGGATGCACAAATCTAGATGACATGTGCACTTATAATAACTTCCG
The DNA here is from genome assembly GCF_031878675.1 of Megascapheus bottae. Classification (NCBI taxonomy): domain Eukaryota; kingdom Metazoa; phylum Chordata; class Mammalia; order Rodentia; family Geomyidae; genus Megascapheus; species Megascapheus bottae. Next base: position 1,353,486 of record NC_143544.1, read on the forward strand.
GAACTGTATATCACAGAAAGTCAAGTGACCCAGATGTGAGTGGTGACTGACAGGAATGGCAGGAGGGACCCTGCTTCACTGAAAGGCCACATGCCCTGGCCTAGAACCCTGACAAGTCCTAGACTTACCATTACTGCCCGCCGCGCGCACACACACACACACACACACACACACACACACACACACACATGTATACACACCTCCAAAGTCATTGCCTGGCCCTATCTCCAGAACCCATGATGACAGAAATGACACCAGATGTTTCCAAACTCTTCTGTGTTTTCCAAGGACACACCTCATTAGCTCAGATCTGGTGGGTTTACATGCATCAGCTCCACATTTATTCCCCTCTACCCCTTCTCTGCATCAACAAAGCATCAGTGGCTACTCAAGAACAAGACCAACAATGGAATGGGCAAAAGGACCTGAGAAGAATCTTGGCTGTGCTCTTCCATTTGCCTCTAGAACCCCCAAGCAAGGGGGGTCAGGGGGAAGGGTCTATGAAGATCTCCTCATAGCCCAGCATATTGATGCACACCTATAACCCCAGCACTCCAGAGGCAAAGACGGTGAGTTCAAGACCAGACCGAGCTCAGCTCACCCACTGCAGCTGTATGCCTGAATTGGCTATGTTATTTATTCTGCCCTCAGCCTCCTTGCCCTAATCTGAGAGGAAAGGAAACAACACCTAAGCAAAGCTCTGCTAATGAGCGAATGTCTGTCAAGTCATCAGCAAATTAAGACTGATCTATAGGTGTTAGCTGTGTGAACAGAGTGCCTACTCCACAGACTCTGCCTTTTGGGGAAGAGGGGTTATCCTGATCTCATTCTGCAATTCTGTATCCCCCTTAAAACAAGTAGTGCCTTTCCTGGCAGAGAAGCCCTGCCCACAAGGGCGCATTCCGGGTGTCTTTCAGATTCCAGAGAAAGTCCCACCTCTCAAAGAGACTGCAGAAGAAAATCATCCCCGAAAATCTGCCCACCAACCTGGAATCGGGCTCTAGCCTGGCCAATCGCATGTGCTCGCCCTGTGGTGGTTTCCTAGGTAACCAGAACTCCTGTGCCAACCCAGAGAGCCTGGGTGCTGAGCAGAGGGGACTCATAGAGAGAGGATCAGAGGAGGAAAGAGTAACAGAGACAGACTCCCGAAGACAAGGGGGGCAGGCAGACAGGAGGAGAAGATACAGGGGCAGGGGAGAAACTAAAGGAGAGGAGTCTTGAATAGGAGAGGGGGCAGAGAGGGGAAGAAGAAAAGGGACCCAGTCTCTACTTGCTTTCTTCATGCACGTGCACACATACACAACATATGATTAGGTGATTTTCTTTTAAGTAAGAATGGCTGAAACCACAGTGGTATCCTCTCTCAGTCCATTCAGCCACTGGGCCAAAAGACTATCTACACCGGGTGATTTTACTGTGTTTCTCATAGTTTGTGAGTCTGTGATGTCTAGGGTGAAGGCACTTCTCATAAATGATGCTGCCTGACAACGGCCTGACAGGCAGAAAAGCTAGAGCCCCTTCTACATGCCCTTGAGATGTGCAGGGACCCTCTCACCCCTGAGCAGTCAATGCCTGAAGACCCCACACACACACCCCATGCCCTCACAGCCTGGATGCACTTCAGAGAAGATAGTCAGGCCTTGTCACCCACTCTGGAGTGGGTACATACACTCAGTTATATTCTGTCTGTCTGTCTGTCTGTCTGTCTGTCTGTCTGTCTGTCTGTCTCTCTCTCTCTCTCTCACACACACACACACACACACACACACACACACACACACACACCTAGAATTCTCTTGCCATTGAAAATCACTGGGAGATCCACTAGGTTTTATATTGTTGTTTTTTTTTTAATGACCTAGCCATAATATTTGAGAACACTTTGGAAATCTGTCCAAGTCAGGCCTCAGAATCAAATTTATTTGTGGACTTGCTAGTAGGAGATAGGGAGAATCCCCTCCCACCCCAACTCCATCCAACAAATCTACCCTTACCCTGCTTCTAGGCAGAGCAGTCAGCCTCAATCAAGATAATTGATTCCAAGAGAAGGCCCCGCTGGGGAGACGTGGACACTCCACTGGCCCACACCAGAATGCTGTGATGAGGAAACCAAGACTCAAGAGAGTTAAGGCCATTTGCCCGCGTATCACTTGCCTAGAAAGCTATGGAGCTGGTTTCAAACCTGAATTCCTCCCATATCACAGCCCCGTTCTGTAACCCCTCCCTTGGATCCTGCCAATCTGGGCTCCTGCCAGATCCATGGACCAGTCTGTTTCCACCTCCTCCATGAAGGTCATACCTGGGTCTTGGGACTCTCTTTTCTTTCTCTAGTCTTTCTGAGAGAGAAGTTACAGCAGGACCCCGCCTTCCAACCCTTCCTTCCGTGGCTACAGAATCTCCAAATCTTAAAGTTAGAGGAATTTTAAAGGTAGAATTTTAAAGGTGGAGGAGAAATCCTACCCACTGATGGGTGAGATTAGACAAATGGCTTAAATAACTGTGCCCTGTTCCTGTGAGGAGAGGAAGTGAACTTGGCTATAGAACCCAGTTCAAGGCTTTGACCTTGAACTTCACTCTTCAAAGGCTCAGAGGACGCTTACTTAATGAACATATATCTAGTCCTGGCTGCAATGTGAAGCTGTTAGCCATTCTGGGGTGCAGCTTACATGGTGGGAGAGCAGGGTAGGGGGAGGTGTAGGTTTGAAAGAGAAGGTGGGAGAGAATGGGCAGAATGGTTCCTGTCAAGGGCACAGAAATGGGATAGGTAGGTAAATGTGAAGGAATGAGATGCAAAAATAGCCTGTCACCCCTAAAAGGCTGTGTCTGGGAAACCTCAGAAAGTAAGACAAGATGCCCTGGGCTAAGGCAGACTGGTCACAGTAAGTCACAAAACAGCCTCTCCCATCCTTCTGAGCAGCAGGGACTGGTATCACGCCTGACACAGTGGAATCACAAACACTCAACCAAGGAACACAGCTGGGGGTACACAGCAGTCACATGAATGTCACACCTCAGAGAGACTGACTCTCATGCTCTGTCCCCTAGTCCTGGGCTCTCTTCCATTCACTCTCTGAAGGTATCCCGCTGGAGGGTTTGTGGGCTTGAGTTTAACGTGTCCCACCTTTCTCTGACACTCTCAACATTCATGGAAGCGCCCAGCACAATGCCAATACTCTTTAAGCAGGGGTGAACTGGCCAAATAACTGACCAGTGGTCATGCCACCACCTGGACCTCTTTGGGTCTCAGCACTCAACAGTGGAGTCCAAAGTTCAAATCCAGGCTGTGAGAGATGGAAGCCACGTCCTGGGCCCTGTTAGTATGAAGTACCCAAACAGCCACACGCTTTGGAAATCAGCACAAACCCAGCATCTACTGGGAAGCCTTGTAGTTCTATCCTGGGCAGAGAAGAGCCAAGGGATAGAGTGCAAGTGGAGAGTCAGAAATGAAGTCCTTGCAGCCAGATGGGCAGAGAGAGGGTGACAAGACATTCCTGCTTTCTCAGACCACATTTACAAACTCTACTGTCCCACTCCAGGGTTGCATATCACCACCGAGGGCTTTCTTTCCTGGCTCCACTCCCAGGGTCTGTTATACCCACCCTGGCAGGCATATCCTTACCTACACCCCTTTTGCCTTCCCAGCTGTATGTGGTGGTATTTAGACAAACAGCACAATGAACAGAGACAAGGAAGTCCTCCAGCGTGAAGGACCAAGACAGATCTTTGTAAATGCCGGTGACACACCCAGGAGGGACCTAAATATCAATTCTTCCCACCCCAAGATGCAACCACCATTGCAATGTGATCTCTTCTTTTGGCCAATCCTGGGCTTGGGCTCAGAGCCTGAGCACTGTCCTTGAGCTTTCCTCAAGGCTAGTGTTCTACCCTGAGCCACAGCACCACTTCTGGCTTTTTCTATGTATGTGGTACTGAGGAATCGAACCCAGGTCTTCGTGCATGCTAGGCAGGAACTCTACCACTAAGCCAAACTCCTGGCCCCCAATGTGGGCTCTTAAGAAGGAAAAGTGATGCAAGCCTCTAATCCTCGCACTTGCAGGATGGGTCAGGAAGATCACAAAGTTGGAGGCTAGCTTGGGCTACACAGTGAGGTACTGTCTCAAAAAAAGGAATGAGAGAGAAAGAAAGAGAGGGGGGGAGAGGGAGAGGGAGAGAGACAGAGGGAGGGATCTGCTTTTATTAAACCCAGTTTACAGACAAGGACAACTGAGTCAGGGTCACTCTGCTAGAAAAACCTAGAAAGTCTGAAAAGTACTCGCCATGAACTAGGACTGAGCTTGGCTGCAAACTATAAGAATGCACCAGAAAGATCAGCCATCAGGATAAATAATACTGCGAAGGAATCATTTCAAAAAAATCAAAAGTAATTCCAAGAAATCCATGTCAAACAAAGAAATCAAACTTTTAAATACAGACAGAATTCAGTCAATGTGTTCTGCCAGGCTCAGCCAAAGCCTGAGGCAGAAGTTTAATAATAATAAAAAAAAAATCAGCAAGCTTCTCCTCACCCTATTCCAGCCAATTCCTCTGAATGTCTTGGGCCCAGACGCTTGTGAGGACCTTCCTTCTCTGTCTGTGTCATCCCTGGGTCCCCCCACTTGGCTCTGCTCATCAGCACCTTGCCTGCTCCTAAAGTTGTTTCCAGAATGCCCTGGAACCCAGATAGGACAGTTCAAAGGTTTAGCTGTCATCCAACCACTTTCCACCTTTTGAACTTCTCAGCCATTAATTGCTTCCTTTTTACAACAATGAAAGAAGGGGAGGGAAAGAGAGGGAGGGGGAAGCTGAGGGAGAGAGGGGAGGAGGAAGGAGGAGAGAGGGAGGGAAGGAGGGGGAGGGAGAGAGAGAGGGGGAGGGGGAGGGAAGGAGGGGGAGGGAGAGAGAGAGGGGGAGGGGGAGGGAAGGAGGGAGGGAGGGAGGGAGGGAGGGAGAGAGAGAGAGAGAGAGACAGAGAGACACAGAGAGACACAGAGAGACACAGAGAGACACAGAGAGACACAGAGAGAGATGTCTCATGACTCCCAGCCCAGAAGTCTTGGTCCAGGATGGCTCTGCCACATCATGACGGGAACAATCAAGCTGCTCACTTCATGGTGGCAGCCAGGAAGTACCCAGATAGACAGGAAGGAGCTGTGGTTCCAATGTCCCTTCCAACACTACATCCCAGTGACCCACTTCTAACTTGCTACCATCTCCAAGTGCCATCGGCTGGGACCAAAACATAAGCACGTGAGCTTTGGAGGACATTCCAGGTCCAAACTATCATCTACCTGCTGCTACCCTCACACCAGGTCTGCCATCCTCCAGTCCACCACCATCTCCCCAGATCCGCTATCTCCCCAGGCCTGCCATCACCCATGGTGTACTGTAACCCAAGGTCTACCGTCAGTCGCCCAATGTCTGCCATAGTCTGAAATCTACCATGCCAGGAGATCTCTCATTGCACAAGATCTCCCATCTCCAGGCTGAGCTTGGCTCAGTTTTGTGCAATCTTCATCTTCACCTTCTATGGTCAGGTCTAACCTCCTGCTTCTCAGGGGAACCTGAGGAACCTGCCTCATGTCTCCAGCGGACCAGGCATCGAGTGGAGGACTTCAGAATGGTGGGCATATATTCCAGGACACCCTGAAGCCTCAGCTACTCGCAAAGTGTTACAACTTCCCCCTTCCTTGGCTTCCTCCCAGTTGTGGGTGGCAGGGAAGACACACGCCTCCTCTGTTAGCTTCATGGGAACCTGAATTGTGAAACAATAAAAAGTGCCTTTGCACTGATTGAATGAATAGCAACCAGATCTGGTCCAACCAGAATTCCGCATCACAGAGCCTGACTTTCCACTAATCTTAGAAACCTGACAGAATCATCAGCAACCCAAGTCCTGTAAGATCTCCTACCTCTCACTGCTTCCTGGCCACCAGGGGTGTGGACAGCCCATAAGGAACACCGGATTGCTTGAATTTGAATGTCTCAGTCCTCACCCAATGCTAAAAGGTCAAAGGCATGTTTGATCAGGAGGGAAACTGAGGTTCAGAGAGGTGAAGTAACTTAGCTCAGACCACAGATCTCCTAAGGAACAGATGCTGGATTTAAACTCAGGCAATGGAGTCCTGTGTTATTTCTTATCCAAATTCCATCACTCACAACTGCCATTAAGGCATCATTGTACAGATCCCTCTCCACAGCACAGGGGCATCTGGATGTCTAACCCTGTGCAATTCTAACACGCACAGATCAACACAGAATCCCACGGGCCCAAAGAGTAGGCTTTATTTCACCATCGAGGTGTTACTAGGTGATCGGATCCTTCCTGAGATGAGGCATGCTCTGTCTCCACCCTAGAAAAAGCACTTGATTCCTTCCGTGATCATCCTGTCATCACATCCCCCAACACGCTTCTGTCATTCATGCTATTCCCATGTGGAACCCTATCTCCCATGCACACACCCAGCCAGCCAACCCTCTGTGGGCACCAACCCTGGGTCAGGCTCTGAGCTGTACTCTGAGGAGTCCGTGTGGGACTCTGCCCTCTAAGACCTCACATTTTACCAAGGGAGACCTGACTTCCACAGGAAGAACATAGGTACCTCAAGCTTCATGCAAGCCATGTGTTGTGGCATTTGGTGGCATCTGGTAGCATCTGGAGACCCTCCCCGTAGATGTATCTGGGCCAGAGCATGTTCACTGCTACCAAGGACAAAGGGTAATGTGGTCAGTAACCCACAGCTGGGTACAAGGAATACTTTTTAAAAAGGCAAAGCTCTATGCTGAGTAACATTTAACAGAATTCAGAAGCCCAAAGTTCCTTTAAACATTGAGGCTGCTGTACCCTTAGGGCTCCAATGACTTCCCTGTGACCCAAGAAACTCATATTTTACCAGGTGACACCAACCTCCAGACTGGGAGGGAATGGCCAGAGGACTCAGTCCTGCTTGGGGTTTCTTCAACAAGAATGACAAAGTTGCAGTTCTCTAGAAGCCAAGGCTCAAACTATGAAAATAAAGTTATTCATATATGGTGATGGCCAATTATGGGCAAACATATTAATGCCACAAATATATATAGAGACATGTATTCATATACATGCCTATGTGTATGCATATATATACATGTATATATGAATAAATGGGTATATATGTGTATACACATGTACACATGCATTCTCAAGGTAGTCTGAGAGGGCAAAATGAAGGGATTTGGCTTGTAGATGTCAGTGAAGGTTTCCCTAAGGAACAACTACTTGAATAAAAATGTGAAGAACAAGTAAAAACAGACTAGAGTTAGGATAGAAAGGACAGTGAAGCACAGGCAACTGCATGTGCCAAGGTCCTGTGACATGGATATCCCCAAGACCTCAAAGGAGGTCAGAATGACTAGAAAACAGAGAACAGTGAGAACAAAACAGAGGAGAGAAACACGGAAGCCAGAGAGAGGCCACCACAGTAAAGCTTTCTCGGTGTTCTAAACATCAGTTTTGAGGCCGTTGAAGCTATCCTCACCCAAGGTACGTCCCTAGAGGACGTTCAAAAGCCCTCTTGGCACAATCCTCCTGTTGTCCTCAAATCAGTGTCAAAGTCATCAGCTATTGTTAAAAGGAAGTTCTGGTAGAAAGTCAAAGCCTGTAGCCTTGATTCACCAGTAATAATTTCCAGGGTTGTGCATGTAGTCAAATGACTTACAAGGCTCCTTGCCTCCCAGAAATACGAGAGGTTTAAAATAGAAGGAGTCGTCATCTGCCATACAAGGGAGAGGAAGGAGGAAGGGAGAGGAGGAGAGAGACTTTCAACATCAGTCAACAGGGCAGAGGGGCATCATGTGGGTACTGGTAGTGCCCCCCTCTCATTCCTCCTCTGCAAGGGAGCTATGATATCATCCCTGTGTCCACAGCTGACAGCCCTGGGGGGCTTCTGATGATGTACCTGAGACCAGTTGTAGAGCCTGAGCTTGGATCCCATTTTTGCATTTTCTGCAAGCCTAGCCTACAGGTCAAGATGAGGCTAAAGAAAAAAAATGGATGAAAATTGTGTTGTTGAGGGGGCAGCTCCCCTCTAGAGAGGCACGACAGACAACTTGGCTTTCCTAGTAAATTCTGCCTCCTCCCCTGTCCCCTTCACCACTATGTCCCCATCTTTGGCAAACCCAGATAGCTGTACATCTCTCCTCCAACACCAAAGCAACCAGGAAAACTCTCACAGGGCAGATTCCGTGTCTGAAATGAGTGATAAATGAGAGATAAGACAAGAGTAGAGTGAATTAAATGGCACACGGCATCCTCGCTCATCACCAGGCTGGCGTGCGTCCCTGAATCGCCTATAGCAACTTCCACTACATAAAAGTGAGTGAGCGTAAAGAATGTTTTAAGAGCCAGTGCCAGGGAGCCCAGCCATGGTTTACAAAAAGAAAACAGAGCAAGAATGGATCATTTGCTTGCAAACGCCATTCTGGGTATGGGAGTGTGCTGGCTTCTACCCTAGGGGACATTCTAATGGAGGAAAGAGGCATGGAGGCCAAGCACGTGGTTGTATAAACTAAGTGACTTCGGTGGGAATAAGGAGATACGAAAAGGTGAGGGGAGCAAGACCATTTCTCCAGTGGCTAACATGGAGGTGACTTTGAACCTGAGACCTGGACATGTCCAGTCACTGGAGGTAGAAAGAGCATGAAAAGCACAGACAAGCTGAAACGTGGGACTGAAAGACATATGGAAAGATCTGGAAGTCCTGAGCACATGAGAACAGGGGTAGGAATACAGGCAAGGTGCAGGGAGAGAGAAAGGGGCTGGTGGAAGTTCAGATTTTAATCAGGTGGGCAGAGAAAACCCACATGGGTCTAGATGACTCGTTAAAAGCAAGCAGAACTGAACTGCTGGATGGGAATAAGGGCTAAGGGGTTCATGGCTAGAGGCACTTGTTCCAGCAGGACTCTTGACCAGAAAAGAAAACTTCCGACAGGATGGAATCAGTTGGTGCAGAAGGAAAGAAGGAAGGAACATTTCTTATATTGTGGGTCTGAGACACAAGACTGGATGCTCAGAGTACAGACCAAGGGGATGTCTTAAGAACTACATGATTTATTTCATGCAAGCACCAGTGCTTGAGCTCAGGGCCTGGGCACTGTCCCTGAGCATGTTTTTAGTGCCCAAGACTGACACTCTACCCTTTGAACCACAGTTCCACGACTTTTTGTTGGTTAAATGAACAGAAGAGTCTCGTAGACATTCCTACCCAGGCTGGTTTCAAACCACGATCCTAGGATTTTAGCTCTCTAGCAGCTAGGATGGCAGGCAAGAACCACAAGTTGCCTGGCTGGATTGCTTGTGATTTCTAACAAGTCAGGCTGAGGATCTCATTTAAATTCTCTGAGCCTCCAACTTCCCCATAAATAAGAATAATCATGTCTACATTAAGAGAGGCTTAACTTCACTTAATGTAATTTTTTTTCTTGAAGGTGCCTATAAATCCACAAGTCAACACAATAGATGGTAAAAGACAAACACACGCGCGCGCGCACACACACACACACACACACACACACACACTTGAACCTGATAAATTATACAGGACTCTAGACATTCACATAATGAGTCCAAAAGAGGACATTCTTAGGAGAGGATCACAAAGACACAAAGCTCTGCTCATATGATCCTATAACGAGATGTTTAGCAAAATAAACTCCAAGAAATGGAAACAAGAGGATTTTTTTTGGTTATTTTACGCTTTTTCTCTCCTTTGTTGCTATTTTCGCTTTCTGTACCTTTTGTCTTATATGTAAGTTTATCTGTTTGGGGGAGGGCAAGGAGGAGCACAGAAGTGGGAGGGAGGCAAAAGATAAAAAAAAGTACAGCAGTAATACTCACTAGGCACTACACTGTGAGATGGGATTGGGAGGGGAAACCTGGGAGAAAACAGGGAAGAAGTGACACTGTTCAAGGAAGAAATGTACTCCTTACCTGAATTACGTAACTAACCCCTCTGTACAGCCCCTTTACAATGACAACTTTTAAATAAAGAGGCTCCAAGGTCAGATGACCACCTAGCCCAGAGCCTGACCCAGGTAGTACTTTCTATACATCTGCTTCTTCTACTTGGGCTGTTTTAGGTTTGGCCGCCATTGGGAAAGAAGACTATCTAGTTCAAGAAATCTCCCTTAATCAAAGAAAACCAGAGAGGACTTTTGGCAATTTTCTGCCGTAGATCACACTTGATGCTCGATTGTTTTGGTGTAACTGACAGCTTGAGCCTCTAAGAGATGTGATTGATCCATTACTTATCAACCAGGGAGGGAACAAGAAACAATTTCCCTAATAACCCTTGGTAGAGCTCTTATGAGACAGAACCTGGCGGAGGTCTCTCTCCCTGCCTCCACTCAGCCCTCCCTAGCACGTAATCTTTAATCATCTTTAGAGCCAAACAGTGAGGGCGACATGCTAATAAAAAGTGTTACTGCAGGGAAACAAAAAAAGTGATTTTATTTCCACAGCCCAGGAGTGTATTGAGGAAAGGATAAAAAAGAAAATCCCAAAGTCACTGAAGAAAGCATCAAACTCTTGCGCCAATTAGATGCTCATGTGTAGACTAGCACCAAACACTACTTTTTCTTTTCATGAGTTATTTGCTGTTATTGTTTTAATGACTGGGGATTCTATCATCCTCCTCGCTGGAGGATTTAAGACTCTCCATGAGAAGTGTTAGTTGGTTGTTGTTGCTGTTTTAAAATCCAAACACTTTTTTACATTTTCCTTCTGCATATTTTTTGTGGTGCTGGAACTGAACTCATGGCCTAGCACTTGCTAGATAAGTGCTCGACCACTGGACCCACCCACCCACTGCTACCTCTTCTTCTTTACCGTTAGTTTGGTTTTCGGAGAGGGACCTTTTACCTCCCTGTCCAGAGTAGCTGGGACTACAGATATGAACCACCATCCCCCCAGCCTTGGCATTCACTGTTCTTTGCTCTCTTGTTTGTCTAAACTTCCTTTTTCTAATACGATTGCTATTCATTCCATTGAACTCTCCTAGACTACAGGGCACGGGAGGGTGGGTAGGGAAGCAGAGAGACTACTAAGTTTTTGGTCAGTTGGCTCCATCCATCCTGACTTTTGCCAAATTGAGGAGGGAAGGGGAGAGAAGAGAGGAGGGCAGGAGAGGGAGAGGAGAGAAGGAGTACTGAGTTGTTGATCTATTTGGTTACATACACACTGACTTGTTAAATTGGGACAGAAGAAAAAAAAGGGAAGGGAGGGGATGAAAGCAAGTTCATGAAATGGATTAGACTAATTATATTTTCTGACCTCCAAGTCAAAGCATGTGCCCTGCCCCACAGAGTGTCATCATAGGAGCCTCTATATGGCTCTCTCGGACAGGAATTGTTATTCATCCTGTTCTTCAGATGGCCAAACGGAGGCACAGAGTCCCGGAGCTGAGAAACAGTACTCCACTCTTCAGAGTATACGCTTATGCTCATGCTGCATAGAAACTGCACAGAAACTGGATCACGGAGCAGACCCCTCTGGAGACTCTCCAGGGTTCTTTTTCTTTGTTTTTTTCTTAGTCCCAGAAAAGGACTCAAACACACTTCACTCTTTAGCTAGTACTCCACCAAATGAGCCATGCCTCCAACTACCTCCAGGCTTCTCCTTAATCCATCTGCAGGAGATAGGATGTCCCATGAACAGTGCTTGGGTACAGACACAGAAAGATGAGAGCATTACATTGACCTCGCTGCCCTCATGAATAGCTTTTGTTCTTTTGCTGCAAACCTACCTATGTCTGTCAACATCACAAGTAGAAGGATTGCATTCTTCATACTGTTTTGTCACCTAGCTATTGTAAAATGTGCCAATTTGCACAGTCACCTTGGTATGTCAATATGTATTCTCCATCCTCAGGATGATCCAGCGACGTCACATCAAGATGGATTCTTAGGATAAATTCTCAAAGTTGCATGCTGGGTGCCGTGGCTCACGCCCGTAATCCTACTACTCAGGAGGCTGAGATCTGAGGATCAAGGTTCAAAGCCAGCCAGGGCACAGAAGGACCTGAGACTCTTATCTCCAATTAACCTGTAGAAAACAGGAAGTGGGGCTTGGCTCAAGGGTAGGGTGGTAGCCTTGAGCTGAAGAGCTCAGGGACAGTGCCCAGGCCCAGTTCAAGCCCTATGACTCCCCCCTCAAAAAAAAATAATTTCTCAAAGTTGCTTCTCTTTGTAATATGTATAAACCTTTCTCCATGAAGACTTAAAGACACGAGTATAAGAGTAAATGGGGAAAGACATATTGAAGGAAAGACCCAAAGAGCCAGGCTCCCAAACACGGTCTGACCCATGCCATCCCCTCCAAAGCTGAGCATCTGGAAAAGCAGCCTGGGTGGGGACAAAAGGTGGAGCCAGGGCATTCTGACTGCACTACCCCAGGAGGAAAAACAGCGGGAAGGAAAAAGGACTCATTATCCTCTCCACATTTTTTGTGTGTTTCTTTGTCTAACTTGCTCCTTTTGACAGGAGAGGTTTAAGCTATGGATCGAGAAGAGACTCACACTGTCAGGAGCCACTCTTGTTTCAGTTACAACACACACGCAGCCAGCCCCACTATTTTCTACTCCCTTTCTGCTGGTGACAATTCAGTCCCTCAACAGCAGGGAGGACACCCTCCCCTCCACACAGTGGACAGAGCAAAGCCAAACTAGGTCACTTCAGAGGATGCCTCATTTCCAATGCTGAGCAAAAGAAGCAAAGAAGGGGTCCCCTGCAGTGAGCCCAGGGCAGGGGCAATGGATAAACAGGATAAATGGATAAAATGGATGCTATGTTGGCTGGCCCACACGCTTGTTTTCCTGATGAGGAAAGCCAGTCCTAGGGCTTCCTAGGGACATTCCCTAACTTGCCTGGAATGACCATAGCTAAAGATTGCAGCCATTCCAGGGCCCAGGTGTGTGAACTTCTAACCCAGAGCAGTCTGGGAGCACTGGCCCGTGCTACAAATTTGAGGATGGCTAGAAAACCAGCAAAACAGCGAGAGCAAATCTTGCACACGCATGTACACAGAAGCACATTCACACCTATGTGCATGTGTGGACACATGAAAACACACATTTGTGCATATATGCATGTGCACATGCAAAGACCTGTAACAAGAAAACTGGCAAAATAGTGAGAGCAAGTCTGCAAATCCCATACACACAGCACATGTGTGCATGTACATGTGCAGACTTATGCATCCACACATGCAGTGACACATGCAAAGATATTCCTCTATGGGTACAAACACACTGTATGCAAGTATAAACATGCACACGTACACCTGTATTACATAGTAATGCAGGCATTGCACGTGTCTGCACACACATGCACTTGAGCATTCATACACACACACACACACATACACACCAGTCCTAACCAGAAATTGGAATGGCTACTCAAATACTCAAGTATTAGTAACTCCTAGCTAATGCATATTGAGCCTTAGAAAAAGAAAAAGGAAGAAAAAATCTCTACTCTGGATACTTTTCCCAGTGAAGAGTCAAGCACTTCACACACGGGCCCACAAATATTTGTTGAGTGACTAAGGCCCAAAGAGCTGAACAACAGACACATTCAAGGAATAACAGAAGAAATCAAATATTAAATGAATAAGTGATCACATGCAGTTAAAGTGTTGCATCGTGTTTGGTTTACTTAAGGAAATCTGCACATGTCTGACAGTGAGATCTTGAGAATACTATGCTAAAGAATTCTCTTTCAGTCTGCAGTCTTCGAACTGACTTTCCTCTCTGGATCCCTTCCCTTGCCAGTGAACTTACAGCAATCATTTTATAACCCATTCTCAATGGCTCAAGAGACATGCCGGCAATAGCACAATGAAGAGATGCCTGGGTTTGCTCTGGATTTTACCAAGGTTCCCTTGCTCTGCTGATCAGAAGCTTCTCATGCCCCACTGTCTGACTTCGAGCCAGGCAAAAGGAAAAGAAAAAGAAACGGAACCAATTGCTTGTTGTTTCATCATCATCCTGTATGACACATGCCATTTATCAAAACAGCTGGGTAAGTGGGGGAAACAAAGCGGTATCCGTTGTTAAATAAGAAATTCAACCTCATTGCATCTTCTAAAGCCATCCCGAGATGATCTTGGGATTGAGGGTTGTCTCCTGGAGTGTTTACCTTTTATAAAGCCCCCAAGAGCTCTGCAGCAGGCTTATCCACCCATTAAGAAGAAAGGTGGGCTACTGAAAGCTATGGTTTGGATCTTGACTGTCCTCAAAAAACACATGTTAAAGGCCTGGCCCTTAGCTACTGGTGCTACTGGGAAGGTAGAAGCAGCTTTGGGAAGTAGAGTCTGAGAGGGGAATTGATGTCATTGTGAGGAGGGGATTGTGCCCTAAAGAGGATATGGAGACCTGGCCCTTCCTCTTCCTGTTTGCTTCCTGGCCACCATAAGGAGAACAACAGCCCTTGTGCCTTGTGTCATGACACATCTAATTGGGGCTGAGAAAGGCCAAAGAAATCTTTCTCATATTCAGTTGATCATCCTGGGTATTTTTGCCACAGAAATGGAAAGCTGACTAACCTATAATGAGCCTTGGAACCTATTGGACAAGGTTTAGATCCAACTTTCACGTGGGAGAAATCACATACTTCTGCGTTTCAGTGTTCCCACTTCTCCATGAAGGGTCATTAACGACCTTTTGGGGAGGAGCTAAGGATCTCATAAGATGATGGAGTTGAAGTGCTCCCTCTGGGACATGGTAAATGCTCAGTGAGCTTTATGAGTACTGTTGTTTAGGATCAGGAGAAGTGGGAACCCCACAGGGATTGTGTGAGCCTCAAATGAGACCAAAGACGGAAAGACCCTGATGTGAGTTCTAATACTCAGAGCCACCCGATAAATGTTTATTCCTTGCCACTTTTTCCAGATGGTATTATTGGGAATTTTCTTGTGTGTGCTGTTTCTCTGCAGGAGGAAAAAAAAAACATTATGCAATAAATATCTACGTACCCTCCAGAAAGCCACTATCAAAGAATTATTAACTCCAGGGCCATTGTCACAGGACAAGGCCCTTTGCTACGCCACCTGGTGAGTAGACAGACTGCAGAAATGGCTATGAAAATAAAAATGGACAATTGGCCTCAGTCTGGAATCTGGAGACAGCTCCAGAAGCCACAGCCGGAGCCTTTGTTCCCAAAGACTACGGTTCTGCTTAATTGCCCCACCCTGGGGGAGCCTGGTGGACAGAGGGTATGATGGACAGAGGGACAAGCGACCTGCTGGCCAGGGCAGAAGGAAGCCGACTCCTTCCTTCCCTTGATGGAAAGAACCAATTGGAAGAAAAGAATTTATGACCACCACACATAGTTTCCCAGAGGAAGATTGAAACACGGGTCCCAGAGGCATTAGAACAGAAGAAAGAGAGAAGGAAAAAAGAGCTGGGCCTGCGGCAGAAGCTCAGAAATAAGCTTTGGGCTTGCCTTACTTTATCTTTCTAGAAAATATCACACTAGACAGCAGTGGAGAGAGAGAAAGAGACCTCACAGACACTAACCTTCACCCTCAACCGAAGGAGAACATATTGGCGCCCTGTGTCTAGCAGAGGACTGAGCAGCCTGCCAGGGGAAAGCACAGCACAGCTCAACGAGGATACAGAAAGACAGAGAAATCTAACACAGAGGTCATAGGGAAAGGACCAAGTCTGCAACTGGAGCATGAAGCATGAGCGGAAACGAGCGGAGCAAATGCAGGTACAGTGCTGTAAGCAGAGGGCACGTCACTGTTGAAGACCTGGAGGTAGAACTGAAAATATTGAGAGAACTGAAAAGAGTTCATGATGGCTGAGCTAGAAGATGCAAGGGGGAAGTGAGAAGAGTTGAAAGAGAGGAGGGCTGGATCATGTGGGAAGCTGTAGGCTTGGCTTCCATAAGGAATTTGAGCTTTCTACTTGAGAGCCATGGAGGAGCCATGGAGGGTTTGAAATAGGTGGCAGTACAATTATATTCCCCTTCATAAATGTGGGCCCCTGATTGCTCTAATGGGGAATATTGATCTCAATAATGACTGTAGGCTTTCCATACCTTCTTTCTGGAAGATAAGAAAGGAGGCGTGATGGCTTAGAGCCATAGAAAGAACTCACTCCCTGCCCACAGGAGGTGACCAGGAAGGCCTGTACACCCCACAGCCCTCCCTGCACAAACACATCTACAAATAAGTGGGAGCCTGGAGCCCAGATCCAGCATATTTACAAGCAGCTTAAACCTTATCTTTTTTTTTTAAACTGTTGTTGGAATGTAGTAGTTGTACAGGAAGGGGTTTCATGTAACATGAGTATGTGCAGACAACATGCTCCAATCTGATTCTCCTCTTTCACCGCTATCTCCCTGTGGCCTTCTGTCAGGCCCCAGAGGACCAGAATTTAGGCTCCAAAAACACAGCCTCATTTGACAAGGTCCCTTCTGGCACTGATTCCCGCATCCAAGGTCCACCTGAGGCCCCAGAAAGCCTGTCACAGGGGAGCCCCTGTTCTTTCCTGGGGAACAGAGTGGAGAGAAGACGGGGGAGAGATCTATCCTGGCATCCACATCCCTTCTTGGAACACAGCCCCTGGTGATAGTCTATTAATATGATTTGCAAGTACAGGAAAATCAACGGACTATGACGCCTCTGCAAGGGGACTTAAACCAACATGGACCCAGGACACCCCATAGAAAGGCCTGATTACATGGGGCCTGGCTGTCTCAAAATAGGGATGGCTTTCCTAACAAGGAAAGCAATGGCCTGGGCTTCTCAGGAGGGGTGCAGCTGGGAGAACAAAATCTCCCTTCCCAGGCATGAGGTGGCCTCTCCCACAGGTGCTCTGGACTCCAGGCATCACCCTGGCTTTTCTTCCGTGGGTGTATCAGGCTCTGAAATGCTCTAGTCAGTCTTTTCTTGCTGATGCTACCACCTGTTGGCTAAAGCTCGGTGGGTGGTGTGTGACCTGTCATTATCACCCCAGCATTTTTTGACAGTCAATAATCGATACATATTTCCTAAGTAATATTCCATTGTCCATGTCTTCTCCCTGGACCTGCTATCGGTCCTATTTAATCCAAGATGGTGTGGCATGGTAGAGAGAAGTGAGCTCTGGAGACCCAGTGCCTGCTTGCCTTGAAATCTTTTGCTCTGCATCCCTGGGCCAATTCCTTATTAGTATGTGTGTATACCTGCCCTGTGAGGGACATCAAGTTGATACTTGGATGTTGTTGCACGACTAGTATTGGGGTATGTTAATTGCATCCCATGGTGATAGCCCCAGGTACGCATATAATGTACTTTGATCACATTTGCTCCCCCTGACTTTTTCTTATTATCTCTTTTTCTCCCATTTTAAAGTGTTGGCTTCTATTTTTTTTTTCATTCACTTATTTATTTATTGCATGTGCCAGTACTGGTTGTGCTACATCACTCTGAGTCAATGCCCCACTTCCAGTCTTCTGGTGATTAACTGGCCAGGCTGGCCTTCACTTCTCCACAGTGCTGTGTTACACTCCCGTTACTCATAAGACAGAGACGCATCTATCCGCGCAGGGTTCTCCGACAAAGCAAGAGGCGATAAACACATGAAGAAATGAACATGCAATACAACTCGTGGGTGGGGCTGGGAGGAGAAAACTGGGAGAACGCGAGGGGAAGGAGTGACGTGGTCAAAAGAAAGAAATGTGCTCTTTGCGTGATTCACCTCACTGTTAACCTTTATAACAACCATTTTTAAAAATAATTTAAAGGAAAGAAATGAACGTTCAGCTTCTTCTAGCCACCAAGGAGATGCAAATCAAAACATTTGAACCGACAGTCCAGCTCACCCCTGTCAGAATGACAACCATTAAGAATACCAGCAATAAGAAATGCAAATGAGGACAGCGGGGAGCAGGGCAGGAAATGGGGGTGCAACCCCTCATGCAAGGCTGGTAAAAGCGAGAACTAACGCAACCACTGTGGAAGTCAGCATGGAGGTTCCTCAAAAAAAAAAACTAAAAAACTAATACATCTTTTAGGCATACAGATAAAGGCATGTAAATCAACGCACAAGACAGACAAGACAGACACCTGCACAGATGACAGATGAATGGAACCCCACCATCGTAGCTTGGCTACTGAATCTGAATAGCCATTATGACTCCAGTCATGTTTTTTAAAACGCTTTAAAAGGAAAAAAAAATGACTCCTGCCCAAAACAACAAATATATCGAAAACGTAGAGAGAAATATAATCATTGGCCCCATTTGTATATATGGAGGAGATTGAGGCACAAATCCCTAACACACAGTCACAGGGTGAGGATTCAAACAGACGAAGCCACTGCAGGATCTGTGTGTTTAACCACTGCACAGAGATGCCACTTGGAGATCACACCCTGGCCCAAGTGCGTGCACACACACACACACGCACGCACGCACGCACGCACGCACAAACATGCTACTTCTGAGACAAAGAAGATGAGCACCCGTGTTGACACTAGCTTTGATTTGGACTTTTAGGATGGGTAATTTGAAACCTGCAGGAGACAGAAAGAACACCGTACGTGGAGTTATCACCCCCGCCTCGTGCACAGTGGCATTTGTCCTCCTGGGGAAATCTCAGCAATCCATCATCCCCTCACAAACCCTGCCAGCACTCTTCCCGCCTCTGGGCCTTTGCATGTGCTTTCCCTCTGACAACAATTCCTTCTCAGTCTCACTGGCCACCTATGGCCAGATATGGACCCTCAGTGCTTCCTTCGGGAAATCGCTGTGTGTGTGTGTGTGTGTGTGTGTGTGTGTGTGTGTGTGTGTGTGTGTGTGTGTGTGTGTGTGTGTGTGTGTGTGTGTGTGTGTGTGTGTGTGTGTGTGTGTGTGTGTGTGTGTCTACAATTCCTTCTCAGCCTCACTGGCCACACATGGCTAGACTTTCAGATATGGACTCTCAGTGCTTCCATGGAGAAATCGCTGTGTGTGTGTGTGTGTGTATGTGTGTACAAGTGTGTACGTATGTACCAGTACTGGAGCTCACACTCAGAACCTGGGTGCTACCCTTGGATTTTTGTTTGTTTCGTTTTGCCTCAAGGCTGGTGTTTTACCGCTTGAGCCACAAACCCACTTCCAGCTTTATGATGGTCGATTCACAGATGGGACCTTGTGCCACGGTTTGCCTAAGCCTAAAGTCTAAAAACATTTACACTTTTGTACGACAGGAGAACAGATTTTCCCATGAAATGGTTGCTCAATCTTTTTTTTTTTTAATTCAAAATTTAGAGCAGAACATTGTACCCATCGGGCAGAGAGAAGGAAGGAAAAAATACAGGCAGGCAATAGATTCCTGCTCTCTGGAAGTGCATATTCTAGTGGAGTCTCAGAGCCATAATTGTGAAAATGTGCAAATGCATGAGATCATTTGGAATGTAATCAATGCTATTTAAAAAAAAAGAGAGAGAGAGAGAGATAGAAAAATACAAAAGCCAGACTGACAGGGCAGGCAACTTTTCAGAAAAGAGGACCATTTGTAGAAGTGGCATCTGAGCTAGAATCTCCATGGCAGAGGCAGAGCCACATAAACATCAGAGACCAGAGAGAAACATGAAAGGTAACGAAGTATAAAGGCCCTGAAGTCAGGGCAAGCCTCTGGTGTGCTAGGGAAGGAGGAAGGAGACAGTGGGATTGGACTGGAGGGTGGGGGAGAAGAGAGACAGAGACGGAGAGGGAGGGAAGGGAGAAAGGAAGAGGGGGCAGGAGATAGAGAAGGGAAGAGGGAGGGATATCAAGCACCTACCCTACCTGTGGGGATGAAGATAAATGGCTTATCATCTCTAGTTTTCAGATCGGGAGGCTGAAGCTCAGCTCCCTTCCACCCGCGGCTGGAAGCTATGGTGCCTGGCAGCTCCAGAGCTGAGCTCCCATTCTCCCTCCTGTCCTGCCTTCGGCTTATGGGAGCTTTTGCTCTTGGCGATCACCGCCACGGAACAGGTGCATGGGGTTTGTGTGTTCCCTGGCATGCCAACTGCTCCTCGTTTAGGAAGGAAAAATGATCCTTGTACCAGTTTGTGCCACGCTGTTTATTGGTTTAGGCAAATATCTGGCAGGTGTGATGGATCTTCCGAAGGATAATGCAGTAAGGGCCTGCCTTTGACTCGATCTTTCTCCAGCCTCTTTATTTCCAGAATCTCCTCTGTGAGTTATAGAAATCAACAGAGCCCTGGCACTGACACATCGGGCAGGTGTAATTTTCTGCAAATAACCTAGTGGGGGAGGGGTGGTTCAGGGCCTCTCAACGCTGACCGTGAAGGTTCTAGAAAGGCCGGGTCATTTAAGCCTTCCTGATCTTTGATATTTAAGCGAAAGCCAGGCCAATGCTCCTATCCTTCCTCTCGTTGAAAATCCACATGGATCCCTAAGGCACACTGTGCTGGAATTCACTGTCAGTCTCCCCATGGGTGAGTGCTGACAATGTGAGTTCCGAAGGAATGAGGGAGAGAAAGCCACTGATTCATTCGCCAACGACGTACGGCGTCCACACAATAGGTCAGACACTAGCAACTCACAAGGGGGTGGGTCAAATGGACATGACATGGAATCTTTGGGGAGCTGCCAGTCCAGTGGGAGCAAGAAAGAACAAATTTGTCTATGGACAATCACATGACAACCACATTGTCACAGCTCGTGGGTGAGTTTAGAGAAACGTGGGAAGTATAGTAAAGATCAGAGAAGGCTTTCCCCAGAGGGATGAGCTGAAGCATGAATTAACTATGACATGGACAGTTACGAGGGGGGTGGGGGTGAGTACTAGCCAGTGGGCACAGGAGATGCAAAGATCCAGAGACAGGAAAGAGCAAGGAGAATGTTACCTGAAGGTCAAAGCAACTGGAATAGAATGGAGTAAAGGAGAAGTGCAGGGGAAAGTCTCACTCCATGA
Source organism: Megascapheus bottae (assembly GCF_031878675.1). Lineage (NCBI taxonomy): Eukaryota > Metazoa > Chordata > Mammalia > Rodentia > Geomyidae > Megascapheus > Megascapheus bottae. The sequence continues at coordinate 1,374,406 of NC_143544.1, forward strand.
AGGACAGGAGTGGGGAATGGGTAAGATGGTCTAGGACTCAAGACCCTGATTCTGTTGCTTTGAAGGAAGTAGCACGTTAAGGGAGAGATGTATGAAAAGAATGTGAACTGTGGTGACAAAGAAAATGTTCAGCACAGCATGATGATGTCTTTACAACCCAAGTAGTTTAATAAGGGGAGAATCAGAGAGACAGAAGCCAGGAAGGGGTTTTGAGGAGGGGGAGGGGAGTGGGGAGGGGGAGGGGGAGGGGGGGAGGGAGGGAGGGAAGAAGGGAGGAAGGGAGGGAGGGAGGGAGGGTATAGGTAATGGGTCAGGGACTCGTGCTCTGGCTCATCTTGCCTCCTCACAGCTGGTGCCCTACACATCAGCATTTTGCTAGTAAAGTGGAAACAGAGACTTGTGGACTTTGCTTCCTGGGCAGGCTCTGAATCTGGATTCTTCAAAGTCTCACAGTCCTAAGTAGCTAGGACTGCAAGGCCCACCCACCCGTGCCCAGCTGGGGTTCCACTTTTTTAGTACCCATGGATGCTCATGAAGGACCTCACAGGACAAAGCTCAGCTGAGGGTGAGGGGGACACGGAGCTCATGGCAAATGCATGAGAGGCCTCTGTTCACGCAGCCAAAAACAGGGTATGGGAAGGCCTGGGTGGGTGTTGGGGCTGTTTACAGAGCACAGGCAAAAAATGGAGGCTGGGACCCCTTGTGTGTAGAAGGAAGAAGGTCCTGGCAGCACTGAGCTCCATGCCTGGGCCCTTACCCAGTGTCTAGCCAGCGCTCTCCTCCTCCCCCAGGGTATCTGAACCCTGTGTCCTGCCACGGCTGCCTCCTCTCCTCTCCCCATCTCATCCCGTGGCCAGGTGCTGTGTAGAGTCAATCCTGTGATGTGATTCCTGTTATGTAACAGTGCTGTGAGAACTAAGAGCTAAGAGAGGCTGCCTGACAATCATTCTGTATGAAAAACAAAAACATCTGCCAGAGGCCTTGGGCAACAACGTACCTGTAGCTCCTCCACATGTCAGCACATACACCTGCTGGCCTGCTGACCACTTGGCCTGCAAAACCTCAGGAAGCCTTTCTAGAATCCAGCACACCACTTTCAAAAGTTCCATTGTGCATGCGCTGGCATCGTGCGTGTGTGAATGCCTGTTGTCTGTGTGTGAACACGTGTCTGTGAAGGTGCATGAACAGGCACGTGTACTATATGTGTGCATTTACATGCATTCGTGTATACGCGTGTGTGCATGCACATGTGTAAGTGTTTCATGATTCCCTGTTGTTCTTTTATGTACGAAACTGCGCTGAGGACAACGTCTGATTCCTCAGCTAGAAAACAAGAATAATGATAGTCCTCCATTTACATGGAAGATGAAATGAAGTAACACACATAAATAGGGCCTTATGTGGCAGTTGGCACACAGTAGGCACTTATTAGAGGATTTTTTCCCCCCTGGAGCTGTCTTTTTAAGAGGGTGTGGAGATCTATTTGCCAGGCCTTTCCCAAGCTGGATGCTTCAACTTGCAGGACCTTATTTAACATACTGGGTGCTGACCGAGGTCCTGAATTATCTTCAGCAATTGGGAGCTTTTTCTCCCCTCTTCTTTTTCTTCTAGCTCCAGCAAGCTGGTTATGTCACCCCATCCATCATTCCCTGGTAATTCTTAACCATGTGCCTTTCCGCAGACATAATTTCAAGTCTCTTTGGGAAGGAAAGTAAACTTCATGGAAGTATGATTTATAATCAACAAATCACTTAGTCACACACTTGGATATGTTCTTATGTATTTAGGCACCAGAATTACCCTCACCACCAGCAAGACAGAATATTTCTATCACCTCTAAAAGTCACATGCTTGTTTGGTCAGTACTCTACCATGTGAACCATGCCTCTAGGCTAGCATTTTGCTGGTGGACTGGAGATGGTGGGGGTCTTACAGATTCCAGTCTGCCCAAGCTGGCCTCAATCATGACCTTCCAGATCTGTTTTCTAAGTAGCCAGCCTTACAGATGTGAGACACCAGAGCCTGGCTTCAGATGACATCATAGTTAATAGCTCAGGCCCAGTCTCAACAACCACTTTTCCAATGCCAGAGGTTTGAGTCTTCATTTGCAGGTTTCAAGTTAATGGAATTACACCCCATACACTTTCATATTTGCCTTCTTTCTCCTGCCATATTTTTTAATCTCTTCCATTCTGTTGCATAGAGCAGTAGTTTATTTATCTTCATTATACAGTTACAGCTCATAAGGGATTCAGCCATTCCCTTGTAGATAGAGATGGGTGAGATTTTTTTCCCCTAGTTTGGAGCTTTGATAAACACAAATGTTATAGACAGCCAGGAATAAGTCTATAACTGACATATATTTTCTTTTTTTCTACCCCGTATCTAAGGATAAAATTAATAAGCCACATAGTATAGATGTAGCTTCATGTTTCCATTGTGTGACTTTTTTTGTAGCATTTTGCACGTGACATGAATGACCATTCCAGATGCTCTCAGATACAGCTGCTATCTGTACATCCTGCTAATGGGTGGTATCTTCTTAAGGTTTTGATTTGCATTTTCTCCGGTGACTAAGAATATGGAGTGTCCTTCCAAAACCTTATCGACTACTTATGTATCTTCTTCGGTGCGTTGCCTGCTTAGATCTCTGTCCTCTTAAGTTTGATCTGAATAGTCTCATAAGTTCAAGCTATCTATTATTTGTCAACTGTGGGGCTTGATTTCTTCAGATATTGGAGGGAGGGGGCAGTACTAGGGTTTGAACTCAGGTCTTCCCACTTGCTAGGCAGATGCTCTACCACTCAGTCACACTCCCAGCCCTCCAGACCTACCCATTACTTACTGACTGACCCCCACCCCTCAACTCGGAAAACCATTTCAAGTTTTACACTTCTCATCTCAGTTATCTACAAAAACCAGTACAACCCACGTTGGTGTCTTATCTGCAGGCCTAACACCAATATGCATGAGATCTCCATGGCATGCATTCTATCCCAGATCCATCAATTATCTGTAATCATGGTGACAATGACCATCCCTCCAAAAGCTGGGGGGATGGGGAGGCGTAAAAGCACTTATTTATCTCCCAAATCTGTGGCCAATGATTTGGGGGGGGGCTAGGTCATCTGGGCAGATCTCCTTGCCCCTGCTCATCCCATTCACACATGTGGGATTGGCTGGCTGTAGACTCATCCAGGGTCAATCTGATTGTGGTCCCTGCTGTGTCCTGGCTCTGGCTCATGCACATCCCTCATCCTTTCACAAGCTTCTTGGGGAACATTCTCTGGGCCATTGGCAGAAAACACAGAAGACTCAAGAGAGTCACGCCGCCTGCCACATTCAATTGACCAAAAGCAAATCCTAATTTTGGGACAAAATCTACAGGTAGGAGCGATCCACCTCTTTAGGGAAAAGGGAAGCTTGCTGCCACAGGGAGGACTCCTGGAAGAACTGGGCCTAAGCCTTCAATCCACACAACAAACCACTCTCCATCCACACCCTCCCCAACACACAAACAAGTCCCTTCCTCTCCTCACCCACCATGGAGTCCAGGCTAAAATATAAGCTTTATGATCCCATTTTCCCCAGTCATGGAGAACTGAACACCCCTCCACACCCTCATCTCCACCCCCAAATGCCCTCACTTCTGGGAGCCTTGTGAGCACTGCTTTTCATTAGCAAGTCTAGCAGTACCCAGAGGTGAGACAGAAGCTGAAAGTTGGGTCATCTGTATGGAGATGCTCCCTCCATCCCCTCCCTGTGTCCCCACAACCAGTAGTCCCCTCTATCCTGCTGCACAGTCTGGATTCCAAGAAAACCACCCCACACTGGAGTGCTTGGGAGAAAGAAAGTCTCTCTGTCCCCAGGTGGAGATCACACATACACATACTTCCAGAAAATTCCTACTCTGGGTCATTTGTCATGGCTCTCCATTGTTTTTACCTATCTAAATATCCTTTCTTCCTTATGTAGATACTAATACTTTAAATTCCCCCCCAAACCTCTGTCCATATGCATAAGCTGACCCCATTCTAACCCCAGGTGAGGGTCCCTCATTACCTCCCTCTGACCTAGTTACGGCCAGTTCACCCTGAGAGCTAGACAGATGAGGTTAGAAGAAAGAAGCCCCCACCCAACCCCCGCATCTCTCACACCTGACTTGAAACCCTCTGAGTGTAAGTTGGCAACCACCTCCGGAGGCAGAAAGAGGCAAGCGAGCTCCACTTGGGGGGGTCTTTGCTCCAGCACAGACAGAAGCAAGATCTTCAGGCAGAATTTCTAAGCCAACGCATCGATTCTCTTTTGTCTCAGCAAGTATGAAGTTGGGATTTCTGTCTCTTACAGTCAAGAATTATAATGCTGATTTCCCTAATGCCAAGTAACACAGCTGTCCACAAGAAAGCCTGAGACACCCATAAGCCCTCATCTAATTATGAAGCTGGAGACGTTAAGTAGCACATTATTATGGACGGGACACAGCATTAGTACCTTATATGGTCAGCCTCTGGTATACTATATGTACAGATACATGTATACACATACACATACACACACACACAAACACACACACACACATACACATATATATATATATATAAAACATCCTACTGTTCTATGTAAAACCACTCAATAAAACTGCAGGGTGCCAGACATTCATGGCTTAGTCTGTAATCCTAGCGAGGCTAAGAGCTGAGGATCACAGAACAAAGTCAGCCCAAGCAGAAAACCCCGTGAGATTCTCATCTCCAATTAATCATAGAAAAAGCCACAAGTGGTGCAGTGGCTCAAGTGGTGGAGTGCTAGCTTTGAGTGAAAAGAGCTTCAGGGACAGCTCCCCAGCCCTGAGTTCAAGTCTCATGACTGACAAAAATAAAAATAAATAGCACAACCATACACATGTTGAGCGTTGAGTCGTTTTTAAGATATATCAAAACCACATAAAATACAGAAATGTCTGAGGCTGGTTTGTGAAGGCTAAGCCTTTGGGGATGGTTTCGGCTCATGAGTTATCATGAGAAAGAAACACAAAGACTCACAAAGCCTGAAACATAGGGGCTCAGAGAGTCTGAGAGCAATGGAGAAAAAGAGCCTAACATGCACTCATCATACTCTAAGGCTCCCACGCTTTCATGCTCACTTGGTGGAAACTCCACTGAATCCAAGTCTCGCCTCACACATTCCACTCCTCCACTCCTCCTCCCTTCGTGGTCCCCTTATGAAGTCACTGCGGGAATTACCCAGGATTCTGTGCTGAAACAAAGAACTTGGTACAACCCAGAATTTGGACTGCCTCACGCTCCACTCCGTGAGAACACTTGATTGGCAGGTCATAGGAGCTCATCACCACTATCGATGCATGTCAATAATGGGGCGGGAGGGAGGTTTGGGGATCCCCCTCATCCAACCCACCCCGCGTAACAGAAGAAGAAACTGAAGATCACAGAGTGCCAGGGCCTCACCAAGGTCACACAGGAAGGGCCTAGCAGGAGTGGAATCTCTAGCCAGTTGTTTCCCCAAAATGCCTGGAACTAGACCCATGCAAACCATGGCATCCAGTGCCACCTGGTCTTGCCATTGTTTACTCGAACCAACCCCTCATCATCAATACCACAGACCAACAGAAACAGCCAGGAGTGTGTACTCAGCCTTCCAAGCCACAGAAGCTCTGCGGGGTCATTTATTTGCCTGCACAAACACCCATGTTTTGTTGTGCTGACGCTGAGTGATACACCAGCAATGCTAATCAATCACCCAACCGGTATTTACCGAAAAGTCCCCTATCAGCAGTGGACGGCTTCCCTCCCTTTTCTCATGAAAGAATCTTTGGGGATTCATTTTCCTCACTGCATTCTCTAAGAAAAGAAAAAAAAATTTAGAGCTTGCCTTCTCAGAGAACCGCATTTATTAAGGAATAATTAATTCTTTTCTACCATATTTTATTCATCAAAGCCATAAAGAGCTGCCAGTCAGGGCCTCTGCTCTACAAGAGATAACTACACTTCCACTGTGATATTACACGGCATTGTCATAACTCTAGCCGAGGGCAGAAAGATGTGGTGTCTTCCACTTGCTTCTTGGACTGTACCCCACACAAAAACAGGTTCTGAAACAAGCTTTGAATGCACATAATTTATTTTAGAAGTGATCTGAGAAAGGAGAGTAGGGCAATCAGGCAGAGAGGGAGAGAAAGACAATCTAGCATGAAATGAGCAAGTGGCTGCAGTGGACCAAAGGGATCCAGCCCTCTTGGAGGGCTGGGGGCTGCTGGGAAATGGCTCACAATATCTCAGAGGGCTCTGGCTCAAGCAATGAAAAGGCTTGGTATCACTAGCTGATGACTATTCCCCAAAGCACCAAGTCTGTACTATTTCCCAGCCAGCTCACCTACAAGAAGAGAAACTCTCTCAGTTGGACAAGGACACCATCGGTGGACAATACTGAGAGAGCCAGGACAGGACACCAGGCCACACCAGGTGATAGCAAAACACTCCAGATTTCATGGCCCTTCAAGAAACAGCAGTGTGCAATAAGCACTTAGTACTCAGTGTATCTGACAGGACACTAAGCACCTGCAGTGAATTATCTGTGGTCATGGTAGCCTCATGACGTAAGTCTCTCAGTTATCCTCCATGCCATAGGAGAGGACATAGCTCCCCCAAGGGGACCCAGGCCTGCCCAACCTAAGCATTCAACTACCATCCCCAGGCAACAGTGATTGGCTCAAGAAAAGTCAGGTGGGCCTTCAAGCTGGCCCCGTAGCTTTCTGTACCATCACTTTCACACAGGAAACTGGGGCTGAGGGTGGTAAAGTACAGAGACTGTTGCTTAAGATACAGCCGGGCTGCTAATGAAGTCAGGTAGAGCTAAGCAGAGTCCCCTAAGAGACAGAGGTAGGTTTCCATTAAATAAATGTTACTGAAATATGGGGTCCATCCACTAAAAAGAACCCACGTTAAATGGGTGACTTGATAAAACCGGACACATGCCTCAAGGTCAGAATGTGCCAGCACCTGAGAAAGGTTTCCACACCTGAGAGTCACTGACTACTCCTGCTTTGGAACAGGCAACCACCGATCTACCGTCAGCTTATCATCATTCTGGCTTTTCTAGAATCTCTCTCAATAATAGACTTATATATTCTTTATGCCTGGCTTCTTTCCCTCCGTGTAATCCCAGCCAGGTCCTGTGTCCAACCCTACTGCCAACCATGAACTCTACCATGTGAGTGAATTTACAACAGGCTGTACATTCATTTTATTGATGGGTGTTTGGGCTGTTCACAACTCTGGGCCGTTGTGAACAAAGTTTCTACCAATATTGGTAGAGAACAGTCAATGGACATAATTTCCCATCCTCTTGCAATAAACAGGCATTGGGGAAGTGGAGTTTGCTGTGCTCTGCGCCAAGTATGCATTGGGTCTGAATAAAAGGCATCCTGCGGGCCGGGAGTTTGGCCTAGTGGTTAAAGTGCTTGCCTAGCATGCATGAAGACCCGGGTTCGATTCCTCGGTACCACATATAGAAAAAAGCCGGGAAGTGGTGCTGAGGCTCAAGTGGTAGAGCTCTAGCCTTGAGAAAGTCCAAGGACAGTGCTCAGGCCCTGAGCTCAAGCCCAGGACTGGCAAAAAAAAAAAAAAAAGGCATCCTGCGGTGGGCTCTGAGCAGTGCTGCTTTGCCTTTAACTGGACTCCAGGATTTGGGGTGATATGACACAATAAAACAGGGTGCACTGCTGAAGCGAGCCTGAGAAAGATTTTTACTATTTGCACATCTCCAAAAAGAACACTGGATGGGAGCAGGAAATCATCCGTGGTGAAATCATCTGTGTAATAATGGGGAGGCATTGCCAGATAAAGCTGGGGAGTCTCCTTAAAATACTGGATGCTTGCTGGTACAATTCAATATTGAGAGAGAAAATATTGCAAGGAGGGGTGGATCCCAAGTATTCTATGGCTCAATAAATATGATCTATGACCCCTTCCACCCTGCCCCTCACCTAGGGTAAAGCAAGACCAGAGGGAGAAATCTCCAGATCTCTGTCTGACCACATAACCTATGTAAAGGCTGATGTCTTGGATGCCAGGCCAATAATTGTCCACCTTAATCCCTAAAACATCAACTATCAACCAAGAGGGATACCCTAGTTTCTCCACTTATCAGAAGTCCCTCACTTTCACATCCTCCTCAAATAAAATGCCAATACTACTAATAATCAGCGTTAACTGGAATTATCCTCCTCCCCCCCCACAGCAGTCAATACTTTCGAGGCATTATATAAACAGTATTCAAAATAGTTATGAGAAGAGTTTCTTGGCTGCTCACACTTCCAGACTGGGAGATGAAGAGTTAAAGAGTTTACGAACTGGCAGTACACTGTGAACACAACATTTTTGTATTCACCCATAAGTGGTTAAATATAAACAACCAGCATGATAGTTCCTCATAAAGTTCAAATACAACTGCCACAGGACACAATGATACCACTTCTGGGTCTACAGCCAAAACAGACTTGCAATTAGTATCTTAGATAGCCATCTCCACTCACAGGTACATGGAGGCACTTATCCACAAGAGTTTTTCCTACATGGAAAACACCCAAATGTCCCATCAACGAAGAAATGTACAAAGAAAACAGGGCGTATCCCTATGATGGAATATCACTCATCCTTAACAGAAAGAGAAGTGTGTCATATACGCCATGGAAATTCTCCTCAAAGCTAGGCACGGGTGACTCATGCCTATAATCCTAGTTGCTCAAGAGGCTAAGATCTGAGGATCGTGGCAGGAAAGTCCATGAGATTCTTATCTCCAATGAACCACTGGAAAACAAAAGTAGAGCTGTGGCTCAAAATGGTAGAGCCTTAGAATAGGGGCCCAGGTCCTGAGTTAGACCCCAAGATCAACAATAATAACAAAAATTATCCTTAAAGTATAGCTAAAAAAAAGTCCTATGGTAAGGGGATGGGGATTTAGCCCAGTGGAAGAACATTTGCCTGGCAAGCCCTGAGTTTAGTCTTCCACTTTGAAAAGAAAAATAATGAGAAACAGTACTATGGAGGTGATGACTCTGATTGTCCATAATGGTTTTCATTTCAGGACAGTTCCTTCTTCTCCACAAAATTCTCTCCTTTCACATATGAGCCTAAGACTTTGGGAAGGTTTTCCGAATAAAGATCGTCAGAAAAAAAAATAAAAATCAACAGATTCACTGGAATGAGCTCTGGGTTAGGGGCCTGGATAAAGTCAGTGCTGAAGAAGTTTCTTTGTTATCAATTCCACAGCGTAAACTCCCCTCCCAACCCACAGACCAACCCACCCCAGTTCCCTTCCCACCACCAGGCACATGCACACTGGTCTACTTCTGAGCGAGGCAGGAGGGTGGGGGGGATTACTGCTTGCCCTCTCCTCCAAAGATGCCACAAGGGCTGGGGATTCCCTGCAGCAAGGAAGATTCAGCCTCAGGATCACATTCCAGCTACAAGCAACAGGCGGCTTAAAGCCACCAGACACACAGAAGCTCAAGGAAATAATCTGTCTTTGTGAAACTGGCCCCTGACTTCAAAGACGTTGGCACATCTGCGGCTGGAACCACGGAAGAGACTCTATATCCCCACGGAAATCACCGACACCCTCCCCCCAACCCCCACTCCACCCCACCCACACCCCCTACCTCCAGCAGCTCCCCCACAAGCCTGGCCTCCTTCCTGCCACAGTATTCCCACGCAGCGCTGCCCTGCTGCCCCGACAGGGCCAACCCCACTCAGTTCAAAACTAAAGGTGGGAGTTGTAGGAGATGATGTTGACTATGGCATTCTTTAGAAAGACTGAAAAGTAAGTACCAGGGAGGGATAGGGGCAAAGGGGTGGGGGGAGAAGGGCAAGGAGAGTGGGGTAGAAGAACGAAAGGGGAAGTGAGCAGAATACAGGCAAGAATGTACTATGTGTACCACAGGAATTAGAAAAAAAAAAAAGAAGGGGAGGGGGAGGGAGTGGGGGAAGACGTTGAAGGGACAGCACAGATCAAGAGAGACTGCACACATCAACTGCTTTTTAATGTCACTTCCTCCTCACTCTCCCCTTTCTCTCCCTCTCTCTCCTCCCTTTCTTCTCTTTCCTGTTTCTATTTTTCCTACTTCTCTCCCTTCCTCCCTTTCTCCCTCTCTGTCCCTTTCCTCTCTCCCTTCCTCTCCCCTTTTTCTCCTCTCTTCCTCCAGCTTTCCCTTCCCCTCTCCCCCTCCTTCCCTGGTTTGCTCTCTTCTCCCTGTCAGTCATGAGCTGAGTTTACCTCCACACCCCACTACTGTTAGGTGCTACAAGGCCAAAGCTGCCAGGCCAGATCACCAGACCCTAAAACCTCAGCCCTGCACAGGACAAACCTTGCTTCTTTTTGTGCCTGATTGTCTTTGTTTGCTGCCTTTTGGTGGGGAGGTGGTGGAAAGGCCAATAGCAAACCTTCTGGGCTTTGCCAGCCTGACCCATCCCAGTTGCAACGACTGGGCTGTGTCACTGCCACCCACAGGTGGCAAAGAGGACACAGGGATGCAGGCTGGACCTTCAACAGCACAGACAAAAGGATAGTGGCTTTGATGAGGCAGAAAGTCAGAAAAAGATGAACCCATCCTCTCACCAGGCATCATGGAGTGCCAGGAAAGGACAGGGAGCTGACACATGATCTCCAACTCCTAGCAGTGAGCAAGTAAATAAAGTCAATAAGTAAATAAAGTACGTAATTGGGGAACAGGAGAGGGCAATGGAAAAGTACCCAAAGGCTGTCTTTGAAATCTCAGTGAGTTTATAATGTTTTGAGCATAACAAAGAAGCAAATCCCACTGTGAGGCCTGATTCATCAGTGGGGGGAAGGGGAGAGAGAAGGAAGAGAAGAAGGATGGAGAGGGAGAGAAAGAGAGTGAGGAAGGAAGAGGGAAGGAGAAAGATAAAGGGGAAGAGGAAGAGAAGGAGAAAGGAGGGAAAGAAGGAGGGAAAGAGAAAGAGAGGAAAGAAAAAGAGAAAAGGAGAGAGGGGAGGGGGAGGAAGAGAGAAAGAAAAAGAAGGAAGAGAGAAAGAGGGAGAAATGGGAGAGAGAAGACAGAGAAGGAAACAGAGAAAATGAAGAAAAGAGAGGAGGGAGAAGAGAGGAAGAGGAAGAGAAAAGGGACAAAGAAAAAGAAGGGAGAGAAAGAGAAGAAGGAGGGAGAAATAGAGAAGAGATAGGAGAGAAAAGGAAGGGGAGAGAGGGGGGAGAGAGGGAGGGGGGAAGAGAGAGAGAAAGAGAGAAGGGGAGAAAGAGAGAGAAAGGGAAAAGGAGAGAGACAGACAGACAGACACCTTAGCCCTGCACTATGCCCCCTCTCAGAACCCATCCCTACCTTGCTGGGACAGGGTAGATGGCATCTCCCATAGGGAGACCCAGCATAACCCCAGATGAGCAGATGAGGCTGTGTTTGAAAACGGCCCCTGCTGCTGTTCAACTCTCTGTGGAGTCAGAGAAAAACCAGGGCTGTGATTTTTTTTTTCCAGAAGCCCTGTTGGCGCTCTTACCAACAGAAGGAAATAAACACATAGGAGAGCCAGTGAATTGCATTAATTAAGGGCATTATCACTCGCTCTATTTAATTACCTCCTAGCGGTCGCTCCCAAACTGCTGTCAGAAGACTGTTAACAAGTGTGCCCAGAAAATGAAAAAGGAAGGAAGGAAGGAAGGAAGGAAGGAAGGAAGGAAGGAAGGAAGGAAGGAAGGAAGGAAGGAGAGGAGAGGAGAGGAGAGGAGAGGAGAGGAGAGGAGAGGAGAGGAGAGGAGAGGAGAGGAGAGGGAGGAAGGAAGGAAGGAAGGAAGGAAGGAAGGAAGGAAGGAAGGAAGGAAGGAAGGAAGGAAGGAAGGAAGGAAGGAAGGAGAGGAAGAAGAAGAGGAAGGAAGGAGAGGAAGAAGAAGAGGAAGGAGAAGAGGAAGGAGAGGAGGAGGAGGAGGAGGAGGAGGAGGAGGAGGAGGAGGAGGAGGAGGAGGAGGAAAAGGTAGCATAAAAGGCTGATGTTGTTCCATTCACCTATTAAATATCTGGAAATGCCAGGCGCTGGTGGCTCTCGCCTGTCATCCAAGCTATCAGGAAGCTAAGAGAAAGTCCATGAGACTCTTGCTGCCAACAAACTGTCCAGAAAAGGCCCGAAGTGGGGCTATGGCTCAGTTGATAGAGCACTAGCCTTAAGCTAAAAAGCTCAGAACCAGGCCCTGAGTTGAAGCCCTGGAAGTGGCATGCACACGTGTGTGCACACGCACACGCACACACACACACACACAGAAAATGAAGACATCAGTACCACCTGTGCAATGGGGCTTTGAAGGCTGGGCTACCAGTGGCACACTGCCCTCTAGATCCAGGAGCAATGGAGAGGAGGGGAGCAGCACCCAAGGCTTCTGGGTAAAAGGCAACCCTGGGAAATCTTCTGCGGAGAGATGGTGAGTGAATGCTGAGCCCCGGCCCCCCGCTCCCCAGCCCCATCAAGTGCTAGCTGAAGACGTGAGATACACACAAGAGGTGATCTCAGCCCCCACCTGGTTTCCACACACCATCTACCCGGGTGGGGGGGGGGGGTCAGCGCCAAGGACCAGCCACTCAGTGTCACTGGGCACAGAAGCCCATCCTACACCTACTACAGTACAGGCCCCAGGCTAAGAGAGAACCACAGGGCCACCAGCATCCGGGTCTCTAGGCCTGCCTTTCTTGACCCCCTGAGAGGTCTTTAATGATGGCTTCACAGACTGGAGACAGAAGAAAGGCCCATCTCCCCCAGCCTCGCTGTACCCCTCCGTCCAGGATGCTGAAAACAGCCTCTACTGCCCCCCCACCCCCGGTCCCGTCCCCCGCCCAGTGCTATAGCAATGACAGGCATACCCTGTCACTATCCTCACACCCTTTCAGAAGGTGTCTCTCCACTCTGTCTGGTCACAGCTGCTGGTGTTACAGGACCCTGCCTGGCAGGACAGGAGAAGGGGCTGTCACCAGGCCTTGTGCTCAAATGGGGATAGAAAATTCAAGGACAGCAGTAAATTCCTCTGCATCTTGTGTGCCATGTAAAAAACACTTAGCAGACACTCACCTACCATAAAGGAAGGCCTGGGAGAGCAAACATATGCAAATCAGAGTGCCCTGTTATTTATTTGAAAAGAGGCCAGGTACACGCCTCTGTAATCCTAGCTACTCAGGAGGCTGAGATCTGAGGGTGAAGGTTCAAAGCCAGCTAGGGCACTAAGGTCTGTGAGAATTATGTCCATTTAACCACTAGAAAACCGGAAGTGGCGCTGTGGCTCCAGGGTAGGGCAGTAGCCTTGAGCTGAAGAGCCAGGCCCAAAGTTCAAGCCCCATGACTGGAAGAAAAAGAAGGAAAAAAAAAAAAAGAAAAAGAGGGCGCCCCCTTCCCCTATCTTCTATTTGGCCCAATCTCTCCCTGCTCTCCCTCCCATACTTCCTGCTAGAATCACACTGGCTTACTTCTTTCTGCACCATAATCATACATGCCTGTTTCTACCTACCTACCACAGGGCCTTTGTACTTGCTGTTTTCTCTGCCTAGAATGCTGTTTCCACAGATCTTCCCCCGGCTTATTCATCTTGATCCTGGAGATTTCCTCTCTAAAGTCCTCCAAAGACTGGTATCGGAATACCTACCAGACACCCCATGTTTTTACCCCTGTTTCACTGCCTGCAGACATACTATCTCCTTTGTCTACAGAAATGATCTCTCCAGCTAGGCACCAGTACCTCACAGCTGTAATCCTGGCTACTCAAAAGGCTGCAATCTGAGAATGGTGGTTTGAAGCCAACCAGGGCAAGAAAGTCCATGAGACAATTTATCTCCAATTAACCACCAAAAAAGCCAAATGTGGAGCTGTGGTTCAAGTGGTAGAGTGCTAGCCTTGAAAAAAAAAGAAGCAGCTCAGGCTCTGAGTTCAAGTCAAGGTACTGGTATAAACACACACACACACACACACACACACACACACACACACACACACACACACACACGTTTCCCATCCAAATATTAACTAGACTCAACCCTGTTTAGCTTCCAAGACCAGATGAGGTCATGTGTGTTTAGCATGGCTGTAGATGCATTTTAAAAGCCCCGTGAAAGTGCATGCACACATGCATGAATAAAGAGTGAATGAATGAATGCATGAATGAGTCAACCAGGTCCTTAAGTGACCTGCAAAGCCCTTGAGCACAGAATCTCTGTGTCCTGTGTCACTGGGGCTCTCGTTGCCTCAGCCACTGTGGGAGAGGGCAGAGGAAGACTCTATAAATACTGATTTGGCATCAGGGGACGACTGGTTCATTCACAGGGAGCGGTGGAGATGGAGAGTGCCCCATTCTGCCTCCACCTGCTTCCCAGTCTTACCCACGACTGGCTACTCCCTAGTCTGACCTTTCCCACTCCAAAGTGGTTGATTTTTAGAGGGGGGCAGCAGGAGCTCAAAGGCACCATCCCCCCACATTGGGTCACTCTTGCTCTTTCCTTTCCAAACAAGAGTGGCAGGGAGGCAAGGAGGCAGGGAAGGGAAGGAGGGAGGGGCATTCTCCTTCAAAGCATGCAGATGCCCCAGTTTGAGTGAGTACTGTCTTCACACAGATGCATTAGCTAATAAAATCAAGTGTGACATTAGCATCTTAGGGCGCGCACGCACGCACACACACACACACGTCTCACAGCCCATCTTTAGCCTGAGCTGTGGGGAAAACGAACGCTTTCCTGGGTGACTTTGCCATGAAGCTGCCTTCTCCATCACACAGCACCTCCCAATGCCTCCCACCTTCTTCTGCATGTAGTCTACCCCCCCCCCCAGCTGCCACTTGGCCTCCACAACCGCCATGTGGCCACCATGTCCTTCCAAGCCACCACCAGACCCTAGAGCACAGTGCCTGAGGAGCAAGGCTGTGCACTGAACACCTGCTCTTAGTCCTTGCCGGACCCTCCAGGCCTCCACTGCCATCTATCTGCCAGCCGGGCCTCTCCAGGGTTCTGGAGTGTCAAGATGGATGCCGGGCCAGGAGAGCCCCTATTCCAATCTTGAATAATCAGAAGGGCCCAGGAGCCTGCGAGATATACACAGGGGAGAGGGAAAATCCTCCCATTTCTTCCGGGAGCAGAAGAAAAGGGCTTTCTAGGAGTACAAGAGGGAAGACGAGCCTGAATCCCAGCCTCCACCAACGCTGATTTAGCTGTGTGACCTTGGGGGAGGTGTGTGGACCTCCCTGAGCCTGGTTTTCCCCTCCATTCACAAAAATGGGCGCCGGTCCTGGGTACCCAGACACACCTGTCTCCCACCTCCACGGCTAAGCCATCACCCAGCTCTGTCCCTGCTGTCTGTAGTTCTTGTCTCTGCCTCTTTTCTGCACCATTCTCCACCCCTACCATCTTTCACCTGGTGGCTAGATCCAGCCTCTCTCTAGATGGGCGACCTTGAGCATGGACCCCGCCCCCCCCCCGACATCCCACAGCTCTTAACAGACATCGAAGTATTATTCAGCATTTCAAGCTATGCCATTCCTGCCAGGATGGCTATCCTCAGACCTCAGCCTCCTGAGCAGCTAGGATGGCAGGCGTGAGCTTCACTGTCCATCTGGCAACAGCTCTGTCCCATCCCCCCCCCACCCACACCCCTTCATCACCTGTAACAGGGGGTCTCTGAGCCTGAGCCCACTTTTGAACTCCCAGATACTCTTCTCCATTTATACTTCAAACTCAAGGCACTTTCACTGCCTCACGGGGGAGACACCATGTTTGTTCGTACCTAAGTGGCAGTTTTTATCCTCAAAGAATTTAAGTGACCTCTCTCTCCATCTGACAGGAGACAATCTCCAAAAACCCATAGTGGTCCTCAGAGGCGAATCTTGACAAACACTATTTAGGAAGTTATGCATAAGGTGTACATCCTACGTTGCCTTTGAAATAACACTAAAAAGGAAAAAAAAAAAACCTTGCAAAGTAAAAACTTTCTCACCGATTTTTTTTAAAAAAAGCAACTAAAACTTCAAGGAAAAAGTAGGCTAAAGACATGAACTGATAATTTATGAGAGAAGAAATACAAACAAGCCATCAGCATATGAAAAGATACTCCTGCCTTAATGATCAAAGAATATGCAAATTAAAACAGGAGAGGCCCTGGTCTTTTTCCAGTTGTTTTTGTTTTAAATTAACAAAGGGTTATAACGTAATAATTTCCCCTGCTAGCTACAGTGAGGGAGGATAAGAACCAGTCTTGGCAGAATAGTATTGGCCCCTATCAGAGTGTAAACTAATGTCTATAGACTTGGCCACCTTGTTTGCTCACTCTACCACTTGAGCCTCACCCCCCAGCCCTGCTTTTGGTGAAGCTAGTTGGAGTCTAGTGCAGTTTTCTACCTGACAAGGCTTCGAACTATAATCCTCCTGATCTTACCCAGGCACTTACCCTCCCCACCTGTAATCCTAGTTACTCAAGGTTCAAGACCAGCCCAGACAGACTCCCTAAGACCTCATCTAAGAAACATTTTCTAAGTGCCAGGTGTGGTGGCTCAGGAAGCTGAGATCTGAGGATTGCGGTTCAAAGCCAGCCTGGGCACTAAAGAACGTGAGACTCTAATCTCCAACTAGCCACTAGAAAACTGGAAATGGGGCTGTGGCTCAAGGGTAGGTGGTAGCTTTGAGCTGAAGAGCTCAGGGACAGTGCCCAGGCCCAGAGTTCAAGACCCATGACCCACAAAAAAAAAGAAGAAAAGAAAACTTCTCATGTCCTCAAGAGGCTGGGCATTGTGGACCATACCTGTCAATCTCAGATACAGTAGGAAATATAAACAGGTAGATCACAGTTCTTGACAACCTGGGCAAAAACTGAGGCTCTATCTCAAAAACAGACAGAGCACAAAGGGCTAAAGGTTAAGACTACAGCAGTAGAGGATCTGCCTACTGAGTATGAAACCTTGCATGCATAGCCCAGCATCTTCAAAAACAAATAAATTTTCTTTACACATTGCTGAATGTGTGGAGGGTGAGGGGCAGAAGTGGAGCAGGAAAAGCCAAAACCTGCATTGAGAATCACTGGATCCAAGATTTAAACCTGACAAGTCAACAACATGTCCAAAGCACAATAAGATGGCTAAAGAGCAGATGCTTTGTTCATATTCACAGTACATGTCGCTTTTTAAAAAAGTTATTTGATGACTTGGAACCTAATCATAATAAGTGGTAAATTTAAAACATGCAGGCTCAGGTGGCGGGTAATCTTTGCTACTCCACTACTCAGGAGGCAACAGCAGGAAAATTACAGTTCAAAGCCAAAGTCAATGAGACTCTAACTCAAAATTGAGCTACAAAGCAAAAGAATGAAGGACGAGGGTGGGGCTCAAGAGGCTCAGAGGGAGAACAGGAGTTCAATCCCAAGTGCCACAAAACAAATAAATTAAATATTGTTTAATAGCCACTTACTCGTAGAAAAATAGGAGGAGGAGGAGGAGGAAGAGGAGGAAGAAGAGAGGAAGAGGGGGGTAGGAAAGAGGGAAGAGGAGGGAGAAGGACAAGGAGGGAGGAGAAAAGGAAGGAAGGAAGGAAGGAAGGAAGGAAGGAAGGAAGGAAGGAAGGAAGGAAGGAAGCAAGCAAGGAAGCAAGGAAGCCACTGATATTATATTTATATATATAAAAGCCCGGTTTGTCTATAATTCCAGATACTTGGGAGGCAGAGAAAAGAGGCCAGCCTAAAGGGGTTGGGCAGCCTGAAGGGGTTTTGAAAGGGAGGAGAGAAAGGAAAAAATAAGTACAAATTTCTCTGGATTTTTTTCAAGTTCCAAAATGTAGAAAATGAGGGGAGGGAGACATAATCTATATCTGATATCCAGTGTAGTAAAAGCTAAGGAATTACCAAAACCCAAGAGGAAATCCTATATGCGTCCAGGGGGGAAAAAACAAAAACACAAATCCATGTCTCAAAGAGGAAAAAAAACCCAACTTAGTACACAATCTTTTCATCAGCGATACTAGCTGCAAGAATACATGAAGTAATATTCTTCAAACGCTTTCACAAAGGAGAACTACTTAAGATGTTATATCCCATTCGGCTATTAGGCTGTCATGCCAACACAAAAATATAATAAAAATATTATCACACTCAGAAGACCTCAAAGATCTAGTACCATAGAAAGCCTCTCATTTAAAAAAGAAAAACTAGTAATAACACTAATACTAAAGTCAGCCACTAGTGATTCACAGTTACAATACTATCAACTCAAGAGACTGAGATCTGACGATCCCAGTTCAAAGCCAGCCGTGGTAGTAAAGTCCATGAAATTCTTAAAACTACTCAAAAAGCGGCAAGTCAAACTGTGGCTCAAGTGGTAGAGTGGTAGCCTTGAACACAAAAGCTCAGGGGCAGTGCCCAGGCCCTGAGTTTAAGCCCCAGGAATCATTCATACAACACATACCTATCTCTCTCTCTCCCCCCCCCCCCTCTCTCTCCCTCTCTCTCTTCAGGATGAGTTACATAATTACATAATCAGGAGGAAAGCCACATCTGGGAGCTGGCCCCAGGATGTAAGGAATTCAGTGCTAAACTAATAGAATTAGTTTGCTGCTATCTTTGAAGAATAGCCAAGGACAGAAGTCAGCAGACTGTAATGCACGATTTTATATGTGTGTGTGTGTGTGTGTGTGTGTGTGTGTGTGTGTGTGTGTGTGTGTGTGTGTATATACACCCCATCCCCTCCTGCACCTACAGCAATGCACACACCACCAGTGTTGTAGCCTTATGAGACCCCGGAGTGATTTGTTTGGGTGTCTGGAGTTTAAGAAGCCACTAGTCTACATCATGGTAGCATCATCATGAGCACAGTGTGCTATATTCTTGTCTTACTACAGGGGAGAAACAGACATCTATTCAAAAAAATAATAAAGCAAGGGTGAAAACGAAAATAAAAATAAATTAAGAGGCATAAAATAACAGCCAAAATAAATGATCCACAGCAACTTACATTTGGGGTGAACCTTAGTAAAGGGTGGAGGGGAAGGGAATTCCAAAAGATAATATACAGAAAAGCACATGCTTCACAAAATTAAAATCTAAAACCAAAATAACTGACATTTAAGGATTTAATAGAAGTGGCTAATATATCTGAAGGACGGGGCTGGGAGTTTGGCCTAGTGGTAGAGTGCTTGCCTAGCATGAACGAAGACCTGGGTTCGATTCCTCAGTACCACATACATAGCAAAAAGCCAGAAGTGGTGCTGTGGCTCAAGTGGTAGAGCCCTAGCCTTGAGAAAATCCAGGAACAGTGCTCAGGCCCTGAACCCAAGCCCAGGACTGGCAAGATAGATAGATAGATAGATAGATAGATAGATAGATAGATAGATAGATAGATAGATAGATAGATAGATATCTGAAGGAATGCAGAGCACTGAAGACTGATGGCAGAACTTCACTGGATTATTCGAGTTTGGTATTGACAGTATGTTAGGTTTTGTTTGAGGCATGGCTTGCAGGTGCTTGTTACCTTATTTAAAAATGGTTCACTGTTAAACCTAATTATCTGGACCAAAGGAAGTCCCGCATAGAACAGGGGGAGTAAGACATGAGGTCAGGATGATCAACAAAGTTTTGTATACAAAGGACCAACACTAATGAAGCATCCAGTACCCCACACACACAGTGTCTTTTGCTTGTAGCAGATCTCCAAGAGAACAAGGGATTGTGCTGACTACTGCAAAGGATGAACCAGAGACCAATCAGGCAGCAAGCCCAGGAGGCAATGGCTGAAACACCTGATGGAAGAGGAAGCCTGAGGAATGAGCAGAGGGGGGCCACACATCTGAAAATCCAAAGCAAGGCAGGACTTAATACCAGTTACATGGGGAGAAGGGTCCAACATATTAGGGGACCAGAGGCTGAGACCGAGAACCACTCCATAATCCAATCCTTTCCTGTTGTGTTTCCCTGAATCTTCTCGTGGAAACTTTCTGATACACACAATAGTTCAAAGAATTGTATGATGATCCCACAGAACCACTCCTATCCTTCAATTTACCTACCCGGGCCTCCTTCTCATGGGCATCATTCCAGTCCTTGTAAGAGAGTCTTTCACATGGTAAGAGAAAGAAAGCACATTTACCCAGGTGCTGGTAGCTCATGCCTGTCAGCCTACCTACTCAGGAAGGAGGTTGAGATCCGAGGATCGCAATTCAAAGCCCATCGGGGCAAGAAAAGTCGAGAGACTTCTCTCCAAAGAACCACCAGAGCACCGGAAGTGGCACTGTGGCTCAAAGTGGTAGAGCGCTAGCCTTGAGCAGAAGAGCTCAGAGACAGCACCTAGGCCTGGAGTTCAAGCCTCATGAAAGAGAGAAAAAAACACTTAAAAGAATACATCTTGCCTCCTGAAAAACAGACCCCCTCCCCCTAAAAATGGTGAAATATTAAAAAAATAAAATGTAAAACCAAAGACCTTAAAAACTCTCCACAGAAACCAAATGGTCTCCAACGACTTCCAACTATGCCCTCTCCCAAGCAGCTAAAGAACAAAAACTTCAAGGGCTCCTTGTAATGTCATGTACACGATGTGTTTCCCAGAAATATTTGTTATTCTTACTGATTGTTTGTAGGAGTTTTGTGGAGGTGGTAGTTTGGAAATACACTCAACTGCATAGTTTTCCAAACTACATACCCTGTTACCCAGAGCATAATTAAACTCAGAGGCTTGCAAATAACACACAGGGGACAGGAAGGATCAAACTCTCCTCCGATCTAGGTTTGCTTTTCCCTCACCAATCAAGATCAGATGAACAAGAGCTGTACATGGGAAAAATTCTTCCAGAGGGAAATACAAGGCATGCTTGCTTCTTCCAGAGCAACCTTGAGAGTGGTATAATGATGTCATTTCATTCCTACATCCACCCCCTCCCTGGGCCTGTTCTAGAATCATCCACCAAGGGGAATTGGGCCCACCCACAAGAATGTCTGCCATCTACAAGGCTCCCGTCTCCACCATGCAGAAGATGCTATGGCAGATCACACAGTACCTTCTCACCTTTTGTGGAATGATGCCTGACTTCATGGCAGTGAGATCAGGAGTCTCCTTTTTCTCACCATTATGTCCTAATGGCCTTCGCTTCTTCCCGAGAGCCTATTCTCACCAACCCACCAACTGGTTGTTCTCAGAGATCCTAGGTATCTACCCTTTTCTGCCATGATGGGGTTGAGACTCCCCCCCACCACCTCTCTCTCCTCTGTTGAAGGTGGCATTCGAGGCAAGGCCACCCCTGAAGTCAGCTTCAACCACCTCCGGATGTAACACTCACCTGCCTGCAAAGCTCCTGTGCTACCCAAGTGATTCAGAAAGCAGGGGAAGTATCCTTGGTGCAAGCTATCTAGAAAAGCTGAGCAAGGAAGGAAGGAAAGGAGGGAGGGAGAGAGGGAGGGAGGGAAAGCAAAGCTGAGCTTTCAGGGGAATGGAAAAAGAACAAAAGAAAAAAGAAAAAGAAACACCTTGCCTAACCACTCTGTTTAAGCCAAGATGTGGTAGAGTTAGGATAACAGCAAAGGGACTGTCTCCCAAACCTTTCCATTCAAGCTGGGACATAGCCCAAGTCCATGGCCACAAAAGGACAGCAGAAAACTCCCACCCTCTTTAAAAATAAAAAGAAATGTAACAGAGTTGCTTTTCCTAGAGCAATCAGTGTGGAAAGGGAGAGGGAACTTTGTGATTGGATCCAGCATGCCTTGTCGCCAAGAAAAACTGAGGGTCACCGTGAAACTCTTGATTAGTCAGGATGCTCTGGGTCATCTGACTTTGCTGCTGATCAGTTTTAAATAGCAATGTCTATGGGTGTGATGTCCACTGTGTAGAAGGAAAACAAACAACAACAACAAAGAAAAACAGTGTTCCAATAAATGAAGCTTTTTTAAAAAAAAAATTTATAACTTGAGGCCTTCAAGTTCCCTAAGAATGACCAAGACTTCTGGCCAAACACTTAAACCAGCACCTATCTCATACTGGGCCCTGTCCTATAATTCTTCTCTCAAACTCAGTAATTCTTCATTAAGGCCACTCTCCACCCCAAGCACGGGCCTTTATCCCATACGTCAGGGCTTTTCTTGATTATTGTTACCTAAATATGTGTGTGGATCCTTAAGCATTTGACTTCCATTAAGTCCAGTTAACTGAACAGAAGCAACCATTTCATTCCCTGAGACACCACAAGTGCACACACACACACAGTTTCTTCAAGTTGTGTGTGAACTACCTCTCTCCCACTGGATCCAATTTTAGTGGAATGACTATTGTATATAACAACACACAGTTAACCCTTCCCCGCTACGCCCTTCAAAGGTAGGGAAGAATATGCCATATAATTCTATTATTGTATTTGCAAGGGTGTAGGCACAGGGCCTGGTCACAAGAGGTACCCACCCTACCAATAGTCACTGGACAGCTGAGTGAATGAGTGCATGTGAATTATTGAGATGCAGACACTAGAATACAGCCAGGTGCTGGTGGCTCATGTTATAATACAACTATTTATTGTTTACTTTTTCTTCCACTCCCACCCCGTACACACACACACACACACACACACACACACACACACACACACACACAGAGGGAGGATTCAGCCTGATTTATTCACAGCCACATCTAGAATAATGTCTACCTAGCATAGACAAAAAAGGCTCAAGAGACATTTTTGTGGAATAAATAGGTTAAATATAATGCAAACTAAGACCAGAATCTTTGAGGGTATAAAAAAAAATCCTCTAATGAGAAAACTAATAGAAATAACCCCACCGGGCCCACTAAAAATCGATCCAAATACTGTGTGGGAATGGAGAGGAAATCTGTCAAATATTGGCTTTCTCCCTTCTCTCTTTTTTCTTACAGGACTTTCTTCCCCTTTTGCTTGTTTTGATTAATTGCATCCAGGATCCATCCAAAAACAACCCTGTCATTAGTGATCACAGCAGTCAGACATACACTGGGTACAGCAACACGGCTCCTCAGATACCGGGGGGAGATTCACAGAGGTTTTTGTTTTTTGTTTTCCTAAGCACCAGAACAGGGAAGATGGATGCTTTCTTCCCCCAATTAGGCCTCAAATGAAGCTGAGGTTCTCCCAGTCTGACTCAGGCTGTGCATGAAGACCTTTCTCCAATTCAGGTCCAGGCTCCAAGCCAAGAGACATCAACCCCTCCCTCTGAGCCAGCCGGGCATAGCCTGTCTGTGTCTGTCTCCTTCCAGGTCTGTGGTGGTCCCCACTCCCTGGCTACCAACCCAGGCCTGAGGAATTACAGAAGAGCCAGCAAGCCATGGGCATCCCACAATTTCCGCTGTACAGCTGAGATTGGAGGGCAGGCAGGGGCAGGGAGAGCCAGTGCCTGGGGAGCTGACCCCAGGTGATGGGCAGGTAAGGCTGTTCTTCAGACAATCCCAGCTTCCTCTCCTCCCCAAACTACCATGACATTTCCAAACCCTATTCCTCAGTAATCTCTAGCTACCCTAAGTTTTTCATTCATTCATTCATTCACTCACTCACTCCTTCATTCAACAAACATACTCTGAGTGACTGCTGTATATCAGACTATGATGTAGGCACTGGAGATAAATGATGTAAATTGGATATATAATAATAATAATAATAATAATAATAATAATAATAATAAATATTTAGCAAGGCACCAGTGGCTCAAGTCACAATCCTAACTATTCAGGAGGCTGCAAACTGAAGATCAAGGTTCAAAGCCAGTCCAGACAGGAAAGCCCATGAGACTCTTATGTCCAATCAACTACCACAAAGCCATAAGTGGAGCTGTGGCTCAAGTAGTAGAGCGCCAGTCTTTAGTGAAGGTGCCAGAACACAAGGCCAGCAACAACAACAACAACAAAAAAAGGTAAAGGACAATACCCAGGCCCTGAGTTCAAGCACAGATTAGTTAATATCAAGCTCTTTACAGAAATAGACTTCCTTTTCTACATTTTTACATAAATGGAATCACACCAGGCATACCCACTTTTATGTCTGGCTTCTGTGAGTTTCATACAAGTAATTGTAGCTGTTCATTGATAGATACTGCACTTTATGTTTACAATGCAATTTATTCTTCCATTCAGCCACGGGTAGATGTTTGGGCCATCTCCAAACAGACACTGTTATGAATGGAACGCTGGTACACATTCTTATGCACGTCTTCTGGTATGGTTCCAGCGCTGTCATTACAGCATGGCAATCCATTGTGTGAGTATACCTTCATGCATCTCTTTCTACCCCAAACAGTGGAAACTGAGTCAGAGCTTCAGTGTGTGGGAACTTTAGTTACAGCTGGATCCTGCCCCAGAAGCTGGGATTCACACTTTAGAAGGAATGAACTAGCTTTAGAATTTCTCTCTCTCTCCTCCCCACCTCCTTTTCTTTTCTTTCTTAAGTCTCTGGACAGGCAGACACTGGAGGTTCACATCTGTCATTCTAACTACTCGGCTGAGATCTGAGGATCTCAGTTCAAAGCCAGTCTGGGCAATGATACTGTCCAATGAATCACCAAAAATCTAGAAGTAGATCTATGGGTCAAGTGATAGAACACCAACCTTGAAAGAAAAACCTCTCAGAGACAGGACCCACGCACGCACACACACGTTTATCTTGGGGTGATTCTAAGCCTGGGAATTTCCGATTTTCTCATTGAGACAAGCATTCACCACTCCACTACATTTTTTTCCCCAAATAACACTACTATCGAGTGTGAGCTAAATGCCCATTGTGTGCTTCTTTTTTTTTTCTTTTGTAATCTGCCTCTACTCATTTCTTCCTGAAGATCAAGCCCCAGGTTCAACAATTCCAAGACCACATGAAAAACCAGGGCAATAAGTCCAACTCTTACTTATTACAGAGGGATGAATAAGGCTCAGAGACATCAAGCAACTTCACTGAAAGGAACACAGCACAGAAATGCCCTAAGGCTCTGTCATTTCTCAGGATTTGCTCCTCTGTACTTTCTTATTTTGGGGGTGGGGGAGAAGGCTTGGCAATCTAGTGAATTCTTTCAATCTCAAGCCAGTTGATATGTCTGTAAAATATTACCTCTGACCAAGCCACAACATCAGACTTCAAATAAGGTTTTTTGTTGCTTTTTTTTTTATTGCCAATTCTGGCTTGAACTCAGGGCCTCAGCACTGTCCTCGAGCTTTCCTCAAGACAAGCACTCTATCGCTTCAGCCATAGCACCACTTCTGTTTTTTTGTTGTTGTTTTGTTTTGTTTTTTTCCTATGAATGTGGTACCAAGGAATCAAACCTGGGTCTTTGTGCATGCTAGGCAAGTCCTCTACCACTGGGCCTAACTCCCTGCCCAAACAAGCATTTTCATATAAACACATCCTGTCTCCCATTTCCTCAAAGCTGCACTGGACAGACAAAAACAAAGGATCTCACAACATTTGACCACACTGGGTCAAGCCTTTCCTGAAGACCAAACACACCATAGGGGAACTTAGCTTCCATAACCAATACATTCTCTCTAGCATTGAACTTGGTATGCATTTTTGTTGCAGAAACAGTGGGGCAAGGGGGGACATGACCAAATGTACTGATACACAACATCACCCTAATTTATATATCCACAATGCTTCAGGAAATCTGAAACCTTTTTTTAACTTGGTCAGGATGTTGATATTCACCAAGCACCAACTATGTGACAAGGGGCTACACATTCCTACATCTTTCAAGATCAGCTCTGAATGCATCTTGGCTCCCAGTCCCTTAGGAACTGGGCACCTCAGGCCAGTTCTGGCAATGCCATTGGTTCTGAACACATCTCGCTGGGGAGACCTAGAGCTGGCCCCAACCTGGATTTCACCAGGATTTGTCAGGGTTGTTCATCTGTGAGCAATGCCCTGGGAAGTGCCCTTGTGTGCAGGGAGGTTTTCATTTAGTTCATTACAAATTGGAAGGTTTCAAAAGCCCCTCCATGATGGCTACAGAAGGGTTTGCATGAGTGGTACTTTTTTTGTCAGCTATGGAGCTTGAACTCAGAGCCTAGGCACTGTCCCTGAGCTGTTTTCACTCAAGGCTAGCATTCTACCACTTTGAGCCACAGTGCCACTTTCAGTTTTGTGGTGGTTTGCTGGAACAAAGAATCTCATGGACTTTCTTGCCAAGGCTGGCTTTAAACCATAACCCTCAGATCTCAGCCTCCTGAGTAGCCAGGGTGCCAGGCAGGAGCCACCAATGCCCGGCTGACTCTGAATCTCTTCCTTAAAAAATAATAAACTTATTTGAATGTCTTCTACCTAAGTGGGCATTATCAGCTAACCCTGAGCCACATTTGTTCACTCAAAACCTCCCTCCCTCCCACCAGGGACCCTTGGGCCCCTCTGAGCCTCAGTTTCTCCTTATCTCCAGCACCTATTGTCTGGAACACGGAGACCTTGAGTGTGGGATGATAGCAGCCAGGGTGGGTGGGTGGCAGAGGACGCTGCGCTTGGCTGGTTGGAGTGATCTGGACGGCTGCCATGAGGCTGGGCCCTGAGCCAGGGGGAAAGTGGGTCCAGCTATGACTAGGGGCCCCCAGGCTGGACTCAGAGCTCCTATCCATGCAGGACAAGCCACTGATCCCATTTTAATTACTCCCCGCAGGCCTGCATTCTGGCCTGGCCACTGGTGGCAGCCAGGCTGGAAGTCCTTGGCTGGAGCAGGCATGTGCCATCACCCCTGCTAACCCACCAGGCCTCTCAGGACATCCCCACTGGGCAGGCACCGGACACACAGTTCCTGGGCTTTGGGGGTTGACTGGGGCTGCCCTGAGCAGCAAGCATGGAAGCTGCATTCCAAATCCTTCCCTTCTTCCTTCTCCACTCAGCCTGGAAGAGCTGGTTCTAAGGTCTCCCTGGTCTATGTGGGGGGAGGGAGGGCCTCTGGGCCGTTGTTCCCCCTGCTGTTCCCTGGCTCATTCCGCAACCAACTCTCATCATCCACCAAAGACAAGGATCACCTCCTCCAAATAAGCCCTTAGTGATTGCCTTCTTTCCCCCAGCTCTGTGCCTCTTCCCTGGGCCTCCCAGACACCACTGATATCATCATTGCCACGCCTGGGGACTAGCATGTCACCCCTGCTCAGCTAAACTTGGGAAGGAAGCTGAGTACTGAACTGTTAACAGGGACAAGGGATAGGCACAGGGATCAGAGCTGGGGCTACACGTACCATTCTCTCCCCTCCCTATCTCTCCCCTCCCCTCTCTTCTAATTCTCACTGTGTCACACAGTACTAAAATGCCACCCTTGAACTTGCCAGCCTCCAGGGTCATGAACCAAAATAAACTTCTCTTCTAGGGCCCCCACCTTAGGTACCAGGACGTAGACGCGGGTGGATACAGAGCCACTGGGGAAGCATGCACGGTGCAGGCACACCACGGCCTGTGTTTATGGAGACGCTGGCATCTCCCCGCCGCACCCCCCCCCACCCTCCGGTGACCTTCCAGAAATGAAATCCTAACTCCCCTGCTCAGAACCAGATCCCAGGTCTCAGGAATACCTTCTCAGCAAAGCACCTCCCTGACACTGCCCCCCCCACTTCCTGCTGTCCCAGCTTCTGTTGGTCACTCATAAGTGACAAATGTCATTGTATAAATGACAGTACGCACCACCAGGGGTTGAGGGTCGGGGGTTTATTCACCCCATCCTCCCCCCACACTTCAAAAACAAAACAGACTTAAGGCCTTGAGGGGCAGAAGCTTGTTCCACTTGGTTCAGATTCCCATTGTGCGCCCCCCCTCCCCGAAACACACAGTGGAACTATTCCATTACTCAGGAACATGACTGCTCAGAGCAGGGAAAGAAAAGGATTTGAACTCAATCTGGGGTCTATAGAAGTATCCAGGGCTTCATCATGATGTTTGTGGAAGGCAAGAAGGAAAGAGATGAGAGTAAAGGAAGGAAAGGGGAGGAGAAGGGGGGGGACTGGAAGGGTTCATCAGAAAGTGCCCTCCCTGGCACCAACCCAGGCATAGGAGATAAAGAAAAAAGAAAGCAATAAATAAAAGAAAACCACCAACAACAATAACAAAAAAAAAAATCCTGCCTGCAGTCTAGCTGGAGATGATTCATTTGAATGTAAATAGTATTTTTAAATCGTAACTAGAGTTCATGACTACAGAAGATCCAGCCAAATGCCAAGAGAACACACCAGGCCCAGAGACACAGGAGGGAGGGAAGGCCTGCGTTGACCTATTTATAAAATATTTCCCTAAATATAGAGTCCCAAAGACTATATATAATTAAAAGCCATTAATTCCCCAACCTCATAGCAACAGTTAAGCTAAATGGAAACTATCTTTGTGTGGTTGGTTGGGTTTCTTTTGTTGTTGTTGTTTTAATCTCTTTTGGAAAAACATTTTAATTCAAATTGAACACCATTATTTATATACACAGACCCCCCCCAAACCATAAATCTTATCAGTTCACTTCTCTAACATAAAATCTTTAAACAGCTTATATTGAAATAAACAGAAAATCTAACAACTGGCCCATCAGGCTTCCTTCCTGACATTAACTGAAATCCTCCTGTCCCTGGTTCCAGCCATGCCAGCCCAATTGAGATGAGCCAGACCAACCCAATTCAATCCTTCTGGTAGGAGGGAAAAAATAGAGACATATGGCTGATTGTATTCCACACCCTCAGATGCAACCAATCTCTAATCAAAACCATTTCATTTTAAAAGTCATACTGAAAATAGGCAGACTTTATCTTTTCCTTGCCATTCATCTCTAAGAATGCAGGTCAAACCAACATTCACATGCCGGTTACACTATGCTGAGATTGATAAGGCATCTGGAAATGATGTGAAGTATACAGAATGTGTGTGGATCTCAGGCAAAGTCTCCCCATCATTTCATCTAAGGGACTGTGGGGGTCCTGGAACCAACCCCCAACCCCCTCATGGGCACGGAAGGACAGCCATCCTGCTTGTAGCTGTCAGTTTGCTGAGACCAGAGGGCGGGGTAATTTGTTATGTGGCATGGTAATCCCCAGAACTGACAGATACAGAGTATGGCCATTTTCCAGATCCTTCCTCTCGCCAAAGTCACTTAACCTTTCTGGACCCCAGTATGCTTTATAAATTTCCGAAGACACATTTATCTCCTCTTGACTGGCCTCACACAGTGACGGTGGAACAACAGAGAAAGAATCCTGCTGGCTGTGAAAGGCACTCGCAGATCTAAGCTGGCATGAGAGGGACCCGCAGAGAGTCAGGACAGCTGAGTGTGACTCAGTAGCCAGACCCTAGGCTGCCTGCTCTGAAGATGTCCAGCCCATGCAGCCCTCACCCAACAGCCATACTGTGCACATTTCCTTCTGGCCCCGCCCAACTCAAGTGTGAGTTTCAGAAAACAGCAACAAGAGGCAAGAATCTGGCATCTTTACTACCAGGGCTTTGCCTGGAGAGCCATCACAGGGGGTGCACTGGCTGAGGGGAAAGGGGAGCCTCTTTCAGTTTACTGTAGATGAGGGAAAGATGGACAGCCATCTCCATGCCCAACAACTGTCCACCAGATAGTGCTGGGACATACCGTTTGTGCTTCAGATGGGAAGTGTGCGTGTGTGTGTGTGTGTGTGTGTGTGTGTGTGTGTGTGTGTGTGTTCACACACGCATGCATGCGATCTTTCTCAGGATCCTGTTAGATCCCCTTCCAGTGATTTAGGGGCCACCTGAGGGCAGGAGATGAAAGCATCTAGGCAATACGTCGGTTCCTCTTTTTGTGCTTCAATCAGGAAAGCACGGCTTTGACAGTATCGTGGGCTGAATGCTGTGCTCGACGTAAACACACAAAATCCACAGGTTCAAGCTTAACCCACTCCCACACAGATTGGAGATGGGGCCTGGGGCAGGGAGGAGGCCAGACGAGAGGCCCCAGGAGAAAATAGTATCCTAGGAAAAAGAAAGACAAGAGCAGACTCTCTCTCTCTCCTTTCTCTCTCTCCTCCTCCTCCTCATCATCATCATCTATCCATCCAACCCTCCCTCCCTATCTTGTCTCTCTCGTCTCTGTCTCCCTCTCACCTTTCTTCCCTCTCCCTCTCTGTCTTTGTCTCTCTCCTCTTCCCCATCTCTCTGTCCACCACAGAAGGACACATTAAGAAGGCAGGCAGTGGTCATCAACCAGGACAAGCGACTGCACCAGGAAGCCAACCAGCCTTCCTTGTGGCTCCTAGACTCCCAAACTCAGTGGAATGAAGGCTGTGGCTCACTGTTCACTCTATGGAGTTCTGCTCCAGCAGTCTGTTCCCTGCTGCAGGCCCCGAGGAGATGCTGCCCTCACCCGTGTGGGAGTCCAGAGGTGGAGACTTTGGGAAAGGACCAGAATTCAGTCACCAGGAAGCTGAGTGCCCTCCTTGCTCCCTGCCACACAAGGGCACAGGGAGGAGCCTTCCTAGAAAAACACCTGGACCAGACCCTCAACCTCCAGAACTATGAGAAGTGACTGTCATTTGTGCCATATGTCAATGGCATTGTGTGATAGCTGCCTGAGTAGACTGCTACAGCGTGTACTCACTGAGAATCGAGAGAGAACAAGACCATTTAGAGAAATGTGGAAAGTATCCCCAATAGTACCTGGCACCAAATAGGCTTTTTTTTTAAGCCATCTCAAAGTACAGTTCCCCCTTCCTCCAATCCTCCCTGACCCAGGCAGACACTTATATGCACCAATTCCCCTCTAGCCCTCTGTCCTTATTTATTTATATCCCTTGCCTTAACCTGAAGTTGTGGATTTGCATTGTAATTTACATATTCATTATCCAGCTTCCCCACCAGCATGCAACAGCTCCTGGTAGATGCTCAATAAACATTTGTGGAAGGAGGACAGGAAGGAGGAAGATATCCATTCCTACTTGAAAGCACAGAAGACTTTTGACCTGAGGACACAAGAAGACAGAGGGGGACCACTCCAATATACCAACAGGTAAAGGCTGACTGAAAATGACCAGCATAGGGCACTCTAGGAGGCTGTCAGCATTTAGGGGGTGAGAACATACCATGGGCTGTTAGAGGAGATTTGAACCCGGAGGCAAGATTGGAGTTCAGCCTAAACAGGTCACACAAAGTTCTCCAGAGATCCAAGAATCCTTTCAAGGAAGTAATTCCAACCTTGACAAAAAGCATGAGCTGCAGGTTTTCTTAGGATTCTGTATTAATTATTTCCTGGCCTGAGGCATTCTATGCTAATTGTTCTCAATTGACAAACTCTATGTTTATGTTTGCAAAAGCTAGGTGGGGGGTGTGTGTCTTCTTTAAAAAAATAAAAAAAATCACTGACATCCCTCAGATACTGCTTCCACCTTGCAGGGTAGACCAGTTGCTCAGACCTTCGGCATTCCAAGTAGCATTGTCACAAGCCATATTGACACACATATGTTCCTCCCCTCCGACTCGAGGAAGGAATCAATGTTTGGTTTTGTTTTCCCTTCCTCTGCATATTTCTCCATCTTTCCAGTGCAGGAGAGTTTTCATAGTCCCAAGCTATTGCCAACACTTCCCAAAGCAACTACAGGTCAAGGGTAAAAGCACAGAGAATCCCTGGGTATAAAGAAGTCTTCCCTAAAACAGGACAGGAATTGGCACCTAGAGGACAGACAGAGGGTACCTCCTAGCCTAGATTCCATTGCCAGGCTAGTTAACTTGCCACATCCACCCCCACCCCTACCACCACCACCACCTCTGGTCAATCCTGGCTAGTCTCAGTTGACTCATTTCTTTTCTAGAGCAGGGAATCAGTAAATTACAACCCAAGAGCCAAGTCCAGCCTACCTCCTGTTTTCTGTAAATAAAGTTTTATTGGAATACAGCCATGCTCACTCACTTATGTTTTGCCTGTGGCTTCATCTCCCCAACAAGTACAGAGCCAGAGACCTTAGGAACTGCAAAGCCTACACAATCTGCTCTCTGATCTTCTTCTACAGAAAAAGCTGTGAATCAACCATCCACAACAATGCGGCCCAACAGAAATATAACGGGAGTCACAAACGCAAAAAGCCACATAGGTTAATTTCAAATCTGCAAGCAGCCACATAAAAAAAGAGTAAAAAAATGAAACAAGTTAATTTTAATAATACGCATAATTTAACCTGGTACACTCCAAGTATTGTCATCACAAGTGATAATCCATTTTTTGGAAATTAATGGTGTTGAAAATTATTTTTTGTTATACTAATTTCTCTCCTGCAACCTGATGTGTATCTTACATTTAGAAAGCATGCAATTCAAACTCCCATACGTCAATTGCTTAATTATGGGCTGGCCTACTGGAGACGGCCACTCTTAAGAATCTTCCTTGGTCATCCCTCTCTTCAAGAGATAAGACACTAACTACTGACCTGGTCAAAAAGCGTGGCCTGCTTGCCTTGCATTGGATATGTAATTCATACTCCATAGACCCCTAACCAAAAGACTGGACTAGGGCTTGGCTGCACTGAGACCAAGTTCTTGCCTCCCCATGCCCATCTCTGCCACCAAGTCTCCTTTCTCATTTCTCCTAAGAGCATTTCCCACTTCAGGCTCCATACTAGCTAGCTTGTCTTAAGGCAAGAAGACGCAGGTACAAATATTTATGGAATACTTATCATATGTCAGACACTTGGTAACAATTATCTCCGCACAAAGTTAGAGGTGAGAAATGTTATCTACATGTTAAAGATAAAGAAACTGTAACAGCTGGGTTTGTTGGCACACACCTGTAATCTCAGCACTGCAAAGGCTGAGGCAGGAGAATTTAAGTTCAAGGCTACTTCGGAGTATGTGATTAAACCCTACTTTCCTGTGTCAAGTAAAAGAGGGAAGGGAAGAAGGGAAAGTGGGAAGGGGAAGGGAAAGGGGGAGGGGGAGGAGAAGGGGGAAAGGAAGGGGGGAGGAGAAGGAAGAAATAACAGATGAACATTAATAGCTGTATGATGACATATTATGGACTTATTTTTAAATTATACCTACAAAGGTATGTAATAATATTAAATGCTTATGGCACAATATCCGTTGGGCAGTGTAAGATAAAAGTCACACCAAGTAAAGATACCTGGGGGAGAGTGCTTAGATCACTAGGGTGGCACTCTCACAAATGACATTAGTGGCCTTATCTCCCCTCTATCACAAGAGGAAAACACATGGCATCAACCATGGGAAAGCCAGCCTCACTAGCTCCCAAGTTGGCTGTCACCACCATCTTGAATTTCTTAGCTTCCAAAATGATAAGAAGGAGTAAACTTTAATTGCTTATAAACTACCCAGCTGTAGGTGGAATTTTTTGTCATTGTTGTTATTACAGCCCAAGCAGATGAAGACAGACTTATTCCCCAGTGTTATCAAAAACTGATTCGTACAATTTAGAATGGATGATTGTTTTTGTTTTTCCATCTACCACTCCACATTTCCCAGTTTTTCTGAGGTAGGGAAGGGCTTCAAGACTGAATAAATTTGGCTTCCTTTGGTTTGGTTTCATTCCATTCAGTTCTGTTTGGTTCCATGATTTAGTTCCATTTATTAAATAATCAAGTGGGGCTTCAGATCCCAGCTCTGTATCTTTCACATGAATTAATAACTCTGCATTTCCATTTTCACACCAGTGAAAGGGACAACGGTGTATATTTCACATGAGATCAATATGCACAGTGGGTGAGAATTGATATTGGAAGTACTTGAGGCATTGCCCAACACATAGTAGGTTCTCAAGAAATGGTAGATCAATAGAAACTGCCTGGCAGCTGGGCTCTGATGGCTCACAGCTATAATCCTAACTACTCAGGGGGCTGAGATCTGAAGATGATGTTTCAAAACCAGCCTGGGCAGGGAAAAGTCCATGGGATTCTCATCTCCAATTAATCACAGAAAAAGCCGGAAGTGGTGCTATGGCTCAAGTGGTAGAGTGCTCGCCTTGAGCAAAAGGAGCCCAGGGACAATGCCGAGGCCCAGAGTTCAAGTCCCAGGACGGAGCACACATACACTCATGCACTCGCACATGCACACACATACACACGCACACACACACCCAGGGTAGGGGCTGTGGCCCTACTCCATGCTTCCTCAACATAGTCCACAGAGTCACACCATAATCTCTGAAATTCTATAAACTGTCAATTCAGGTGTCTCAGCCTCAGACACAGAAGCCACAAACTAGTCATTCTCAGCCTGTAGTGTTGGGGGGGCCACTCTTGCTCCCCCATTACATCCCGCAGCTTTATTCCTCAAGGGATCTAGGCCTCCAGCTCACAGCTGAACACTAATAGGTTCCAGGGGCCAGGGACTTCTTCCCTTCGTGTGATTAATGAGACTTGAATTGGCCCAGTGATAAATGAGTTATCCTAAGGGCACCGAATATTTAAAACTGAATTCTCCTTTGACAAAAATAGCCCCTGGGTTCCAAGGGCCACTCATGCCCAGAGTCCTGTTAGCTGTCACGTGACACTTGCCCAGACTGAATGAGTCCTTGCCCAGCAGCCACCAACCTCCCGGACTGAGATAACCCTCTTGGCTGTTGCTACAAAGCCACTACGTGGCCTTCACGGCTTTATCTTAAATGACCAGACTTGTTTATTATAGCGGTTCCAAATAATTATGTTGAGCATGCCCAGAACTGAACTGTGCATTCCTCTGATTAAGGGCTCCTAAATGGAATTCTTCCCCTGGAAATGAGCCCTTAAGTGGATCTACTCACTAAACTACTGTTCTAGGTAGCCTGAGTCCTTGGGCACAAGTTTCAGCATCAGATCTCACACAGTGGAACAGTCTACCTGTTTGGGGGCCAGGCTTGTTTTCCTACTATCCGAAGGGACCTGCCAAGTCCTTCAAAGGCTTCCAGATTCTTCAGCTCCACCCCTCACCATCTCCCCCCACCAAGTGCTCTCCACCTCAGATTATACTAACCCTCTTCTCTCAACCTCCTAGAACAGAGGCTGACACAATTGCCTCGTGAAAGGCCTGAGAGGGTCTGACAGCGTCTATCACAACAATTCAACCCTACAATTGTCTCAACAACCACAGACCACAACATGTAAACCTATTACCATAGTTGTGTACTAATAAAACTTTATTTATGAAAAACACAAACAGGGAGACATAGAGGTGGCTCACATCTGTAATCCTAGCTACTCAGGAGGCTGAGATCTGAGGATCGTGGTTCAAAGCTAGTCCAGGAAACCAGAAGGGTCACAGATGCGGGCAGATGTGTCTGCATCCCTTCCATACTCACTCCATAACAATCCAGGATTATGGACATGTTCACCTTTGCTCTGGCTGACAAATACACTTTGGTACTCACGTAAGACAAGCCGGAAGTCCCAGCAGGTGAGAGCCACTGAAAGCATCCCCTGGCCAACACTGAACTGAAAAGCTTGGTAGATGCAACCGTGACTTCCTTACTTTGGGAACTGGGAGAACTCTGTACCACATCCTCTCCACTCTCCCCGAGTTTGTAGCAGGCTAGATCTGCAACATTCTGCAGGAAAGTCCGTAAGACTCTTATCTCCAATAAACTACTGAGAAAAAGCCAGTAGCACTGTGGCTCAAGTGACAGAGTGCTAGCCTTGAGCACAAAGAAACTCAGGGACAGTGCCCAGTCCCTGAGTTCAAACCCTAGGACCAGCAAAAGAAAGAAAGAACGAACCCTTGCAGACACATTCAAGCTCTCTCTCCACTTTAGCCTCACTTCCTCATTGCCATGAAATTGTGATTCCATCAATGGATCCGTCCATTCGTGAGGGTGGAGCCCTGAAAAACCCAGTCAAGCCAGTCTTGGTGGTTCACGTCGGTAATCCTAGCTACTCAGGAGGTTGAGATCTGAGGATCATGGTTCAAAGCCAGTCCGGGCCCTGTGAGACTCTTATCTCTAATACGCCACTAGAAAACCAGAAGTGGTGCTGAGGCTCCAGGAGTAGGGTAGTAGCCTTGATCTGAAGAGCTCAGGGACAGTGCCCAGGCCCAGAGTTCAAGACCCACAACCGACCAAAAAAAAAAAAAATCCAGTTACTTCCTGAAGCTAAAGCTGCACCTATGAGCCAAGCCTCAGTCTTCCAGAAGGTCCCACATCCAAACCACCAGACATAGCAAAGCTTAATCAGATGCTGAGTGTTGCCACTTGCTGTCTAGAGGCCCCGACTCCTCCTTTCTTTTGCCAGGAGAGATGCACTGATTTGTTTACCCTGTCAGTTTACACGTCTTATCATTCATTTATTCCACCTCATTTCACAAAGGATTTGAGGCAGCAAGGAAAATATAAATAAACAATCATACACCGGCAAACAGGGAAGATAAAAATTAGTACAGAGGTGTGTCAGGTTTTTCTTTTCCCCCTTGTCATTGTTGTAGTCTGTTTAGAATCTTTTCCTTGAAGATTTCTCCTTTAAATAATCCCCTGTACCTTCCTGTCTCTGTGTCTCTCTGTCTCTCACTGACACACACTGACATATATACACACACACACACATATGGTGGACCCCTGACCCTTGATTGACTAACCAGATATTGGTCCAGCCTCATGGCATGTCACAACCTCTCCAATGCATCTCTCCTCATCCCGGACTAGAACTGACCATTAAACACAGGGTTCAAAAATCCAATAATGGAGAAATGAGGTCCACTGGCTG
Source organism: Megascapheus bottae (assembly GCF_031878675.1). Lineage (NCBI taxonomy): Eukaryota > Metazoa > Chordata > Mammalia > Rodentia > Geomyidae > Megascapheus > Megascapheus bottae. The sequence goes on from NC_143544.1 coordinate 1,411,027, forward strand.
AAAGCTGGCTGGGCCTCTAGGTCACAGACCTGGGCCCCACAAACGCCTTTCCATCTGCATTAGGTTTCTGTCAGGGGAAACACAAAGATCTAGTCAACAGCACATGGCAGATACCAAGGTGAGGAGAAAATTGGGAGCAGAAGGCAAGGCCTGTGTGGTTTGGAACTTGACTAGGTTCTCGGTGGGTGGATGGAGACGGCGATCAGTTATGCTGTCTCGCCTCATTTTTCAGGAGGTGAGAATAGTCAAGCTCCTCTGGCTATGCAAAGGTCCTTCCTGGCACTTCTTGAAGTGGGGGGCTGGTAGGGAGTTGTACTAGCAGTGTAGGGACTGACTGTGTGAGGACTGAGGACCTTTCCCTGACCACTCAGAGACTGGGAATGCTGTTTGAGAATGATCCTCCCTCTCTCCCTCTCCTCTTCCTTCCTTTCTCTGCCTCCCTCCTCCTCTCTTCTCCCCTATTAACTCTCTCCTTCCTTCCCTCTCTCCTTTCTTCCTCTCCCCTCTTCCCTCTCACCTCCTATCTCCATGATGAAAGCAAGCAGTTGGGATTTCTGGCCACCATCAGACTGTCACAGCACCAAGGACCTGAGAGACTTCAGCCCAAGTGACCAATGGCTTCTAAGCAACCCATCCTTACAGACAAAAGGCAGCCAGTGTGGCCCTGAGCTCATCTCACTGGCCGCACCCATCACCCGCACATGCCCCACTCACACATACCACAGACAAGGACAGACTATTGGGGCAGTCCTAGGGAAGGCAGAGTGTACACTGCCCTTCATTTCCTTGTGTATTTTTCAGCTACCGTGGGAATGTCGGGTGCTGGCAGTCCTAGGATTGGAACTCAGGACTTTCCTTGCCCTTGCTAAGCCAGCACTTTACCATGCTGCTCATTGGCTGCAAGTTCTTCTAACAGCTTATCCAGACTACCTCCTGACCTCCTCAAGGTGAGGATTACATCCAGCATTACAGGAAGAACAGACAAGAATTTTGCTCCCTCGAGTGACTGGGATGGGGGGAGACAGGTGGGGAGCACTCTACGCTTGTTCTGTTCCAGTGTTCCCTCCCCAGACACAGAGAACCATTCAGATACAACACATACATTACTTTTCTTTCCCCGGCCCCCCTGGGGCTTGAACTCAGGGCCTGAGCACTGTCCTTGAGTTTTCTCAAGGCTAGAACTCTACCACTTGAGCCACGGCGCCACTTCCTATATTTTCTGTGTATGTGTCCTGAGGAATCGAACCTAGGTCTTCATGAGTGCTAGGCAAGCACTCCACCACTAAACTCCCAGCCCCACGTACATTCCTTTTCAAAGCTGCATTCTAAGTGAGTAGACACACTTTTGTCCCATAGACTGCCTGCAGCCCTGGTAAACCAATCCTGGGCCATCTCAAGCTCTTCAAAATCATCCCCAACTCAACTCACATAAAACTTCAACTAATGGTACAGGCAGTGATGGGGCTGCCAGCAGGTTTGGGAGTGGGGTTAGAGATATGAAGGAGCCACAAGTTGTAGGGAATTGTCTGGGGGGCGGGGGTGGGGATTTTTCTGGCCCAGGTTAGAGTAGGGAGAACAATGTGCACAGAGATAAGAAACAAGTTCAGGAGCTGGATACCGTAACCTAGCTTCCTCAAGAGGCTGAAATCTGAGGACCCTGCTTGGGAGCCAGGCCAGGCAGTTAAGTCTAAGGAGCCTCTTGTCTCCAATTAACCATCAAAAAGTCAGAAGTGGAAGGCCTGGGAACCCAGCCTATTGGTACAATGTTTGCCTCACATGCATGAAGCCCTGGGATTGATTCCTTGATTACCACATACTCAGAAAAGGCTGGAAGCGGTGCTATGGCTCAAGTGGCAGAGCGCTAGCCTTGAGCAAAAAAAGTGTCTAAAGAGAGTGCCCAGGCCCTGAGTTCAAGGCACCAGGACTGGGGGGAAGAGGGGCGGAAAAGTTAGAAATGGAACAGTGGCTCAAGTCCCAGGACTGGCAGCAGAAATAGAAATAAGTGCATGAACCCCTACTTCCTGGAAGCCCCAAGAAAGTCCACAAACCAGCAAGAGTAAGGAGCAGCTCCTGGATCCTGGAACCTTGTATTATACAGAGACCCTGAGGCCAGAGAACAGCTCAAAAAAAAACAAAACCCACGATGGCTGTTTCTCTGCTTGAATACTGGATGATGTAAATGGCTGGTGTTTAAGGGGCCAAGTTAAATGAGAAAAAAAAAGCGTATCTTTAAATGCTAGCATCACACTCCGCAGTAGCTCGTGGGAAGTCAATCTGTCTGAGGCAAAAGCAGACTCCTGTCTCCTGTCTGACTCTGAGCATATGCTCCTTGTGTACGAGGAGAACAGAAATACTCTCGTTATTTATGTGACACACTCACGCTCTTGTCCCCCCTTCCCGCCCCCCTCCTCCATCCTACCCCTGAACCCCTATCACAGACAGAGACCCAAGACAGGACTACAGAACTTCAGACGTCCAAGCCTCCTCCTGGTGAGAGGAACTGGCCCGCATGGATCAACCCCACTCCTTCTCCCACCACAGAAACACACAGAAGCACTATAATCAGATCTCCACCGCTCCGCCATCTCCGTCTCCTAGCAACCCTCAGTGCTGGCTGGAACAAAGACTTCATGATACGGAAGGTAGCTGGGGCTGAGATTGATTCAGTGTGGTGGCCCCAAATTATCCTAATAGCCTTTTAGCTTCCATTACCCCCCAACAACTCAACCAAACATCTGGTAGGAAATGGTGTCAAGCAGCATCTCCTTAACAGTTTGCAAAGACCATGTTTCTCCACCCGGTCTTCCAGAAGTTTCCTTCATCACTCAGTCTTGTCTCTCGTTTCCCAATAGCCAAGTCCTTTTGGCAGGGCAAGGCTAGTTCTTCCCCCTTGATGGGCAGTCTTCTGGGACAGGCTTTCTCTGGGGCCTCATCATGTTGCATAACTCTGGTCTCCCTGCTAATTGCCTGGCTTTCCTTCCCCCAGGGAAATGGGTACTACTTTTGCTGCAATCATCCTACCAGTCTCAAGACATACCAAACTGGAGAGATAAGGCAGATAGGTGGTTAGACAGGAGCCAAGTCACAGGAAACCAGTACAGACATCAACCCTGAGGGTAGAATCCAATGGGTACCTAGAGATACCTGCACACCCCTGTTTCAAGCAGAATGATGGATTAGGCACCCAACAACAGATGATGAGACCAAGAAACTCTGAACTATGCCACCCCCTCCCCCACCGACCCCAGGCCCTTTAGTTTTTGAGATAGTGTGTCTCATTGCTTTTTTCATCTGGGCTGAAACTCATGGTTATCTAGCCTCTACCTCTTAAATAGCTAGGATAACTGCTGTGCACTGCCTACCCTAGGTATACCAGCAACATAGCCATGGAAACTTTCTTCTCCCTCCTTCTATGCAGTCTAGAGGCAACTTTCCATCAAAATCCCTGCATTGGGTTGGTCGCAGATGCTTGCTTGAGACCTGAGCCTTGAGATTGCACAGGGAAGAGAACCCTGGTTGGAATTATTCCCATCATGAGGATAGCTCTGAAATGAACACACTGATTCTCCCATTGCCTTTTGGCTCCCAGGAACACAAGCTTGGACATTCCTGATGTCCTGCCAGCGGGTCCAAACCCTTGGAAGAGTTCCATTGCTGGCAATCATAGCATCCTGCTCTTCCCTGCCTTGCATGAACTGTTGATTCTAAGCCCTGAAGGATGGGAGAAACTCAAGTACAGCAGGGACAGAGAAGAAAGTTAGAAATGGCCCCGGCTTCTTCTTCCTCTGCCAGGCTGCTCGGGGTCTGACTGCTTAGCACTGGAAGAAAAGTCATAGAACAAACTCCTATCCGTGGATTCTGCCTGGAAACAGAGTGGATTGCTTTGTGATCTGGGAGTTTATTGCATTAGTAGGTGATTAGGTAAAACCAGGTAAGCATTAATCCCACAAATTTCTTTAAAGGCTACCCTCCAGAATCTTCTTTCTCCCTCTATATCAGTAATCGTCATGCAACAAGACATTGAATGGCTACATCCATTCGGAAAACACTGGAATAAGAACACTTGCGAATGGCTTTATTGCATTTGTTCTGAGACTCCATTTGTCTAAGAACTCAATGCTGGACTGCATTTCAAGAGATAGGTGTTCAACGTAACACTCACTAGGAAAGGGTGACTGTACGGCCAAGTCAAGCAACTGAGACATGATAAAATACAGAGCACCTACAATGTATACAGTGTCTAAGATGCATCTCATTTTGTCCTCATTGTGAACATCATTTCTCCACATGTATGTACACCGTCTCTTCTCCTCCCTCCATGGATGGACTCCAGCTGGCCTTTATTGCCACAAACATGGTAAAGTACTTCCCTACTTCAGAGACTTTGCCAATGCAGTGTTTCTACCTGGCATTCCACAACCTCCCAGCCTCCACTTGGTGCCTTGGGCCTGGTCTCTTCTGGGATCACTTCCTCAAAACACCCCTGGTCCTGCCTTATCTTCTCCCCTCATTTATGTTCTTGTGATATTTACCACAAGTACCTTCTCTGAAATGTTTATACCTATTACTGCTACTGATATTCAGGCTATAGAGGTCAAAGACTAGGCTTGGGTTTTTTTCATTCTTTAGCATACTTGATGCTTATTTAGCTAGTGAGATTAGCAGATTCAAATAGCCTGGCACTGGTAGCTAACACCCAGTAATCCTAGCTACTCAGGAGACTGAAATCTTAGGATTGCAGTTCAAAGCCAGCCCGTCAGGAAAAGTTCAAGAGAATCTTACTGCCAATCAACCACCAAAAGGCCAGAAGTGGAGGTTCAAGTGGCAATTCTGGCTTGGAATTCTGTGCTGATACATAGCTATAGAATAGTCTGCCTTGTTGCAGGAAAACTAGCTCAGGGCATCTAGAAGAATAAGAAAAGTTATCCTATGGTTCAAACTATTCATTCATATTTTTTACTCATTCATTAAACAAAGATATGCTAATCACCTACTATCTATCCAAACACCATATGTTAGGCACTCCTCACTTGGGGCATTCCCAATTCATCAATCGGGTTAAGATTCCTTCATTTTACATCAGATGTTACCTCTCCTCACTTCCAAAATCTCAGGTCCTTGAGGGTCACCTCCTTGATGATCTGGGGTGCAGACACAGGAACGTGAAGCTGTAGTAAAGCACAGGGACGCGGTCCTAAGCCCCATCCTGCTCCTGCAGCAGACACAACTAATTGATGGCAGTACACACACGTTCTGAGCTTTAGAATCCAAGCTTTAGAATGTGGTCTCAAAAGACTTTCCAGAACTCCTCTGCAGGAAGCCAGGAGTGGTTATCAGGGACAGCACCATATACATACACACACACACAATAAGAAGCTTCTATGTCTAGGGGAGAAAAGAGCCCTCTGTCATCATACAGAAAGTCAGACCAAACAAACTGCAATCTGAATCTGTAGTCTGTGTCTGCCATCAAGGTCAAGAAGCAAACAAAACAAGGAAACTTTCTCCCTGCAACTTCCAGCCACAACTACTCACCCTACTTTCTTTCAAACATTTACTAGAGAACCCCACCTGAAAATCCAAACAACTCGCCTCCTGTGGGTTTGTTTTTTCCTAAGCTCAGCCTGCTTTAGCTACAACATGAAGGTTACAAGACCTGGAGATACGTTTGCTCATTACTCAAGTTCTGTCTACAGATAAGCCATGATCTGGAACCTGCCCAATAACAGAATTTGTCATTGATCTGTGGACTTTTTAAATTAACTCATTTATTTATTTTTATTGTTATTATAAAGGTGATGTACACAGGGGTGACCATTTCATAAGTTAGGTAATGAGTAACTTTTTTTTTTTTTTTGTACATTGTGTGACTTAAACTCAGGGACTGGGCACCGTCCCTAAGCTCTTTTGCTAGCGCTCTATCCACTTAAGCCACAGTGCCACTTTTGGTTTTCTAGTGGATAATTGGAGATTAGAGTCTCACAGATGTGCCTTCCTGAGCTGGCTTTGAACTATGACCTCAGCCGTGAGCCCACTGCACCTGGCATGAATACATTCCTTTGGGGGCAATATCCCCTTTCTTCACTCTCTCTCCCGGTGTTTCCCTCCCATCCCCACTCACAAGTTGCATGGTTCATTTTCAACATAGTGTCTAGCAAGGACCACTGCTGCATTTGTTCACACTTGTTCTTCACCCTCTGAGTTTCCAGACGTGAACAGCTGTATCCAGTCTGGCTGCCGGAGCAGGGAACCTTAAGGGCTGCACTACCTCTCTAGAGTTGAGGGTTTTATTATACACCTCAGTACAATACCATCATCGCATACATATTAAACCCACCCCCACCAAGACTGAAAGGAAAGGCAGTCGAAAAGATCAACTGGAGAGCGTGGGTGGACTGAACGTGGCTTCTGGGCGGTGCTTCCCAATGGTGAGGGAAGGCTGGGGTGTGTTTCTACACGCGGTGATGTGAGCACAGCTCCTCCTGGCTCAGCATTCGCCTGAGCCAGATCCTGAAGACAGTGCCGAGGGTCTCGGACACCAGAAATGAAACTCAAATGAAGTGACAAGGAAAAATTAACGGCAGCGACTTGACAAAAATGTGTCACATGTCACAGCTGGACAACATCTACTCTTCCTGATTCTGATTTTTTTTAAAGCATATAAACAAACCTTACTCTGTGTCAAGCAAGTGCCAGGCACTACAGGAATTCTCTGAAGGAGGTAGACTACTTTGAATAGAGAGAAGTTCTCACTGTTCACTGTGGTGGAGGTAAGGATTCACCACAGAAAGCACCCAGTGCTACAGAGACCCCAGAAGAAGCATGTTCCAGACAGAAGGAATGGCGGGTATACACTCCTTGAGGCAGAAGCAATGCTGGCACAACTGAAACTCATAGAAACAGAAGAGTGGACTAGGAAAATGTGATCTACTTATATGTGGATGCATATGTATGTGTGCATATGTACTAGGCATGTGTATATGGGTGCATATATATACATGTATACATGTATATATATACATATACATATATATACGCTTATACACCTACATACACAGTGGAATATTATTCAACCATGAACAAAATTTGCATATTTTGCAGAGAAATGGGGGTAAGTAGCCAGGCTTAGAAGGATATCTTTCTTCTCATATGTGGAATCTAAACCTAGAATATGCATGTACATGTACGTACCTGTGTATATACACCTCATATATAAATTTGTATGTGTGTGTGTTTATTTTAGTGCCATTTCTTTGCATAGGGAAGAAGTAGCTCACAAAATAACATACATCAACATAGCACATAACATGAGCATAACACATAACATGAGCATAAATATGGGACTGTACAGGCAAAGATGATCAGCATGAATATCAAAGTATATCATGTCTACATGTCAAGATAAAACCATGACACCAGCTAAATATGTTCACCATCAGTGGAGAGGGGACAGAGAAGAAGTACAATGTGTGCATGTATGAAAACACAATACTGAAATCTTTTTGTACGCTTACTATGCACTAACAACAACAAAATCCTGTTTTACAATCACAGTACAGGATCTGAACTCAGCTACATCTCAGCTGATCCACAGAACGGAAACAAAAAAAAATCTGTAAGAAACAATCTTTTTTAAACATGCTTATACAACTACTTTGCCAGCTATTACCAAAGCATTGTTCGATTGGTGACCTTCTTCGACTCTGAACATGTGCATTAATTTTCTTTCAATAGTGCCCATGAAGAGTGAAGTGCTTCCTGCCTTCTCCATCACCACTCAATCAAATAAAGCAAATGCCGGCCCTCACCCTGGCACAACTGCTGATTCATGGCTCTTGGTAACTCAGTATTTTGTTAAAATGTCAAGAATGTCTGCGAATTTCCAAGGGCTTCTTTTCGAGGACGGGGAGATGTTGCCATCCATAGCCACAAAAGCTGCCCCTTTCCTTTCAGACCCTTAAATCTACTTTGGAGAACTACCAATTAAAGAGGGTATGGGTGACCAGTAATTGTGTCCTAAATATTTAGTCATTACTTTTAAGACAGTATAAACCAAATATCTTATGGTAATAACAACTTGTAAAAATAAAGTCTATCCTGTTTTGGACCTCAGTTTCATTATTTGCAATATGGGGAGAATAAACTGATTATAAACTCTATGGGGAAGGAGAGGAGGGAGATGGAGAGAGGGAGATGGGAAACGGGGGGAGATGAAGAAGGAAGGAGACTGAGAGGGAGAGGGGAAGGAGGAGGGGAAGGAGGAGGGGAGGGAGAGGGGAGGGGAGAGGGCTAATACCTGTATATTTAGCACCAAGTCCTAGCAACTAGAATTAAGTATATACTCAATAAATACTCGTTCAAAGGGCAAACAAATTCTCATTTGAGTGAATACACTGGGGAGGGTTGAAGTAAGCAAGGCAGCGAGATGAAGCAAGGAAGAGAAGAAGAATACAAAGAATAAAAAGAGGAGGGCCAAGAGTTTGGCCTAGTGGTAGAGTGCTTGCCTAGCATGCATGAAGACCCAGGTTGGATTCCTTGGTACCACATACTTAGAAAAAGCCAGAAGTAGTGCTGAGGCTCAAGTGGTAGAGCTCTAGCCTTGAGAAAAATCCAAGGACAGTGCTCAGGCCCTGAGCTTAAGCCCAAGACTGGCAAAAAAAAAAAAGAATAAAAAGAGGAAATCCACTGGTGGCAGTGGCTCAGGAGCTAAGATCTGAGAATAACATTTCAAAGACAGTCCTGGCAGCAAAGTCCATAAGACACTTATCACCAACTAACTGACACTGTAGCTCAAGTGGTAGCCTTGAGCAACAAAGCTCAGGGATATCACCCAGGCCCAGAGTTCAAGCCAGAGGATGGGGAGGGGGGAAGGGAGGATGGGAAAAGAAGAGAGGAGGAAGAAAAAAAAGAGGGGAAGGAAAGTAGGTAGAGAGGGAGGGAGGGTGGGAGAGAGGGAGGGAGGGGGAGGGGGAAGAGGGGAAAAGAAGAGGAGGAAGAAAAGGGGAAGGAAAGTAGGGAGAGAGGGAGAGGAAGGGAGAGGGAGAGGAACGGAGAGGGAGAGGGAGGGAGAGGGAGAGGGAAGGGAGGGGGGAGGGGGGAAATAGAGAGAAAGAGAGAGAGAAAGAGAGAGAGAAGCAACCACTCATGGAAATGTAAATTTTCCATGGTTTTAGCTTCATTGGTTTAGACATTATCTTTTTATTTTGAGAACTATTTCTTACCTAAGAACTGGCATTAAAAGGCTAATATCCTTTGGAATATGAATTTAATACTTGCTTTTTACTTAATTTCCTTTTCTGGCAAAAATGAGTTGAACCTCACTTCTCTTTTTCTTGCCTAATCTTTAGTCATCTCTGAAGCCAGAATGTCAGGGCACCAAACTCGACCCCTCTGGGAGAGGCTTTTCTGGCTGGGTGATTTCAACCAGGTACCACCAGACAGACACAGCCATAGTACCCGGTACCCCAGAACATATCAGCAGGGTGGGAACGAGGGAGAATGGCTGGTGTCCCTGCCTCTGCCCAACAGAGCTATGTTTAAAGGAGGAAAACACAGGATTCTGTTTAGAGATTGACAGAATCATCACACACACACACACACACACACACACACACACACACACACACACACGCTCCCACACCTAATACCTAAACTAATGAGTCTAAGTCTTCATTTAATGAAATATTCCTAGTGTGATTACACTTGCCTGCATTCATGGCATTCCCAGACGAATGTAATGAGATTTCCCTTCTCGATTTGTAATTAACTTTATTGTGTATGCTTCTTGGGAGTTTTCAGGGTCGTTTCCTACAACCTTGCTATAAATTATTTTAATATATATGTTACAATATTAACTACATTGCTTAATGCTGTGTTGACTGAATCCTGAAAGAACAAGGTTTAACGGGAGAAGGGGCAGGACAGGCTGACTGAAGGGAAAGAATCCTCTGAAAATAAACCTGTACTGAATTCCTGGTAGAATTATGCTGAGATTTTTTTTTATTAAAGAATTTATTAACACGGATTTTTACATCATATTTCAAATGACCTATTTAACAAACAAGTGTTCAAGAAGGGAATCTCTATATACAATCACTGGCACTTAGTTTTTAGAACTTAATCAAAATTAGGCTAAGGGTTTGTATATCATAGATACATATTAATTTATTAAATAAAACATTATGTCTATAGAGTCATAGGTTTTTATGTCTATGTAGTTATGTTTATATTTCCAATACCATGTCCTTAGCATTGGGAATGCAAATATTGAGTCCTCGCTCTTGCACTGTTTGGATCTAATAGCCACATATTAAGGATACCATGCGCCTTTTGTTCCTTTGGTCTTGACTTGTCTCACTCAACATGATTTGCTCTAGATTCATCCACCTCCCTGCAAATGCCATTATTTTATCTTTTTTGTTGGCTATGTAGAATTCCATTGTGTATATGTATATATATATATATTGATATTGATATATATCCATTCATCTTCAGTAGGGCATCTGGATTGTTTCCATCGCCTGGCTATTGTGAATAGTGCAGAGATGAACATAGCTGAGCAGGTGTCCTTATCATATCTTGGGTTATGATGTTCAAAAAACAGTGATTAGATGCCACGAAGTAGGTGGCAATGCCTTAACCGCATGCGTGTTGTCAGGCCCAAGTGCCTCTTCCATCCTTGTCAAGGGGAGTACTAACCTTCTCTCCTTTCATACAACACTATGCTGAGAATTTTTTGACTACCCTGCAGCATCCTTCATTTCCTACCAAAACTGGGAGAAAAGGCACTGCTCTTCTTTCATGTAATTTGTGTAAAACTTGTCATATCTACTAAAAAAAAAAAAAGGAAAAAAATCTCTACTCTAAGACTAAAATTCTCCCAACAGAAGTGAGCATGAGGGTGGGAGTTTGGCCTAGTGGCAGAGTGCTTGCCTAGCATGCATGAAGACCTGGGTTCGATTCCTCAGTACCACATATATAGAAAAGCCAGAACTGGTGCTGTGGCTCAAGTGGTAGAGCTCTAACATTGAGGAAAGCCCAAGGACAGTGCTCAGGCCCTGAGTTCAGTCCCCAGGACTGGCAAAAAAAAAAAAAAAGAAATGAGCACGAGTCAGGCTCCAATGACTCATGATTGTAATCCCAGCAACTGAGGAGGCTGAGATTTGAAGATCACAGTTTAAAGCCAGTATATGCAACAAGTCCATGAGACTCATCTCTAATTCACCACCAAAAGAAAAAAAACAAGCTGGAAATGAGCCATACACATTGATAACACACATCTATAATCCTAGCTACCCATCAAGGTTCATAGTTCAAAGCCAACCCAGGGAAGACAAGTCCATGAGACTCTCATCTCCAAATAACCACAGGGTGGGGAGACCCAGAATTAGAGCTGCTATGGCTGAAGTGGTAGAGCTCTGAGCAAAGAAATTCAGGGACAGGGGCCAGGAATTTGGCCTAGAGGCACATTGCTTGCCTAGCATGCACAAAGACCCAGGTTCAATTCCTCAGTACCACGTAAATAGAAAAAAGCCAGAAGTGGTGCTGTGGCTCAAATGGTAGAGCTCTAGCCTTGAGAAAGCCCCACTCAGGCCCTGAGTTCAAGTGCCAGGACAAGGAAGGAAGGGAAGGAAGGGAGGGAAAGGAGGGAGGGAGGGAGGGAAGGAGGGAAGAGAAATTCAGAGACAGCACCCAGACCCTGAGTTCAACCTCCAGGACTGGCACAAAATTAAAAAATCTGACAAGTGGAAGTGTGGCTCAAGTGGTAGAATATCAGCCTTGAGCAGAAGTAGCCATGCTTGAGTGGGAAGTTTTGAGTTCAAATCCCACTACAAACACACACATTAAAATACAAAAAAAAATTTTCAACAAAATAAGATGTTTCAGCTCTCCTTAGCTTGTTTCTTGGGACATTGTTTAGGGAGTATTTCTCCTGTACAACAAAATGCCATTTTCTCCGAAGAAGCTGCCCCTGCGGTCTTTTTTCCCTCCCTAGAGCTAGGATTATTTTATGAGACCATCTGCTCATTCCCAGGCATGCCCTTACCCTCACTCCCCTTGCTTTTGCAACCAGCATCCCCCAGGGAGCTGCCTTCCCCTTGGTTCTCCCAAGATCTAACTTGCCCTGTCTCTTCCAACTCCACACTGACTGGCATAGGATTCGAATACATATCAGCTGCCTATTGATTGGATGGAAGTATGTTTAATTATAGGAGAGCAAACAGTCAGCTTGAATCTGAATCCTGGAGAAGAGGTTATGGCGATTTCATTTCCAGGGGTGAGGGGTGGGGGGGAGGGAAGAGTGTTCCATTTTCCACGAGGAATGTGATCACACACAGACATTCTGTGGGGAATCCATCAAATAAGGAAAAGAAAGAAGGGAAGCAGACAGGGATACAGTTTCTCGACATGGGTCCTGGGACAGACACCAGGAAGGTCGTGAAGAGAGATTACGACTTAAAGCCTGGTAGACTCTAAGTAGCTCTGTGCCCTTGGGGCAGGTCACTGCAATTCTCCAAGCCAGTTTCCTCTTCCCTGTGTGGATGGGATACAGGTTTTCATTTTGGTTTGTTTGAGATGGGGTCTCCTGAGGTAGTCCTGGCTAGCCTCCATCTATGCATCCTCCTTCCTCAGATTCCCAGGTGCTGGGATTACAGTCCTGAGCCACCACCCCACTTGGCCCCAATACACACGTGACACTGTTCATGCACTGTGAAATGCAGAAGGTAGTGTTTTCTCTACTGCACTAGGCATTCACCTAGGGTCACATGGCTTCATCCAGCTATGGGAATGAAAATGTTCTTTATTCCAAAGGAAATGCACACAGCAAGACAAGGATAGGCTTCTCCTGGTTCAAGAGGATTGGAACTTGGTTTCTGGTTTTTTGGGGGTTTTTTTTGGTGGGGTCAGTTGTGGGGCTTGAACTCAGGGTCTGAGCACTGTCCCTGGGCTTTTCTCAAGGCTAGAGCTCTACCACTTAAGCCATAGCACCACTTCAGCTTTTCCTATGGGCCTTCATGCATGCTAAGCAAGCACTCTACCATTAGGCCAAACTCCCGGTCTGGAACTTGGTTTCTTTCAAAGTAACACAGACTCTGTGTTGGGTGCCCTCTCTCTCTCTCTACAGAGTCCTGCAGCTAGACAGAACAACAAAAGCAAACCTAATTAGGCAATGCTATGTGACCAGCGCTGATAGCAATCTTTTAAAAGAACCCAGGAGATGACTTTCAGAAAATGATTCTTTTTCCCTTTAAGGTTTGTTTTTCTGTTACACACACACACACACACACATACACACTTCATTTTTTTTTTCTGAGTGGAATATAAGACATGTTTGGAGCCATCAAGATTCTGACTGGCCTGGTCTGCCTGCATAAATAAAATATTAAGATCAATACCCCTAACAGAACAAAAGCTTTCGTATCTTAAATGGGACTAGAAGAAAAACATTAGATGGGAACAAAAGGCTAAGAATGGGTCCAGCTGCTCCGGCATTTCCTTGGAGAGGAATCGACTGTTTCTCCAGACTGCGTCTGCATAAAAAACAGTAGTCACACATGTACACTTGTGTACATTCATGCACAGACATGCATACACAGTTGGGCATATGTATACACCTGTGTGTGCATGTATGTGTATACACATGCAACACAGGCTCACACATGCCTGCGTGCACACAGCCACACTGGAACACGTGTGTGCTCGCATACATACACACACAGGAGCATACATGCGGGAATGCTCCCATGTGCACCCATGAACACGCGACATGCATGCACATGGAAGCATACGCGTGATCTCTCTTCTTAGGAGGTCCCGGGGACCTGGAGTAAATGGGGTGAACATTGCGTCAGTGGATTTTCAGATGGTAGAGCACCTCCTTTAACAAGCCACAAGTGACGCTAGCTCCTGAACCTCAGGAAGAGATAAGTGACGAAAACCGCGGGTCCCTTACCCTCTCCGAGCCTCAGTTTCTCCATCATGACAATGTCATGAACATCAGGAGAGTCATGAGCATTCTGCAGAGCCCTGTGCAGAAATCCACATGAATATTACCCTCTCGCAGACATTTACCCTTAGGCTCTCATGTCTCTATTTTACCTTCGTCTCCACCCGCTAGCTAGAAAAATCACTCCCAACTTTTGAAAATATTTGGGGATATCCTCGCCAGCCTTTCCAAAAGTCAAGTGTGGGATGCCATCTGTCCTCAGTTTGGGGTGAGATCGTACTTGCTCAGACTAACCAAACGCCGAAGCAGGCGAGCTTGCGTGCAGGAAACACCATGTGCGCCGCCCTGTGAGAAGAAAACCCACAGCACAGTCCAGGCAGCCACTGCTTCCATGCCAGCATTGATTGGTTGAATGGGTTGTTGGTAGGTACCAGTCATGGGGCTTGAACTCAGGGCCTAGATACTGTCCCTGAGCGCTTTTGTTCAAAGCTAGCACTCTACCACCTTGAGCCACAGGTCCGTTTCTGGTTTTCTGGTGTTTAATTGGAAATAAAGAGTCTCATGGGTTTTCCTGTCCTGGCTGGCTTTGAACCACAATCCTCAGATCTCAGCCTCCTGGATTTTGAGGATTATAGATGTGAGCCACCAGCCCCTGGCAACCAGGTGAATGGTTTTATATAGGAATGTTTTTACAGACTCTGGGACTGTCTGCAAGCACTTTTCTATTGCAACCATAAAGTTAATTAGTGCTATTTTATGTCTCTACTATACCATCGGAGAATACTGCAAATCCAAACTTGCATATCCAAACTTGTAACAGCAGGTATCATGGATCCTGGACCAGAAAAGGACATTTAAGGAACTGAGAACATCCAAGCAATGGCTACATTATAGCTAAAAGAAACTTGTCACAACTGATCTGTGACAGATGTAGCACTATAGGGAGAGGGGTTCAAGTTGGTTAAGGTACTGGGAGAGGCCCAGCTGCAACTTTGCTATGAATAAGCACATTCCAAAGGGGAAAAAAGTGTCATTAAGAAGCAAACTGAGGCCAGCTGCTAGTGGATCATGCCTATAATCCTCACTATTCAGGAGTCTGAAATCTTAAGATGGTGGTTCAAAGCCAGCCCAGGCTTTAGAAAGTGTGTGAGACTCTTATCTCCAATTTAATATTCAGAAAAAGTCAGAAGTGGAGCTATGACTCAAGTAATAGAGCACTAACCTGGAGTAGAAAAACTCAAGGACAGATCTCAGACCCTGAGTTCAAGTCTAGGACCAGCACAAAGAAAGAGAGGAGAGAGAGAGAGGAAAAAAAGAGAGGGGGGGAGAGAGAAGGAAGGAGAGAAGGAATGAGAGAAAGAAGAAAAGACAAGAGAAGCCAACCTGAGCACAAAAGTCTGTGAGATTCTTATCTCCAATTAAACATTAGTATAATAATAATAATAATAATAATAATAATAATAAAAAGTAGAATGCTGTGGCGCAAGAGGTAGAGCAACAGCCTGAAGAAAAAAAAAAGCTAAGGGACAGTGTCCGGACTCTGAGTTCAAACTCCAGTAGCAGCATTTAAAAAAACCACAACACTAGACAGAGCTTCCATTCCCAAAAGAGGAGAAGGAAAGTTGGGACAGGGAAGAGAGAGAATGTTCGTGGAACCTGGGGACACCGTGAGCCCCCAGAAGCAAGCTGTAATTATGCAGAAGCAGAGGAGGACCTGCAGAAAACCAGCATTTCCTTGGAGTCATCACAGAGGCCAGTGCCCCTTTGATGATCACACTAAATATATTTAGGCAATATTCACTGAATGCCTGGAAAGAACATAAACTAAATGAGCAACAGAAAGAAAAAAAAATCCAGGCTTACATAAAAAGGCAAGTCCTCACACATCACAGGAAAATTTTCACCCCAGGAAATTTACTAAAGAAGTGAAGCCAAAGTTTGCCCACATTGAAGCTTTCCCTTCCTGGCCCTGCCGGTAACTAGATTTTTACCCCTTCCTAACACCTACATTTCAACTATGAAAATTAATTCTCTTAGCAGTTGGACCAGTATAGGAGCAAAAGTCAGATTGTGTCTTACCATTAGTTCTAAGAAGAAGAGGCCAGACACAGAGATTAGAATTTTCTTGAATCATTAATAGGAAAACAAAAAATAAAATAAACCCTGACATACAGGTCAGGGCACTAGTGGCTCACACCTGTAATGCTAGCTACTCAGGAGACTGAGATCTGAAAATCTCAGTTTAAAGCCAACGTGGGCAGAAAAGTCCCCATGAGACTCTTAATTCCAATTAATCACTCAAAAATCGGAAGTGGCACTGTGGCTCAAGTGGCAGAGTGCTAGCCTTAAGCACCAAGAGGCTCAGCATCAGTGCCCAGGCCCTGAGTTCAAGCCCCACAAATGACAAAGACAAAACCAAAAACAAAACTTGACACTCAACAGAAACAACTAAACCCCATTCTACTCTGGCAACTTAAGATGCTTAACAAATGACTGACCTAAAAACAGCGTGCCATGCCTTTCTTGGTATAACGCAAACTCATGCACTGCTCTTTCCGTTTTTATAAAGCTCCCATGATGCGTGCATTTTTAATTCTGCCACAGAGGATTGATTTAATTTCCCGGTGATCAGCCTGGATTTCTTCCCTCCTTCACTATCAGTCAAAATGAGCTCCTGATTTCTTGCCTTCGTAGCCCCTTAATAACAAATTAATGTCCATCATCCAGTCCTATCTCTCCACAAAGTCCCCCAAATAATTCCTTCTTCTGTGCCTATGATAAAGCACTCCCATATATCAATAAAAAATAAACAAGCTATTATATAGAAGCCTGCTCTTCCTGTTAAAGACTGAACATCAATTAAACTGACTAATATAAATATGTCAATATAAATATCTCAATGGCTACATGATCCTTACTTTTTTTTATGCTACAAAGGGTGAAAAAGTGCTGTTGTCAACCCAAGCAGGATTGTATGAACAATGATGGAAATTCTTGGAAAAATACAATGTGAATATGTGCAGCAATCTCTGTGAATTCTCCCCTGGGGTTGGCCACAAATGTTCCAGAACTTGTCTGCCCAGTTGTCTACTACAAATGCTTTTAGTATAAAAACCATGGATTATTCAAGTACAAACATCAACCCAAAGCAAGAATCACAAACAAACCAAGGCAACCTGTCCCAAGAGACTCTGGGACTAGTTAGTACCTGGATACCCATCTCTTAAATAGTAATTTACTTTCTAGCACCATGTTAAACCAAAGGCACTGAGTTAAATAACATCAATGGAGTAACCTGCCCTTTTTCCTGGTGGACTGTTGAAACTCATTATTCAATGAACAACTTTAATGAGTTTGTGATACCACTTGAGTATGATTCAAACCCTTTGAGGAAACAAACTCCAAGTTAAAAAAAAAAAAACAAAACAATATGAAGTCAGACACTGGTGGCTCATGCCTAGAATCCTAACTACTCAGGAGACTGAGATCTGAGGATTGTAGTTCAAAGCTAGCCTAGACAGGAAAGTCCATGAGACTCTGATCTTCAATTAAGCACCAAAAACAAACAAACAAATACCCAGAAGTGATGCTGTGGCTCAAGTGGTAGAGTCCTAACCTGGAAAGCACAAAAGTTCAGGAACAGTGCTTGAACCTGAGTTCAAGCCCCAGGATAGGCACAAGAAAACAAATTAAAACACTAAAACGCTGTGAAATGCGTTCACCTTTTCATTCCTGTGACTCAACATCATTGGAGTTCTCTGTCCCACCACTCACTGGTGGTGTTGGGGGTCTACATGTTTCAGGGTTCAGCCTGCTGCCCCTGAGCCTGCTGAAAGAACACACACCCCCATTTCCATCGAAGCCGGAACTGGACACAACAGTGGTTTTGTCATAAATGCCCTCATTTATGCCCTCATTTATCCTATCTTTCAGGGCTGTATGATCTGGTCATTAAATTTCCAACTGTGGGTATATTTTTACTCTAAAATGTGGCTCTTTCTAATGCCATTTTATGATCCAATTGCTAAATAATTAACACCAAATGCATGGATATAATAAAACCTGAAACATTTGATTTGGTGACCCATATAAACACTGACCTTACTAACTGCCACAAGTTTCCCAAACTGGACATACTGTCAGCATACGGGACTGAGAACTCGTATCACCAGCTCAAATCCCACAACTGGACTCACTGAGCACAAAAATTTGCAACCTAGGCTGAAGCTCAAGTGTTGCCTCGCATGCACAAAGCCCTGAATTCAATCCCTAGTACTGAGGAGGAAAAGAAAGTGTGGGGGGAAAAATTTGCAATTTTACAGTCCAAAACAATGATTCACCAATAAGTATATAAGTGTAAATAGAAGCAAGCGTGCATGCAACTTACAGGAGAGGTTCAGCTTCAGAAAAGATCACCAAGATCATAAAAATATGACACACCAAGGCAGATCTGTCTTCAGAAACCAGCCACACCCAAATGCACATGTGGACATCCAGACAATGGTATGGATGCTGTTGTTTTGTTGTTTATTTATTGTTATTGTAAAGGTGATGTACAGAAGGGTTACAATTACGTAAGTCAGGTAAAAAGTACATTTTTTAAAACTGTCACCCCTTCCCTGCTCACTCCCAGTTTTTCCCTCCCATCTTCACCTACTTGTTTAGTTCATTTGGGACATAGTATCCAGTGAGTACCACAATTACATTTGTTCACCCTTTGTCTCTCCATTTCTCTGCCTCCCTTTACACGCCCAAAGGCAGATAAATAAAATAAAAGGAAATAAAAACAAATTGTGCCTATGTGATCCTCTCCTAAGAATATCCCATTTCTCATGAGAAAGGGTATCAATCAATGTGCGAGAAGTAATGCACCTACAATCAGATGAATGTAACTGTAACCCCTTTATACATTATCCCCACAATAAAAAAGAAGAATATCCCCTTTTCGTTTCATTGTGTGAATACCTAGAGACCTGTATAATTTATCAAGTCTTAGTGCATTTTTTTCTTTTACCGTCCAGTGTAAACACACTGTAAATTTCCAGGTATATTGTAGTTACCATGTTTCTCTGGGTCTGTCTTATGTTGCTGAATATAACTTTCCCAATTCTATTTTCTTGTAAATGGCACCGTACTGTTCTGATGATGTAGAATTCTTTTGTGCACATATACATTTTCTTGATCCATTTATCCACTAAGGGGAAGCTGGGTTGAAGCCCACTGAATGATTTTTGCCAGCTATGCATCGGACAAGGGCCTTGTGTCTAAAATATACTTAGAGCTCAAAAAATCAAACCCCCAGCAAATAAACTCTCAAAGAAATGACAACCCTATTAATGGGCTAAGGACTTACAGAGATTTCTCAGAAGAAGTAAAAATGGCCAACAGACACATGAAGAAATGTTCAACATCTCTGGCATTAAAAGAAATGCAAGACAAAACAACACTGAGATTCCATCTCACCCCAGTTTTAAAAAATTAGCCATTTTCAAGAAAACTAACAACAGATACTAACAGGAATGTGGCCAAAGGGAATACAACTACACTACTGATGGAAATGTAAACCTGTCCAACACTTTGGAAAGTAGTATGGAGGTTCCTCAAAAGACTAAACATAGAGCTTCCCTATGACCCAGCAATTCCACTCCTGGGCATTTACCCAATACAACACAAACAAGGTCACACTAAAGTGACCAGCACAACCAGGTTCATTGCAGCATTGTTTGCCACAGCTGCTGTTATTTTGAACCAACCCCTCTAAGACACCACTCTAATGTGAGGTTACCTGAAAATAGGATTGCTAAAATTAAGCACCAGTGACACATGCCTATGATAATCCTCATGAATCACGAGGCTGAGGTCATGGCTCAGAGTCACCCCAGGCTGAAAAGTCTGTGAGAATCATCTCCAATTAACTACTACAAAACCAGCGACAGCTATAGCTCAAGTGGTAGAACACCAGCCTTGCGTGAAAAAGCTCAAGGGCAGTGCCAAGGACCTTAGTTCAAACCCCAGTACCTAGCATAATAATGACTGAGAATAACTACAGGAGTACTCTATTATTACAAATAAACTATCTTATTTTTCCTTTATTCCCACTGATGAGTATGGCCACTTCAATACATACATACATATACACACAGACACACACACATATATGTATATATATAATATGTATATAATGTAATTATGGGCTGGGCACAGTGGCTCATGCCTGTAATCCTAGCTATTCAGGAGGCCAAGATCTGAGAATCAGGGTTCAAAGTCAGCCCAGACCCTGAAGACCGTGAGACTCTTATCTCCAATTAACCACTAGAAAACTGGAAATAGTGCTGTGGCTCAAGGGGTAGGGCAGTAGCCTTGAGCTAAAGAGCTCAGGGACAGGGGCCGAGAGTTTGGCCTAGTGGTTAAAGCGCTTGCCTAGCATGCATGAAGACCTGGGTTCGATTCCTCGGTACCACATACATAGAAAAAAGCCGGAAGTGGTGCTGAGGCTCAAGTGGTAGAGTTCTAGCCTTGAGAAAGCCCAAAGACAGTGCTCAGGTCCTGAGCTCAAGCCCAGGACTGGCAAAAAAAAAAAAAGAGCTCAGGGACAGTGCCCAAGCCCAGAGTCCAAGTCCCACAACAGACAAAAAAAAAATTAACTATGTATAACTAATATATGTGTTTACACGCACACACACAACATCTTTTGAAGTACACCAATAGCCCCAAAGAACACCTACAGGAACACAATACCAAAAGCAAATCCTTTTCTGGAGTAGCAAATGAAATTACCACTGTTGAATTGTGTAACATTCCTACACACCTAAAACCAACAGGTCACAACTCAATACCTGCCCCATCTCCATTACACACTCAAGAGTATTTTGTGGGGGCTTTTTCTTT
Organism: Megascapheus bottae; assembly: GCF_031878675.1. Classification (NCBI taxonomy): domain Eukaryota; kingdom Metazoa; phylum Chordata; class Mammalia; order Rodentia; family Geomyidae; genus Megascapheus; species Megascapheus bottae. Next base: position 1,431,863 of record NC_143544.1, read on the forward strand.
TTTAAATCAAACTTGTTTTGCCTTTTTTTTTACCTTAGCTTTGAGTAGATAAAAATCTGAGCTGGAATCTATTTATTTGAAAACAGCACAAAACTTAAAAGGAACAACTGGTCAACCTCAGAAGGTATAGTAGTACTATGGAAAAATGATAAGACTGTTGGCTAACTGTGTGGACATAAGCCAACAAAATAAATGACTAACAGATTAGCAACCTTAAATATGCAATAAAAGTAACTTGTGGATGAACCAAGCATCCCAGAAGGGTTCTTACTCAATAGACAGACCAAGGGGAACCAAGCAGGGTAAACACAGACTCTAAGGAGAAGACACTAAAGCCAAGTAGATCATTAACAGAGAAGGCAATCCAGTGAAATCCCACAATGTCACACACAGCTACATCCAGAAGAGACAAATGAAAATTTCTTATGCCTTCAGCAAAGATAAGCCCTTTAACTAACCCAAACATACACCAGGAAAGACAGCCCTGGGACCGTCATACAGTTTACAATGTAGAAACTGAAGTGGGGTGTGTATCCCCCTACTTACGGAGATTATTTATGGGGGCCCTTGAATCCATGTTCTCGTAATGCTGGACATGGACGACAATGTTCAGGTCTCTCTCCATGTGGTCAGTGTTGCAGTGACCCTGAGGCCTCATGACATCTGCCAGGGCCCTGTTTAAAAAAAGAATGAATGAATGGAGATCTGTTCATTAAAACATAGCAATTGACACCTGCCATGAGCCAAGCCCTGGTCTCATCAACAAAAGACAAGGCTGTTGGCTCCATGGAGAATCTTGTTCCATTAGGGGCAGGACAGAGAGACAGCATAAACTCATGGCAATTTTAGAGGGGACACAGTGACTCCACACAGATGATTTCCCTTGCTTCTCATGATGGCCCTGTCATACCAGCACCATTTACCCTTTCCTCCCCTCCTCCGCCCTCCCTACCCAGAGCAGCTGAGAAGTCGGTAACAAATACACACACTACATATCCAATTCTCAGTTGCATTTATATCTAACACAGTGTTTCTCAGAAACAGCAATAGTCCGACATGTATGGAGTACTTACCATGAGCCAGTCATGATCATACTAACCACAAGGGGTGCCTTAACTAAACAAAGCAGGACACTATGGGGGAATTATGACCTGCTGCAGATGAAAGGGGAATAAAATGCTGAAACAAATGAACCTGCTGAAGGTCACACAGCGAGTGTGCAGTGTCTTGGTCCTCATTTTTTTGTGCCAGTATGAGGCTTGAACTCCGCTGACCTTTAGCTTTATCTCATGGGGATGTCACTCTACCACTTGAGCCCACAGCTTCACTTCCAGTTTTTGTTTTTTTTAGTCATTAACTGGGAGTTCAGAGTCTCATATACTTTCCTGCCTGGGATGGCTTCAAACCACAACTCTGACCTCAGCCCTCTAAGTGGCTAGGATTACAGGTGTGAACCACCAGCACTTGGCTTTCCGTCCTCCAGAAAATGGGACCACAGTTCAATGACCAATGAGCATCACGGTATATGTATGCATAGGAGAACAGCTCAGAATGTGCACATAAAACAGAGACAATCATCATTATCAACCAGATCCACCAACATGCTTCTCCTCCCTCTTCCTCTACCCTTCATCATGGATGCGCCTGGATATACGAACAATTTTAAAAGATACAGAATATTGTATATACTATTGCTGAGAGATATCTTTTGCCTAAATGGTGTTTTAACCATAAACCTCCTTCTGCCGTTATCTTCTGCATACCCAACAGCAGAGCTAGTCCCCTATGAATGAAGGAAGCATTTCCTTGCTCCTTTCCAAACATCTATCATCATCCTTGGAAACCCTCATATTTCACTTACCTGTAAGGAGAATGAGTTCCATGGGCAGCAACCACTAGCAAGATGATAGGAACCAACCAATCAGAATGGATGCCAGCTAACATCCAGTCAGTTCATTACCAACCAGGACACCCAACTCTGTTACATTAGTGACATCCAGATGGCCTCTGCCCCCCGACCAATGGATATCTTCACACAGACTTTTTCTTATGCTTGGGAGTGCTCTTCCAGCACACATACTGAGTGACAAGGCCATGTTTTAGAATGTCCCAGGTATCCCTAGATAATCAGACCCTTGCAGCTCATGTAAAGAAGATGGGAAATGAAGAACAACTGCTGGGGGGGTCAGTAGGAAAGCTCACACCTATCACCTATGAATTCAGCAGCCCCCAGTCCCTTGTCTGCTGAGACCTACCAACCACAGCAGAAGAGTCTCACCCTGACATCTGTCAATCAGCACACTGGCACCACCCAGGAACTTGATGGGAACTGCTGGATCCGTTCACACCTTACTGGGTCAGAAACCCCAGGATTGGGCCTGGTACAAGGCATTATCCTAGGCCCTCCCTATGTTTGTGCTGCAGGCTCAAATTTGAGTCTATGCTAGAGCAACAGAGGCTTAAGAGAATGTCTGCTGGCGATACTATGACTCCAGGGGCAAGAACCATGGCTGGTAAAAAGTCTCAGGTGGGGAAGAGACATAGATCAGCCCAAAAAGAGGCCTTGGATTAATTAGAATTTTTTTTAAAAAATGGAATCCATTATGGAACAGGAGAATAACAACAGCTCTCAATCGTTTGTTCATTCAATAAATGTTTATTTTCTACTATGTGCCATGCATGACGCGAGGCCCTGGGGATACAGCTGTGCACAAGCTGAACGAGGTCGCAGCCTTCCTGGAGCTTACATTCTATCTATGGGAGAGAATAAGAAAATAAATAGAACATGTTAAATAAGTAAAGGCTGCAAATAAACAAACACACGGAGAGTAATGCCGTCAAAAGAAACCAGTGCATAGCAGCGTTTTTTTTTCACAAGAGCAGGGATACGCCAAGAAACAACTGAAATGTCTACCCACATACAGATGAGTGCACACACACGAGAGATATGAAATGGAATAGTACTCAGCCACAAAAAGGCAGGAAGCCTATATCAGCCATACAAGAAGCTCAGCCAGAGAAGCCAAACACAAAAAGCCAGGAACTCTATGATTCCATTTGTGCAAAATGTCCACAACAAGAATTCCCCAAAGAGAACGAGTGGTAACTCAAAACTCAACCCTTGCCAGAGGCCAAGGGCTAAGAAAGAGGCCCAGGAAAGGGGCAGCTAACAGATACAGTTTTCTTTTTAGTGGGATGAAGAACCATCAACATTACTGAGCTAAACAGCGATTGAGATTATACCATGTTGAGACTGTAACAAAAAGTCACTGAATTCTGTACAATCTTATAACTGAGAGATGCTGTGGTCAGACTGCATGAAGAGGCGATACTTGAGGGAAGAGGAGGATTCAGTAACACAATGGTATAGTTTGCATCTGGATGGTTCCAGAAGGCCCATGTGTTAAAGCTTGGTCCCCAGCTTGACACTCTTGGGAGTTGGAAAGCTGGAAGAGGTCAGTCTTCAGGTCATAGGGGAGGAGGGGTGGCCTCAAAGAAGAGTCTGGAACCCTCATCTCTTCCTCTTTCTGATTCTCATGGCTGGAGAGGGAGCAGCTTCGCTCTACCACATGCTTTCTGCTCATGGCTACTCGCTCACCACGGGTCCAGAGGCAACAAGGCCAACTGAATACAAATCCCACAGAACTCTGCCCTCACAAAAGAAAAAAAGAAAAAGAAAACTTTTCCTCTCTGTAAGTCCATGTCTCCTCGACTGTTTAAGCAAGTCACAGAACGCAGAATGACATACAGGCGAGGATGGAGAAAGCATCGCAGAGAAGACACATGGAGGTGCGAAGGGTCTGAGGCAGGAAAGAGATAGATACTTGAAGAACAGCCAGGGCTAACAACAAAACTGGAGCCGGGCAAGTCAAGAGGAGGGGACTTCAAGATGTGGATTTTTGTCACTCGTTGTGAAGGAAAAACTGTCCCCAAGTCAGCCAGCCCAGCTCATCAGCAGAGGGCCTGAGCAGAGGTTTAAAATCCAAGGTCAGGCTCCTTCCTACCTCTGTGAGGCAAGCGGGAACGTGTGAGGCGGGGGGCGGGGGGAGGGAGACAAAGGCCTTCCCCCACCTAACTTGCCTTTCGCACTTCTAAACAGGCTCTTCATCCTGGGCGTCAAGGGATCGTTGAATTCCTCTGTAATTGAATGGAAAATTATTTGTGCATTTTCCTTCAGCAAGATGCCAGGGTGTCTCCCAGACTTGGGGCTCTCCCAAAAAAAAAAAAAAAAAAAAAAAAAAAGCATTAAGAGGTTTCCAGAAGGTAGTAAAGGAAGGTTATCGGGGTGACTGCTGTGAATGTGGTCCACACTGCCATTTACAGAGACCGTAGGCTTCTCCAAAGCGCTGAAAACTGGGACACACCAGTCTCAAAACCAAAGATGCACCCCTCCCCCTCCCAATCTTCTACCCCCACCCTCTCCCAGCCAGTCCACCATTCCCAGAATGCGCAGTAGAGAGGAGGATTCTTAGAGACATCCACTTTCTGGACAAGAAGTCTCCAGAGCCAGCCTATTCCAAAGACTGCGTAAAGTGACCCAGCACTGGGAAAAGAAAATAGTCATCCTGCATACTGTCTCTCATCATTAAAAACCTAAGAAGAAATAATCTGGCCCTCGAGTTGAGGCACATACTCCTGTCACTCTTCCAGCGACGTAGGCAGCAGACAATAGGAAGATCACCGTTCCAGACCAGTTCAAGGAAAAGCAAAGCGAGACCCTTCCCATCCAACTAGCCAAGTTTACAGGAACAGGCATGTAATCCCAGCTACAGCAGAGGCAGTGATTGGCTGGAGGATCTTAAGTATGAAGGTGGCTTGAGCGGGAGTATAAGTCCTGTATCCATAAAACAACAGCAAAGCGCCATGGTTCAAATAGTAGAGGGCTCGCCCAGCAACCACAAAACCCTGAGTTTAAAACACCAGTAAAGGGTGAGGGGGAGAAGAAGGGAGAGGGAAAAGGGGAGGGAGAGAGAGAGAGAAAGAAGGGAAAGGAGGGAGATCAGCTTAATTACATGAATGATAGTACAGTCTGTACCAATCCAGTCCTATCTGGTATCAAGAATCAGGGACTTTAGACCAAGCAAGGTGCCTCTCAGCACCACCCTCACTGGGGCACGCTACCTGTCTTACAGCTATTCATGTCCCCAAAAGGGTCACACAGGCTGTATCCTTTTTTAATTATTATACAAATGATGTACAGGGCCTAGTGGTAGAGTTCCTGCTTAGCAAGCAGGAAGACCCAGGTTCAATTTCTTGGTACCACATACAAAGGAAAAAAAAAAAAAAACAGAAATGATGTTGTGGCTTAAGTGGTAGAGCTCTAGCCTTGAAAAAAGCCCAAGAGCAGTGCTCAAGCCCTGAGCTCAAGCCCCGGAACTGGCAAAAATAATAATAATGTACAGAGGGGTTACAGTTACATAAGTCAGGCAGTGAGTACATTGCTCTTTGGACAGCGTCATTCCTTCCCTTGCTCTCTCCCAATTTCCCTCTCCACTCACAAATTGTATAGCTCATTTTTCACAGCGTCCAGTGAGTATCACTACTGTATTTCTCACTTTTGTCCCTCCATTTCTGTGCCTCGGTTTACACTCCCAAAGACCGACACATAAACAAACAAGACAAAAAAACAAAACAGCAACAAAGAAAACAAAAACTCCCATTTCCTAGAGTTTCATTTTGACAAGTATTTTACAGGATTAAATTCAAGAAAGCATTGTATCTTTGGGCTTCTCTCCTAAGAGACTGTGTCTTTTTTGGCCATACTAACCTTCACAATGCAGATACATGACTTGGAAAATACACACTATGTACTTATGCACTCATACACACACATTGTGACAGTTCCACAGGTTAAAGGCAGGGCTGGGCAAGTTACCAGAAAGCAGAATTAAGCCAGATGTAGTAATATACATCTGTAGTCCCCGCATTAGAGAGGCAGCTAGGGTGGTGGATTCAGGGGTAGCCTGGACTACACAGTGAGATCCTGTTTGGAAAACAGTAAGAAAGAACAAAATAACAGAAGGAGGGAAGGAAGAAAGGAAGGTGGGAGGGAGGAAACAAAAAGACAACACAGGGTGGCTGCATGCTCCTGGGTGGCTTTGTACAAGAATAAAGCAGAGATGGTCTCTTCAGATCCAAACAAATCAGCCAAAAATACTCAAACCCTCCTGGGGAATATTCCAGACCTGATTTTGTTTATTTATTCATTAGGAACATCACCCTCTGGGCTCACTATGCATTGAGATCTTAGCTAATAATAGTACGAAGTCATCCCAACCCAGTCACATACTCTTCAGTGATCATCTCACTTCAGGCTCCAAACTCCAAGCACTTACACACACTTTACAACCTACCTCCGAATTGTTCATGGGCCCATGCTTCTACAGATTGGTAGTATACATAATTTTCTTCATTTTTCTCTTTTTGCCAGTCCTGGGGCTTGAACTCAAAGCCTGAGCCCTTGAGCTTTCTCAGGGCTAGAGCTCCACCAGTTGGAGCCATAGCACCACTTCTGGCTTTTTCTGTCTATCTGGTACCAAGGAATTGAAACCAGGGCTTCATGCATGCTAGGCAAGCACTCTACCATTAGGCCAAAGTCCCAGCCCCTATAATTCTTTTAAAGCTTTTTTTTAATATGGCTATGTTAAGAAAATGAAATTATGACAGCCCAGGGAAAAAACCAACTATGAGTCATTAAAAGCAAACTACTGCCGAAGGACCCAGCACTGTCTCTGGTCTACAGCTCGAGCCTTTCTTAAGACTTTTAACTTGCAATTTAAGTACCTGGAGAACTGGTTTTGAAAAAATACAGAGTTTGATTCCATAACCCAAAGTGACAAGCATCAGATGATGCTTGGAGAGGCCTGGCCACCCAGTACTTGATAAGTACTGAGATCCTAAGTACTGTGAGAGCCAGAAGCGTCCATTTGGCCCCCTCCTCCCCACACCCACATATTTGATCAGATTGATTCTGGGTATTCTTGGATGCGATTGACATTAAACTGATGCAGTGAATCAAGCAAATGACCCACTTTCATGTTAGGTGGGTGCCATCTTATCCAGTGATGGTCCAAAGACTGTCCCTTCCGCCAAAAGGAGAGAATTCTCCCACTGAAGACCTCAGAACCAGAATGCTGTGTTATTTCTGGGTCCAAAAGCATCCTGCCTACTGAGCCTTCACACCTGACCTGAGACTTGTCCTGCAGACCCAGACCCAGGACTTTCAAACTCCACATACTGGTTGTTTTGCAGGCTAGAGGTATCTTATTAGAGAAAAAAAAAAAAAAGCTTGGAATGTGGCTTATGCATGAAGCCAGGGCTTCTATTCCTCAGTACTACAAAAGGGGAAAAAAGCCAGAAGTGGTGCTGTGACTCAAATGGTACAGCACTAGCCTTACCTTGAAGACAGAGAGGCTTAAGGACACAGCCCAGGCTCTCCCCGAGTTCAAACCTCAGGACTGGCAAAAACAAAAAAAATTTTTTGGAGAAAAAAAAAGGGGGTGGGGGGGAAGCAAGAGGCCCTGAATTCAAGCCCCAGTGGTGACACACAAATAAGAAAAAAGAAAAAAGGGAAAGCTACATGTCGATGTCTTTGATATTCCTTAGCTATACTCCGCTCCCTGATATTAACACTAACATGTTTGAGGTTGAAAAAAATGATTGAATACCAGCAATTTCACCAGACTCGACTCAGTATTGATTCACTGGCAGATTTCCTTGTGTATTACCTGACCCTGATATTTTTGCCTGCTGGTTCTACGAAGGCAGAAACACCTGCTACCATAGCCTGCTGTCGCTGAGCCTGGAGTTCTGCATGCATGCCATGGGCAGTGTCCAGTGGAACTCGACTGGGTGTGTGGATGGAAGAATGTACCATGCAACTGTGTACACCAAGTCATCCAAAACCAGAGGAATTGACATCCTGGCATCAGCACACAGCTGTGAAGAGAAGACCATCAGGTCCTTCTTTCCCTTGACCGTGATGATCACAGAAGATAGCAAACTAGCCCATCAAATAAATTAATAACCTCGTAGTAAGCCACAATACAGAGTGAAGCAGGTAGTCCTGAGAGATACATGGAGCGGGGAATGAGAAGGGAACAGCTAAGGCTGAGGGGTCAGGAAAAGCCGTCTGGGAGAAAGACATTGGAGTTGACACTCGAATGACAGACGGACACGTGGTGAGATGACCTTGCCATCCAAATTCTGGTGGAAGAGAATCAGAGCCAAAGCAAGGACCCCAAGATAGGGATGGCTTGGCTCCTGTCAGGGAGGAAAAGGAGAAGGTGGCTTTAATTTGCAATCACAGCGTGTGGATAGAAGATGACAGTGTTTCCAAACAGACCATAGCTTGCACCTGTAATCTTGGATACTCAGGAGTCTGAGATCTGTGGATGATGGCTATTTGAAGTCGGCCTGGGCAAGAAAATCCATAAGACTCTTCTCTTCAATTAACCAGAAAAAAAAAGCCAGAAGTAGAAGATGCGGCCCAAGTGGCAGAATGGTTGTCTTGAGTATAAAAATGCTCAGAGATAGCAGCACCCAAGACCTAAGTTCAAACCCCAGCACTGACACAAAACAAAAAGGCAAAGGGACACAGACCCCAAACAGTGGCAAATAAATCCTACAAGAAAAACATCAGAGGATGACATTATCCAAAAAGAATGTACTTTTCACCTGACTTATGTAACTATAACCCCTTTGTATGGCACTATAATAACAATTAACAAAAAACAAGTTCAGACATGTTCCACACACCGCAGTCATACACAAGCACAGATAGGCCTTCAGGAGCTCATCAGACAGCCGGGGAGAGCTACAGGGCTACCCCACAAGTGTGGTGATGGAAGCTGGGCAGACTGGAGAGGAACTGGAAGACAATATAAAAACAAAAACAACAAAACAAGGCATACTGAAGAAGGGTATTCAATCTTTCTTTGCAAAAGATTCTACCTCTCAGGATTCTGTGCTGTGCCATTTCACAACTTGGAATTTTTTTTAATTCTAAAGATAAGCAAAAGAATGGTACGTGATCTCTCTACCAGCCTTGAGTGGCGAGAGCTTCTGACAGCATGGTTCTTACCCTCAAGGTCATTGCTCACCCATGCCTCCCAAGAGACCTGACCCAGCCAGGGGCAGATACAGAATATTATATATATATGGATATATATATATATCTTTACATATACATATATTCATTCCTTGGCTTGATCTTACAGTGGCTACTGGAACTAGAACTAAAGCACACATTGTTTGTTTGCAGGTGTGAACTCAAAGGCGAGGCTACCTAGCAGTCAAGGTCATACCCTCTGCCTCACACGTCTGGCTCTGAAATCAATCTCCTTCAGCACCCTGGGAGCTGGCGCAGGCTCTTGGAAAGCAACCGTCTCCATGCTTCTGCACAGAACCTACCTTGTGGGGGAGGGGTGTGAAATTAAATGAGAATTTACATATAAGCTTATGGCAAAATTGCAAATCTAAGCCTGGGTTCTTCGATATCACCCAGACAGCACTTGGCAGTGTGTTTGAGCTACACAGACTGCAACCTTCTTCTTCCCTGTTCTCAAACCCACCACTTGCTCCTGCTCTCATTAAAAGGCAAGACCAGAGAGGTTTAAGAGACCTGGCTCCTAAACCAGACACAGAGAAGAGCTGGACATTGAGATCTGAACATTCCTCTGCTCGGTAGACACAAGGGGACAAATTCCAGTAGGAACATGAGAAAAGGCCATTGTGGCTGAACGGCATGTTACTTGGCAAGCCTGATTCTTGGGAAATTCTCAAAGAACTGGAAGCTCAGAGAGGTGAAGCAATCTTCCCAGAGTCACACAGCTAGAAAAGTGACTGAGCTGGGACTGGATCTCAGTAAAACTGGAGCCCATGCCATTTGTGCTGGTCAGTCTGACCTGGCTGTCTCTCCGCAGTGGGCAGGTAGACAAAGTAGTAGTGACAGAGAATCTCGGAGCCACTACAGCCACCGACAACCACCAGGGGAAGAAGATGCAGGGCTAGGACCACCAGACCTAGAGAATTCTAAAAGGGAATCTGGAATCCGGATTTGTGTGTGAAACCTTCCCATCTCCAATGGCCAGAAACGGATTCTAATAGTGGATTGTAAAACATTTAGGCTCATGAGACAAAGATTTCACAGCCAAGGACAGCGCACCACGGGACAGGACCCAAAGGAGAAACCCCCAGATCTGAGATACATCTAGGGTTCCAGGGGACATTCTGATTTGGCTGAGTATTCCAGAACAAAGAGCAGGGAATTGTGGGGCTTCATGTTTGGTCTTAGGAGATCCAGGCTGAGACTTTTAGGAGCTCAGTGTCATGTCTACGAAGTATTTTCAAGTGTTGCAGTGAAAATGAAAAGGAGAGGGTAAGAGATGGTGGAGGAAGGGAAGGTAGGAGGGAAGCAGGAAAGGAGGAAAGGAAGAAAGGAGGAAAGGAGGGACGGGTAGAGGAAAGAAGGGAGGGAGAAGAAGGGAAAGGAGGAGGAGGAAGAGGGGAAGGAGGGAAGAAAGGGGAGAGAGGGAGGAAAAAAGGCAACGAGAGAAAAAGAGGGCAAAAGAAAAATATGTAAGAATGAAATATTAACCCAATTAAGCCAATCCAAAAAAAATACTAAAAACTAATTTAGATTAATCGTTCTCAACTGGAGATTTTTGTTCTCTTCTACATCTGGAATGCCTGGAGATTTTTTTTTTTTACTTTGGTGACTGAGGGTATAGGTGTGGCCCCCAGATTTCAAACACCCTACCACAAAGGATTATCAAGCCTCTGAAGTGAACCTGCCAAGGTTAAAAAAAACCCTAGCCCCAGCACGAGCCACCCAAAGGTTCCTTATTCCAGCAAAATCCTTGGATGTTTTCCATGGTTCACAATGGCAAACTATGGAAAGAAAACTTCTTTTTCAAAAAAAAAATCCACAAATGGAAAAACCTGGCAGGTAAAAAAAAAAAACCAACTCCATCACTTGGGGAACTGAAAGATCTTTCCATCAGAAAACCCTCTCTGCAGCCCTCCCAGGAGGCCCTGCCCTGATCACTGTCTGACAGGCCTCCGACGCTGCTAAACTACCCAAATTGGTTGGGAGGGGGGTTCCCAAGTGTGCATTTGGGTTTGCAACCACCTGCTGTGTCCTTGTAAGTACTTTTGGGGGGGGGGGAGCAACAGGAAAAGCCTTGTCTCATCATCCCTTGCAGCTCCAGACGAGTGAAGAGGCTGTGGCTGGCAGGTTCCTTTTACCTGGAAGCTGCCTCACCTCCTAGCAGGCTTCTCTGCTGCCAAGCTCGGCGTGCTGGGTATACCAGATCATGGTCAGGTAAGAGCTAATGAGCCAGCCGCCACATGACACACCATCGGAACAAGAGACATTCAGAGAAGCAGCCCAGAACATGGGGAGCAGACGGACCAACACAGAGGTTACACACGCATAGAAATGAAGCGAGGAAGCACAGATTAACAATCACACCAGCCCCTCTCCATTCTCATGGATTCATGATCCATCTCCTGACCCCAGGACTGAATAATTCACAAATCCAAGATCTGTTTTTTCCCCCCAAAGTGTAGACTACTTGAGCACGGTGTGGGGGGAGGGAATAGAGCCAATTTCTGGGGCTCATTCCTAACCTATAAGTTCAGAATCTCTATGAATGGCACTCAAGACCCTGCTCTTTGGAACCCCAATACCGTCCCCACCACCACCACCCTCCAATCCTGAGGCTGGGTCTGAATACATCTGCTTGCTGAAGGCACAAGTTGAATTAGAGGGCCTAGAAACTATACAGCCTTCTGGTCATGTGACCAGACAAAACCCTGACTATGAGTTCCACACTTGGAAATTAAGAGCACCTGTCTCATAGGGTAGCCTTTAGAACTAAATGAGTACCTTCCCCCATACACATCTATAGATGTGCACATGTATGTGCATACATATAAACACACACACACACCTCCAGTCAGCAAACAATACTGTGCTCAGCAAGTGTTTGCCATTTACCAATCAGTGGAAAAATGACCATCACCTGGACCACTTTTCAACTACAGAGACCCAGGTCCTACACTAAATTGTAATTTAAATAATTAAGGTGGGACTTCCCTCCAACCTACACCACCACATGATCTCCTTTAAAACTTTACAGGTGATTCTTCCCTCCCCCCCCCCAAAAAAAGCAACAAGGTTAGGGAGAGGAAAAGTAAGAATGTGTCTTAGAAGCTGCCAGTAGAAATCAACGATTCTCTGCCCCAACTAGAGTCAATTGCTAGTAATTTTTAATGCATTTTCCACATTCTGGAATTGTGCCTCCCCCCCCAAAAAAATACCTGGAGAGCTTGTCTGGAGGCACTTGTCTCAGGACTGGGTACCCCCTAAATGGTGCCTGTAAACAAGACTTTTCCTGGCACCTGCAACCCACTCCACTATTCACATACCCCTCAAAAAAAGCAGAGCTAGTAGGGGCACAATAAGGAATTGGGGTACCTCCTGGCTCCTGAAGAATTGTCGGACATCAGCTTGGCCCAGGTCAGAGAGGTCTTACAAGTTGCTGGGGTCTTGTTTCCACCCTCCACACACACCCCCAAAGGCTAAGTTCCCCATCTCCTCTCCTCCCTCCCCTGGGATGGCATCCTGAGGGGTGACTGGTCTGGAAAAGGCTTGGAGATTTGGGCAGTCATGCACCTGCCACCAGCTCAGAGCGTGGTCCAGATAGGGTGACACCACTTACTGTGGCCCTTCACCTATCTACTTCTTACTCTATGCACAGCCCTGGAGGACCAGAGCCTCTCCCCACACACACACCCAAGACTGGGCCATGAGGAGACCCAGCCGGTGGAGTTGGCAATAGGGCACTCTGGGGTTGTGGGGCGCCTGACTCCTTAGCTGGACCTGGATTTCTTGAATCCCCCACAAGCTTGTTTCTGAATCTCAAACCCACTCCCTACCCAAACAAACCAGTACTTCCTCACCTCTTCTCTCCTTCCCCCCCCTCCAACCCCAAGTCCTTCCCCTTTAGGGGACAAAAAAATTCATCAGATACTCTGCATATAAATAGAAAATAATTACTACTGAGGTGGTGATGTTCCTTCGCCTATTTTTGGTGGGTGTCTTTGTTCAGATTTTTTAAGGCACGCACAGGATCCGCGTGCACACACGCGCACGCTCGGGCACCCACACGCACACACTCCGGCCCTGGGGCTGGGAGGGAGGTGGTTCATGGCGACTTAGTTGCCCTGACTGGGAAAAACCCGAGACAATTAAGGCTTCCACCCCAGCTTCTTTGACCCCGAACCCGCTTCTCTGCGACCTCGCACCAACCCCAGGCTTTACGCACATGCACTTACACACTCACACTCACTCACACACACACACACACACACACACACACACACACACGCGGCTAGTGGCTGCATCCTCCGCTTCCAAAGTTACTGAGTTGTGCGGATTTACACACATGCGCGCGCGCAAAAGGCAAATAGCTCCATTAATTCCTAACTGCCGTCTCCCCATCTGCTGCGACTTGCATAACGAATAAAAACCAGGGGTGTAGGGGGGGGGAAAGTTGACGAATCAGGGTGCAGGGGTTTGGGATGAGGGAGGGAAGGACGGAGGGAGGGAGGGATGGAGGGAAGAAGGGGGTCTCCAGCTAGCAGACTCCGTGCCAACCCCGGGCCAGGGGCGGCAGCGCGCAGTTGATGGCCGCGGCCTTGGGGTGGGGGAGGAACCGGAGAGAAGCGGGGTTCCTGGGACCACGGGGAGATGAAGTCGCGATTCCCCCACGCGAGGCTTTTGTCCTCGCCCTCCGCTCCCTCTCCTCCCCCCCCCTTTTAAATTTTTACCAGTCGACCACTCACACACACGCCCCCCCCCCCCTTCCCTTGGAGGTTCTCCTGCCTGTTTACCTAGAGGTTAGCATCTGGAATCCGAGGTTGGGGAGTGTGTGTGTGTGTGGAGAGGAACATGGATCCCTTTCTCCCAACCGCCCCCCCCCCTCTTTAGGGACACGGGCTCCCAGACTGTGCGTCTCCGTCTCTCCGCGCCAGGGGAGGGGGCTGAGCCCCAGCCGTGCGCACGCACACACGCGTGCACACACACACACACGCGTGCACACACACACACACGCGTGCACACACGCTCACCACCACCCCCCCCGCCCCCCGCCTCGGCCCAGCCCCGCGCCCCTTCCCTGCGCGCCAGCCAAAGTTGGCTTCCCCGGGGACCTCCCCCTGAAGGGAGAGCAGGCTGGGGGGTGGGGAGGGAAGGGAAGGAGGGAAGGAAGGAGGGATCGGGGAGCCCCGCGGGGAGGGTGGAGGGGGGCGTAGGACAGCCCACCTGGACATGTGCTCTCTCTGGGGTCGGTGCGCCTTCTCCAAGCCCAGCTTGGTGAAGATGCCCACGAGGACCATGACGGCCACCACCCCGCAGATGATGTAGACGATCAGATTGGTCTTGTCCTTGGTGGGGTCGTGCAGGGGGTCGTCCTTGCGCGCGGGGGGCTTGCCGGTGTTGAGCCAAAGCGGGGTGTCGTAGTTGGTGCAGGTGCTCTGGTTCAGGCGCCGCTTCTTGAAGGTGCAGCAGAACCGGAAGCCGCACGTCCCGCAGCAGAAGATGAAGTCGCCCGAGCTGCAGTTGAATGGCGGGTCCCACTGGCCCATGACATCGAAGTAGCCCCGACAGAAGTCCGGCGTGGGCGCCCGGGTCGGGGGTGCGTCCGAGCCCCCGGCGCCCTCGGCAGCCTCTCCGGAGGCCGCCCCAGAGCGGTTGCCCCCCGTCAGCACCACCACGCCGCCCAGTTGCGCCAGCGGCCCCAGCCCGGTTCGCTCCTGCGCCCGGCACACGCGGGCGCACAGCTCGGTGAGGCAGCAGCCGAGGAGCAGCCTGAGGACGCGGCGCATCGTGTCTCCCAGTCCGGGCTCGACCGCTCGGCCGCCGCCGCCGCTGCCGGAGCCGCTGCAGCCGCCTCTCGAGGCGCGGCCGAGGCTGCCGACGCTGCTGCCGGGGGCTGCGAGCCGCCGCGGGCCGCACATGCAGGGAGCCGCGCCGAGCGCCCGGGGGTCGGCGGCCACGGCGCCCGCCTCAGCCTGCGTTCGCCTCCAGCGCGCCGCGCGCCGAGGGGCCGGGCTGGGGAGGAGCGCGCGGGGCCGGGCCGGGAGGGAGCGGGGAGGAGGAGGGGGGGGAGGGAAGAGGACGGAGGGGCGGGGGCCGAGTGAGCGCGGGGTGCAGGTCCGGCGGGCCACGGAGGGGAGGCGGAGGGGGGGAGGAGGAGAAAGGGGTGGGGAAGAAGCGGGGAGACTCGGTCTCCCGCGCCTTCCCCTCCGCCGGCGGCTCGGGACCCGCCGCCCCGCGTCCGCTCGCCGAGTCCGCTGCGCTCTCCAGCTCGCCAAGTGCGCCGAGGAGAGCGGAGCGACACTTGTGGAATGAAGGGAGGGCGCGGAGGGCGGGGGCGGGGAGGCGAGGGCGGGCGGAGGCGGCGCGCGCGGGGGCCGGGGCGGCGCCGGCGGGGCCGGGCGGGGGCGCGGGGGAGAGGTGACTCGGGGCGGGCGCGAGTGGGGGGCGCGCGCGGCGCCGGGCGGGCGGGCGGGCGCCGGGAGCTCCGCACCTCCGAGGCGGGAGGCGCCGCACGGAGCTCCCGGCAGGGGGAAGACGGCGGCGGGACCTCCGCGTCCCCTGCGCGCCGGGAGGTGCGGCTCCACCCCGTCCCGGACGCAGAGGTGACTCCGCCCGGGGTGCGTGCGCAGGAGCCGCGATCGGACTCCGTCCTTCGGGGAAAGGGGGTGACGGGGGGAGCTGATCACCCCCCAGGGGCGAGCTCTGCAGGTCCGTGGGCAAGAGGCCGAGTCTGCGCCCCGGGACGGGGAAGCGGTGGGGAGGTCGGGTAAGAAAGCCTCTCCGGGAGCGGGGGGCTTAGGAAGAAACTCGTCCCCGAATCTCCGGGGAGGTGGAGAGGGGCGATGGCGTGTCCCGGCAGGTCTTATTCCTCCAGCCCCCCCTCCCCACCCCGGGGCCGGAATCTCTGTCCCCGGGGCCGTTCTCCGGGTTCCACGGGGAGGGCGGCGTCGCCAACGCGCTCCGGGGATCCGGGCGCAGCGCAAGGCCTGGGCGCCCAGCCTCGGCCACCCTGGGGCGCCTGGAGCCCGCGCACCGTCGGTCAGTCTCGGGGGAGAGCAGACTGGTTCCCCCCCATACCCCAGCCCCACGGA
Organism: Megascapheus bottae; assembly: GCF_031878675.1. NCBI lineage: Eukaryota > Metazoa > Chordata > Mammalia > Rodentia > Geomyidae > Megascapheus > Megascapheus bottae. The sequence continues at coordinate 1,448,060 of NC_143544.1, forward strand.
GCCCCCAGGACATTCTCACCAGCCGCGATGGGGCGGGGCGGGGGGGAGCTGGCACTTCTTCAGTGTCTCAGCCTTTCCAAATCTTCTCTCCTCGCTCCCCCAGTGGATTCCAGCCACCCGTTAGAACCTCCATTTCTCCCACTTCTTCCTCGCCTCGGCTTGCAATTGACTTCAGTAGCCCCCCAAAACAGCATTTGTACCCACGCTGCCACACTAAATTTAGATTTCCACCCACCCCCCCCCAGGCGTTTTGTGTTTCTAATTACATTAACCGGGTATACAGTGTGCAGTGAACTAGGCTTTTTTGGGGGGGAAGCAATGTTTCCACTACCCTTCTCACCTGGGTGGCAACAGTTGAGGGCCACTCGGGGCCTTTCCCAAGGACCAAGAAGTTGAGTCACACTTAAAATGATAAGTCAGGCTAGGATCCCCCTTATCGGAAAAACATAGGATGATTTATTATTAGGACTCTCTAAGAGGTTTTCTCCCAGTCGAAAGAGCCTTTGGTTCATCACCCCATCTCCTTGAACAACATTACCTTTCAATGTACGAAAGGAAAAAAACACCTGTGCCAACTTAGGAAAAGCTCATTAGAGCTTAAACCCCATACCTCCCTTCCACTGCTGATATCAACTGCACCTGGATGAGAAAACTTGCGACTGTTTTAGCCACATGTATCATATCTGTTATAATAGGATCCCCAAAATAAGGCAGGATGGTGTGTCTGTCATAACTTGAACCCTACGCCCACCACCACCTTGAGAATCCACAAGCGTGCCTTGTGTGAGAGCTAATGATAGCTGACATTTATCAGGGCTTGTAACATCCCCCCCCCCACACCCCACACACACACTGCTTGTTTGTCTCAAGTCAAAACCTCCTGGATGTCTGGCTAAGGTACCCACCATACTGTCAACCACCAAGGGACTGATGTCACTTAATTCTCTTAACTGTTGGATATTATGGGACCAGCAGCACAAGAGGTAGAGACTGAGTCTTAAAGCATTTAACCAACTCAGGGTGGTTCTGAAAAACAGTCTTGTTAGGAAAACTGGGCAAATGAGTGCCCGAGTAGACATTTGCCCCAAGCAAGCAATGTGATTCTATGGTCCTTTGCTTATCCAGCGTGTGTGATCAGAAAACTGTGTGTGTTAATGGGCTGTTAATAATGATCTCTCGTGGAACACTGGAGACAGATCCGTGGTGCTCAATCAGATTAGGCAAAGGGTTTATTCCACAGGCTTCCTAGGGGTCAGGAAACTGAGGCTCAGAGAAGTTACAGGCTGGGCAACAAATGATAAAAGTCCAGGACTGGACTGCTTGATTGCTCACTCCAGACACTTCATCCAGAGTGGTACGTCTCAGATTTGCAAGGAACTTCCCCCCTCCCCTGACACCCCCCCCACATACACATGAGTAGGTCACAAGTGCCTTACTGCAAGTTTGAAGATACTTCTAAATTTGATGGTGTTTTTTTGTTTTTATTTCTGCAGAGACCAAAAGGCTCAGATCTCTATAAAGTATTGCCTGTCACGGAACATTGGACTCTGGCCCTCTGAGGAGGCTTTTGGTTTTAATTAACAGAGACTGCCCCCTGTTTGTGATGGCGGAACTGCAAGAGCTGTGTTTCAGAAAGAAGCAGCCAGGACCCACCCCGTGTGGCTTATATTGCTAAGGATGCTGAACCTGGAGCCTTCTAGCTCCCCATCCCCATGACCAAATTCCCTTGTGGTTCCTGTAGCAGCAAGGGCTGCCTTCTGGAATATCGACCCAACCCATTTCACAAACCTTTGGGGGGAAAGAAAAACATTTAGGAGAGGAGACGCTTTGGCTTCATTTCTTCAAAGGAGGTCAGTGTTGATTTTCCCTAAGGGGTAAATGTAGGCACTTCCCCTTGATTGGTGGGTGATTTGTTTGGGACAGGCCCACTGGAACAGGTGACTAAATGATTATCCCTTTATTTTAATTGGAGATAAAGAATCTCAAGGACCTTGCTGCCTGGACTGGCTTCAAACCGTGATCTTCAGATCTCAGCCTCCTGAGTAGCTAAGATGACAGCTCTTGCTCACTTTTCATATCTAAAGAAGAGGCTCGGTTTGCTTCAGCCTTCGTTATGCCACACTGCAGCACACACTGCAACAACAATGCATGTGCCGTCCCCAGGAGACAGCCACGACACCAGCAGGGATCTCGCTTACCAGGGCTCCCTCGCAGCCACATTGGCAAGCAACTCCACAAGTCAAATTATGTGAGCTGTAGCCCCCACCTGAGTGAGTAGTTACATTAATTATCTTCATCGGGTTGCTTTTCAGATTTCAAAGAGACAAGCAACTGTTAGCCTTGACAGAAGAAACAACAAAATAGCTATCACTTTTCCAATTTCCAGAAGCACATGGATTTGATTCATATAAATACAGATATGGATCACCATATGTCAATATATTATATTGATATGTGTACTAGTATAAATTATATGTTGATCTAGATCAATAATATTCTCTCTACGAAGAGATAGGAAACACAGACAGAAGTCAAATAGGCCTAAAGTTTGGTCCTCCCAGACCAAAAAAAAATGATTTTTGTTGAGTCCCCTTGAAGCACACTGGAGTTTGAACTCAAGGCCTTGTACTCTTGTTCTGATTTTTTTCCCTTCAAGGTTAAGCCACACCTCTACTGCTGGTATTATTTCTGGTTAATTGGACATGTAACTCTCTTGAGCTGACTTCAAAACCTGAAAGCTCAGCCTCTTGAATAGCTAGGATTATGTGTATAAGCTACCAGTGCCCCGCTCTCTTCTACATATTAATAGCTTCATATTTCAGTTTATGGTTTTTAAAGAAAAACAATACACACACATGCATACATACACTAACATACTGAACACATGAATTTACAGGTTGGAGGTAGGGCTCAAGTGGTACCATGCCAGCCAGGAGCAAGAAAGCTGAGTCCACACGAGGAAATACTGGTGAAAGAACTGTAGAATGCACACTCCAAAAATAAATTTCATTGCCAGTCAAAGAATAATATCAATGTGTGATGGTTTTCATCAGGCTGTAGAAAATGGAGAAAAAAACAATAGGCCTGATAGGAGATTGTGTGAGGACTTCTAACTGGTCGAGTATTGTATTTTTGTTAAAATTCGCTTGCTTGAGCACTGTGGGGCTACTACATATTAATATTGTGTTTATCAGCGTTTGGGTGTATGTATGTCCATATAGAGTGTTTAATTATATTTTTTCTTACCAGAGAACTGTAGCAAACCTGCTCATCAAGGTAAGACGACCCAGATTTTTTGGTCACTTCATTGTAGATCAGAGGATGGACTTCCATTTTAGAGTCTTGGAGTAGCCTTGCTCCCCAAGTAAAGTGCCAAGTTAAAGCCATTATCTGAATAATTTAAGTCCTTCCAACTCTTTCAAGAAGCCGAAACAGGTTTGGGGGTCATGCGTTTTCTAAGCTGGCTATGTTAATAAACCTGTGTTTGGAAATGAGAACCACCCCACTCCACATACATCTAGGCAAGTCCCCAGTCTCTTGTATTTTTGTTCAAACAAAACACTACTACTGACAGGTTGGTTAAATGAAACCTTACCATATCATGAGATGATGGAATGTTACATAGTGCTTAAAAAGAATAGGGTGGATTTTTGTGGGGGGGGGGTTAAGTCTGGAATTTTATTTAGGTATTACTGCCTTAGTAATCCTGGGGCCAGGGGGAGAAAACAGAGATACACACATACACACATGATAGATTAGATAGACATGTGATTACTTAGATACTCTTCATCATAAAAACAACCGAGGCAAGCATATGCTCAGAATCAATAGAACAACAAGGGTAGAAACAGAACCAGGCAGAAGAATTACTTCCCTGAATACTTTTTAATGCTCTTTCTTTATAACGATTGGTAGGGAGTTTTACTATTCAGAAAAGTAACTGATTAGAGAACCTATAAAAGGTAAGGGAAAGAGAAGGAGGGAATAGATACACATATGAATTGGGGGGGAAAGGAGAAAAGAACAAGCCCCATTCCCGACTTTTATCATTAACAGATTCTTGACCCTCATCAAATCATTTCCCTTCTTTGGGACTTCTTTTTTAAATTTGGAAATACACACACACACACACACACACACACACACACACACACACACATATGTCTGCAGATCTAGAGTCCCTCTAAGGTTCCAACTCTGAGAGTTATCAGCAATATTCACAGACAGAGCAAACTACTTGGGCAGAACTTTCAAATTAAAGCAGTAATTGTCCTGGCTTCCCATGGCAGACTATGAAGTTGTGCCATAATAAGAAAGGACACACATCTTTGGAATCTGGTCCCTTAAGGGATAGAAAATGAATCACAGTTAACATCTTTGCAAATCCTATGGAATAAAGATGACATTTTTCTGAAGCATATGGAAGTCTGGGCCTTTCCCTCCCTCCCTCCATCCTTTCCAGTGTCCCATATGAAGAACCAAAGATGCTGGAACCAATCAATCAGGAAACTACCCACTAACCAATCTAGGAATTCAGACTAAAGACTGGCCCTGGTAGCTCACGTTTTCATCCTAGCTACTCAGGAGGCAGAGATCTGAGGATTACGATTCAAAGCCAGACCAAGCAAGAAGGGCTGTAAGACCCTTCACCACCAATGAACCGGAGTGATTAGGATTATAGACATGAGCCACCAGCACCCGGCTTCTTTTTTCTTTCTTTTGGAAGCTTTGATTGTGCAACGAAGCTGTGAAGGAAGAGAACTTGCCTAGAAAATGCAGCAAATATCCTTGGATATTGGTCAGTGGTCACAAGTGCTAATCGGTCACTTCTCTGCCCACCAGGGGTGAGAGGATGTTTGATGGATGGCTTATGGGTGCTCAGAAAGACAAACTCCTCTAGGCATGCTTGGAGGAGGAGGAGGAGGAAGAGGAGGAGGAGGAGGAGGAGGAGGAGGAGGAGGAGGAGGAGGAGGAGGAGGAGGAGGCAGAAGAAGAGGAGGCAGTCGCAGCAGCAGCAGCCAAAAGTGTAGGAACAGCTCATGTTGTAGATATTATCCTTGAGAAAAAAAGTTGAGGGGTCGTATGTAAGTCCTGGGTTCAAGCCCCATGTGGTTCTGGCAAATCTAAGCCCCAAGGAAATCTCACAGTCCCTCCTCTGCCCTTAATGGAGACTTGTCTCTCTTGCATAGGGAGAAGGGCCAGTTTCCACTAGTTGAGCAGGAATTATCAGTCCACACACCGTGCTAGCTGGCCAGAGACTAAATGCAAGTCTGTCTGTCATCACCATAAAGTGAAAAATGAAAAAGGTTGGCATTAGAGCTTTGGAAAAGCATGTCTGCATCTCCCCCAGGGAGACAACAGTGAGTGTAACAACATCTTGCAAGTGCATGTGCTGACAGGACTAGGGGCCAAGTGGCAGACTTGTCAGAAAGGGAAATCTAACTGTAATATAAATGATATCTCCATGAGAAGAATTGGATTTCAGTTAGTGCTGTTAGGTTTGTCTCTTGACATTTGTCAACAGGGGAGAATGTGTCTTGAACAGGAGAAGAAGAAGAGAAGGAGGAGGAGGAGGAGGAGGAGGAGGAGAAGGAGGAGGAGGAGGAGGAGGAAGCAAGCAAGCAGCTGGTCTATCTATAGCTGGCTGTTTGCATCCATGGAGGAGAGGCCAGAGAGGGAGAGAGGACAGGACAGTGTGGACACACCAGATTGATAGCCCATATCTACGACACTCATATGGCAGAAGGTGAGAGATGGAAGCATAGCTGAAAGAACTTGAAATCTAACTTGAAAAGTACATCAAGACAGTAGCCACTGTGGCAGCGGGAAAGATGTGGAGAAAGTTGCTGAGGGTAGGTCCTTGTTGTGTCTTTTGTTCCCATTCTGCTTACATCAGCAGTGTTGTATACTGAGACCAAAAACACCATCTCATTTTAATAACATGGTTAACGACCTGCACATACACAGGAGATCCTGATGTTTGCCGATTAAAAAAGTGTAGTCTCAATGGCAGGTACAGCCAGCCAGTGTTTATATAAATATAGAGAGGGAGATACCAGACAGTGAGGAGAAAGCTGGAAACTAACACGATTAGGGAAGTATTTTTTAATCAGAGTTGTGATGCAAATAATGAGTTGGATATGAAAACTCTTTGGTGACAGTAATTGGAGAAAGGATGTCTCTTATAAAACAGATACCTAAGCAAATTGTCAGGAAGTTCTGAACACACACACACACACACATCCACCTGGCCTTTTAAAGGGATAGTTTTATGGACCTCATGCAGCACCTCACCAGGTGAAGTCATTAATATTCTTTTTAATCTTCCTTGATTCAATTACCATATATTAATTGTGCAGAATAATGAGTTTCATTATGACATTTTTATACATGCCGAGAATGTATTTTGATCACAGCTCATCTCCCTCCAGTACCTTCTTTTACCCTTCTTCTTCCTCCTGGTCCTAAGTTTTTATTTATTTATTTAATCAGGGCTAAGGATTGAATTTAGGGCCTTGTACATGGGAGGTAAGCTCTCCACCACTAAGCTGCATTGCCAGCCCTTAAGATTATTATTCTGACTTGCTTCCATTTATCCTTATTGTGCTCCTTCTGAATCTCCAGTTTGAAGGCAGAGTTCTTGGGATTTCTCAAGCTTCAGAATTCTATGAGCCAGTTCCCTGTAAACACACAAACACACTCACACACTCACACTCACACATTCTATTGGTTTTATTTCTCTGGAGAACCTCAACTAACACTCTTGTCAAATGCTAAATAAATATTCATTGAACTGAACTAGCCATTGAACTTGACTTAGACTGAAAGAGCTTCATGGGCACTGTTGGAAATGACTGCATTACAAATGGCACCTCCCAGAGTTGCACAGTATGAGAGCCCTACTCAACTGTATCCCCTTTCTTCTTGTTACAGTTGTTGTCTAATCAAGAAAAAAAAAATCCCCATATGACCCATCTCTGTGGTCCAAAACATAGAGTTTCTATCTACTGTTAATTAGAATCGAACACATTAGAGCCATCTGCTCCCACTGTGATAAGTAGCTACATTTTTTGGTGATTGTTTTTCTCTCTTTCCTCCTTTGTTCCTTACTTTATTCCTTCCTTCCTCCTTCCTTTTTCTTTTCGTGTGTGTGTGTGTGTGTGCCAGTTCTGGGGCTCGAACTTAGGTCCTAGATGCTCTCCCTGAGCTTTTGCACTCAAAGCTAGTACTCCAACACTTTGAGCCACAGCTTCCTTCTGGGTTTTTGGTGGTTAACTAGAGATAAGAGTTTCATAGATTTTCCTTTCCTGGAACTGGTTTTGAACCATGATTCTCAGATCTCGGTCTCCTGAGCAGATAGGATTACAGGCATGAACAGCAGTGCCTCAAGCTCAGCCAATACTGTATCCGCGGAACATAGCTTGGTGGTTTTATACACATATAGTTTATCTCTAATAATTCAGTATTTTTTTCAGGCATAGTGGTTTATGCCTACGATCCTAGCTGCTCAAAAGGCTGAAACCTAAGGATTGCAATTCAAAACCAGACCACGCAGAAAAGTCAGATAGACTCTATCTCTAATTAACTAGCAAAATGCCAGAATAGAGGTATGGTTCAAGTGATAGAGCATCAGCCATGAGCAAAAGAACTAAGTTGAGAGTATGAGACCATAAGATCAAGCTGTCCAAAATGATATATAAATAAAAATACCATATCGTATCATCTGTCAGAGTATAAAGAAATCAACATATAAGCCTCCATTTATAGTATATTAGAATTTCACTAGCTGGACAGCTAAGTGCCAAGTGTTTACTTTTTACCCGTACATGTTCCTCTGTCTTAAAGGTCAAAAGAAGGACATGATGTCTCATTAGTTAGACACCTTAGGTAGTGGGATACATGGAAGCAGAGCTTTTATGATGGTCCCCAGAGAGAAGCATGGAAAAGAGCAACCAGATGTGCAGGCTACTCATTCTCCCTCCTCCCATACCCAGGGCAGGCATTATTAATTGAACCCAGCACCTACATCTCCTGGAAACAGCCAAGCCTCAGCATCCTTGGCAAGAGCACACTCCAGACCTGATCACCAAAGGGAAGTGTCTTTGTTCTGCTTCAGATTGGAAAACATGTTTAGGCAAAGAGTCATCTCTTACTTTTCTAAATTGGAAGAGAATGTATTCTAGTAGGCACTACAACCAGCTCTGATGTACTAAGTGTCATAGAAAACTGACATATTTTCCACCCATGTTGGTTATTGACTTCCTGTAGAGGTCCTCCTCTTGGTTTCTCTAGCCTACACTGATTTTTCTTCTCTTTGATTGGTAGTGGTCTTTAGAATTCAGGCCAGGCAGGTTGGCATCCTGTTGGACTGACCAAGTCCTTGGGCAGCAAAGACAGAGGGTTAACTCATGACAAAAACAAAACAGACACCATGGCAAATGCTGAATCTGAAAAGAGAGGTTTCTACCACTATCCCAAAAAGGAAAGACAACAGGAAAAGAAGAGTCTTAACCGTCTCAATAAACTTCAAGAAGAACATCTCAATAGAAAGGAGGGAGAGAAAAATCAAAAGTAAGATTAAATTCAAACCACAGCAGAATATTTCCTCTGCCATTTCCAGTCTCACATCTTCAAGCCAGTCATGGTCAAGTTAGAGGGAAGTTAGAGCAGGCTGCACACGTCCCAAAACTCAGGAGACTCTAGGCTGGGTTTAATAATTTAAGATTTCAGATGACCTTTCTGCACCTTTTGTCCGACGAGATTATTCATGCTGGATCTTTGTGATGCTCTGAATTTAAAACTCGACTTGTCTTTCCCTGTGTGTCTCCACTTTTGGTCAATTCAGCAGCTCATTCTTCCTAAGCTGGCTTGTTCCCTTCATTCAGGCTGCCCTTCTGTCTGAAATTCTTTCCTGTCTCCCTGTTGCATATATGCTCTGCCTCTTACTTATTACATAGATCGCACAAAAATGAAAAGCTTGAGCTACTGTGTCCAATAGACACCTGAGTCAAAATCTGGTCTCTGCTGGTTCTGTAGACTCTGGCAAAGTTCTTATCCTCTTCAGGCCTAATTTTCCTCATCTGCAAAGTGGACGTAGTAAGAGCTTATTTCAATACCAACTTTCATTATCTACGCCTCATGCGATGTCACGTGATCATTTGTAGCACCTAATTTTCTGTAGCACTAACTTTCAGGCTGAAAACCATATGGTGTCCCCCAATGACCTTCAGGTGTCACAAGGACATTGCTGAATTACTCTCCCACCCCTGTGTCAATTTGCCTCTGTTGAATAACAAGCCATCCCCCAAATTTATAGAGCTAAAACTCATGCCAGTGGAATTTGTGGTGTGTGTGTGTGTATGTGTGTGTGTGTGTGTTTATAGGTCCAGAATACAGGGCCTGGGCGCTGTCAGTCCCTGAGATTTTCTCAAGGATAGCATTCTACCATTTGAGCTATAGCTCCACTGTCAGATTTCTGGTCATTCAATGGAGAGAAGAGTCTCACAGTCTGGACTTCCCCGCTCGGTTGGCTTCAAACCTTGATCCTCAGATCTCAGCCTCCCTAGTAGCTAGGGTTTTACAGGCATGGTGCCCAGCTAGTTTCATACTCCTTGAGACTCTTCTGCAACAGATCATTGGGGCCAGTGCTAGAGGTTTTAACTCGGTAGTTCTGAGGTGAAAATTGGCATTTCTGGCAAATTTCTGCTGTTGCTCTAGGCTCTGGAGCCCTCATGGAGAACAGCCTGTGTAGCTGGTCCATGTGTGGGCTGGCTGGTTGGCTGTTCTGGCACTGCCTGTGCTTGCTCATGCTCTTCCAGTCAGGTGTGGGCACTGGCTGGTCTGGGCTAACAGGAGAGATTAGACTGATCAGCTCAGAGCTATCCACATATCTACAGCTCCCAGGAGAGCCGAGGTCCCAAGACTACCCAAGGTCTAGTTGCTTTCTTTTGTTTCGTGTTTATGCTATGAGACAGGGTCATTCTAAGTAACCCAGGGTGATCATCTTGAACTCTTCAACCTCGTGCTCAGCCTCAGAGTTCTGGGATTGTAGGAATGCACCACCACACCCGCTACCTGGAGCGCCTCCTAATGTTCAAAGCTTGTCACGGGATCAGCTGAGGCTCACAGCGTGGTGATACAGCATTATAGTCAAGCCTAGCAGGCTCATTGGGGAGCAATACAGAGTTGATGTTCTAGGCTCTGGCTGGGTGGGTTGTTATTCACCCCGTTGGCCTCAAGGTTTTCAAGTAGGTGAGGCCCATAATTCTCATCTCACAGGTCATGGTAGGGATTAAATTTGAGAAGCAGTATGATGCAGAGGTTTTAAAATACCTGAGCTGCTTAACCTTATGATACCTCAATTTGCTCATCTGAAAAATGGGCACAAAACAACCTTCATCTCACAAGGCCCCTGGGTGGATTAAATCAGACAGCATGTGCTAATCACTGGCCTCACAAGGCCACACAAGCACAAGCACAGGCACTCCAAATTTTATTCTAATTGTTTTCCTGGAATAAAGCCACCCCACCACTCCCCTGCCTCCACCTACCCACCTACTGTCGCAATACCAGGAGCCAGCACAGGAGGGTATCTCCCCACTGACCCACAAAGTAAATCAAGTAGGCTTGCTTATATAGCCAGAAAAGGGGTGTGGCAAAGGTGTCTTGACCAGTCTCATACAATCATGAGATTGGTGTCTTTACCAATCATGGCACAGTCCCTATTGCAAATGGGGAAGGAGAGGCCATGCTTGCACGGATCACAGCAATCCTTGATGGTGTTTGCACCAGTTGTGGCACGGTCTCTCATGCAAATGAAGGAGGGCACCAAATCACTGCTGTCCCTTATGCAAATGAGGCACTATGTTTGTACCATTCGCATGTCTTGTGCTGGACCATGGAGGGAAGGGCTCCCTTTCTTGTCTAGGTGGAATGGCTGGAGTCATGTAGTTTATCAAGCTGTGACGAGCTGTTTTAAAACAGTCAGTCAGGGACAGTTCCCTCAAAGAGCCAAAGTAGAGAACGCAATTACTACAAATGGGATCACATTGCCTAGCACAGCTCTGAGAACGCGGAGCCCAACAGAGCACTCAAGCCACAGAAATCCCCCTTCTTTTCTGTGGGTGACTGCAAAGGTGATTTAAAACGTGGCTCTGCTCAAGAACTCAGGGTGCAGAGATGCTGCTGTCCAAGGTGCTGCTTTTGAAACTCTCTCTGCACAGCAGCAGCCACTAGCAGGCCGTGGTGGGGCCCCACGGCTGTGAGCAGCCGGATGCCTCTGCCTATTTCTCTTGAACATCTAGCCCACAGCTCCGAGGCTTCCACTTACAAAGTGAAAAGTAGGTCACCGCGATTTTTCATATTTCAGAGGCAGGCAAGACACGAGAGGAAAGGAAGAAGTGGGTGGAGCCAGTAGCAGGGATAAGAGGTGGGGAGTTAGAGGATTCATAAACCCTTGTGTCCTTTCCTAGATGTAGGAGGGTGGGAGAAGTCAGAGGGGGAAGGAGGGAGACAGAGAGACAGTATGGCAGGCAGGCAGGCAGACAGACAGACAGAGATAGAAGAGAAGGTGGAAGAAGTAACTGGACAGTTACTGTCAGTGGCTCTGCTCTCAAAGGCAGACAGGAGTGAGACAAAGCCCCTCCCTGCTTTGTCCCCTCCCCATGCTAAGTGAGCAATCTTGTCTGCTACCCATGGAATTGTCTGGGGAGCCCCAGCTAGAAGGCTGGCCCTGCTCTCTACTGAAGATTTCAGAGGGGTGGGGATGAAGGGGGGGGGGCTCCCTCCCTCCAGGTGACTCCCATTTAGGCCAGTGTTAATGGGTCCCCCACTGAGGAGCTCTTGTCAGGCTCCTTTCAAATAATCACCACCAAACCTGTAAAAAGGCTCAGGGCTGCCTGCCGGGGGCGGCGGGGGGCAGGGGGGGGGAACAGGCTTGACAGGTTCTCAAGGAGGCTGGAGCTTGGTCTTAACCACCCAGGATTGCATTTCAGCTCTGGTTCAGGAGAGCAGATGGGTATGAGCATGGCTGAGGAATGGGGAGTTTCCCCCTTAGGGAGGCTGAGGGGATTCATTTATCAGGGGCTGGGCCAGGGTTCCAGTGCTGCTGCAGGTACCAGGGATGCGGAGATGGGTGTGTCATGAGGACACACAGTGAGTGATGCTCAAAAGGACGTGTATATGCTGGACTAAGGTAACCTCTGAGAAAGGCAACATTCAACCAAGTAGTCAAACAAACAAACAAACAAAACCCACTTAAGTCCAAATAAAAACTTCTGAGGGCCAGATGCTGCTGGCTCACACCTGGAATCCTAACTACTCAGGGAGGCTGAGGCTCTGAGGATCAAGGTTCAAAGCCAGCCTGGGCAGGAAAATCCGTGAGACTCTTATCTCCAGTTAACCACCAGCAAGCCAGAAGTGGAGCTGTGGCTCAAGTGATAGAGCACTAGCCCTGAGTGAAAAAGCCAAATGAGAGTGCGAGGCCCTGAGTTCACACTCCAAAACTGGCACACACACACACACTCACATTCCCCATTGAGACACATTTAAAAAGGGTTTTCTGAGTTACTGTCATTTTTTGTGGGCATGTGAGCTATGTGGGTATATCAGACACATCTCAAATACATAATTACATCTTTCGGGGGAAAGTCTAAGTATGTTTCATTATATATATATTGAAAGTGATTTTAAAATACTTTTTGTTGGGAGACAATATATTACTTTGGGTTTTTATTTAAGTATATCTTACAGTGTATTAGAACCCAGTAGGAAATTATTAGCTCCCAAACTGCAATAATACTGCATTAATATTGCTGTTAGTCAACTAAAAGAAATATGTGGCTATCAATGATTAATGTTCCAAAGCAAGGAATAATCACAAACTTAAATCTAATATATTAAGAAACTAACTTTACTTCCCTCCCCCATATAAAAGTGGCTTATTACATTTTTAAAGAAATGTAACAAATATATTATCTTGAGCACACACATACACACACACACACACACACACACACACCGTCTTCATTATCTGTAGAGTGAGGTTGTATTTCAGGTATATGCCACCAAGGGCAGCAGTGTCTCCCACTTTTATATTGATGGCTGCCTGATTTGGGGTGTAAGATTTTGTGTGACAGAATAGCTTGCTTTGTGGTCTTCAAGAGATCATTTCCTTTTGAGCCTCATTTTTTTTTCATGAACAGTTTAAACTAGATGGGTTCTGAGGTCCTGGTAGTTAGCATTCCATACTTCTTTCTTGTTTTGTTTTGGAATTTTGTGCGAGTCCTGGGGCTTGAACTGGGGGCTTGTGCTTTATGTACTCAAGGCCTAGTGCTCTATCGCTTGAACCATAGCTCCACTTCTGGCTTTGGGGTGGTTAAAATGGAAAGAGGAATCTCACGGACTTTCCTTCAAACCAGGATTGTCCGATCTCAGCCTCCCGAGTAGCTAGGAATTGTACAAGGATGAGCCACCAATGCCTGGCATTATATTTCTGTTAAAGAAGAAACTTGAGTGAGAAAACTGAGTTTCAAGGAGAAAAGCAGGAAGTAGGAAGCAATACAGGGCCCAGGAATGAGAGAAGGTGACCTCTGAGGACTGGAGGTTGGCAGAAATCTGAGTAAAGAAATGACTTTGAACCTGACCTAGACTCTGAGGTGCCTCACAAGGTGAGAGGAACGGGAAGACGAGAATGCAGTCGTTGCCTTGGAGACTCAGAGCCTCTACATCAGGACTGGCACTCCAAGGGCCGTGATTTTCTTCCTGTATCTCAAGGCCTTTCATGAACGGAGGTGTCACTGTCGCTGGTCACTAGGACCGTGATTCATCCAAGACATTTTTTGTATCTCTCTCTTGATTCAATATTCTTGTTACAGATGTGGGTATCTGTGGGACTGGGACAACGTGGGGTTTTTTTTTCTAAAGGTTTGGCAGATGATAATGTCAGAACATTGTATCCAGTGAGCTGGGAGACTGGGAGAAAATGAATGGAATTGGGCCCCCCAAAAACCCAACATGAAGGCTGAAAGCAATAAACATGAAGACCTTGCTGAATATGACTCCATGAAATATTTTAACTCTGTATTTCAGGGCTGATTTTTTTTCTTTGCCTCTTATTTTAGAATCCCTCAAAGAACATATTATGGTGCCTTCAGATAAAGGGCCAAAGTCCTCACGGAATCATCCATTAATGTGCAAAAAAAAAAATCTTATGGCTAGAAATAATTTCTGGGGGTGGATTTTTCAAGGTGTTTTTGGCTCCTGGTCCTTGAAGTTTCACTCTGTCCATGATATAAACACCATTGGTCCCCCACATCATTTCCTTATTTATTGAACAACCAGCTGTTGAGCTCTACAAATAGAAGAAGCAGTACTAAACACTGAAGATAGAAGGACTGAGGCAACAGGAAATCCTGACTTCCTGGAGCTTGCATTTCACAGGAGAGGCAGGGAATAAAGAGGCAAAACCATCCCCTGTGCTCCACACAAATAAAGAGCCAGAAGTCGGGGAAGGAAAAGATCCTGCCCTTCTTTTTTGCTGGGATGATAGCTTTTAAGTGATGAATCCATAGGCCCTTCTGAGCACCTGTTACGTGCTAGGTTTTCTGTGGGTGAGGAGCTGGTGGAACACGGAGATTTAATGGAGATCGACCTTATGGAGCCGATAGAAATTGCAGTTTTCATAGTGCACGGCATCCAAGGCAGGTGTGGATAATCCAGCTGTGTCAATGAAGGTTTGGAAATCAGAATCATGTAAACGACTCTTCATTATGGGAAAGGACTCAGATCTGGAGTCTAGTTCCGGTTGTTGGGTCCTAAAACATGTTCTGGTTCTGTGGAGAGGGAATTGGAGAAGGATCTGGGGCATTAATTATCCTTTGTGGATTTCTGGATGCTCTCAGCACAACGCAGTGACCCTGTTGAGGTGGCAGAGAGGACAGCCACTCTGCACACCACAAGGATGTACAATCACATGTCCATGGGAAATAAAAATACAAGACGGATGCCGTGGCTCACACCTATAATCCTAGCCATTCAGGAGGCTGAGATCTGGAGGAGTGTGGTTTGAGGTCAGACAGGGTAGGAAAAAGGTCCACAAGGCTCTATCTCAAAATAGCCAGCAAAAAGTCAGGCTAGAGGTATGGCACAAATGACAAAGCACCAGCTGTGAGTAAAAAAAGCTGAGAAAGAGCACAAGGCCCCAAGTTCAAGCCCCAATGCTGGCAATAAATAGATACAGAGAGACAAACATACATATATACATACATACATAATACATACATACAAATATAACATAAATATTCATTGGATTCTAGCTACAGTACATGCTGTGGAAACATTATACAATGTTGAATTTAAGCTCACACAAAATAACTTTCTGGTCAACTTGTATTATTTCACCAATGAATTAGAGGCTATTTGCTGACCTTATAAATCAGGTCCGTCATTTTGAATATCAATCATCATTGATTATGAATACATGCAAGCACTGACAATTTTTTAATTTGATTAATAACTATGCTTCTAGCTAGGTGCTGGTAGCTCAGGCCTGTAATCTTAGCTACTCAAGAGGCTGAGATATGAGGATTGTGGTTTGAAGCCAGCGGGGCAGGAAAAAGTCTGTGAGACTCTCATCTCCAATAAACTACTTAAAAATATCAAAGTGGCACTGTGGCTCAAGAGGGCTAGCCTTGAGCAAAAAAGCTCAGGGACAGCATCCAAGCCCAGAGTTCAAGCCCTAGGAACCAGCAAATAAACAAATAAATAAGCTTCTGAATAATCAGAAATTTGACTCCTAAATATAGATTTTAAAAAGACAAATCCTAAATGAGAAAATATAAGAAATTAAAGTCCAAAACAATCTAGTGAGATGTTTTGTGGTTTTAGAAGCATGTGCCAATTGATTTTATGAAAAGGGAGAAATATTTATGCCATGGTGTTAAATGGAAAAAGTAAGATAAAACTTTTGTACAACATCATAACCACTGACAAAGAAATGCATATAAAAAGAACATTAAAAACAAATATACCAAGGATGGAGGGTACTTTATTGGGTGAATTTGAATAATATAGTTATGCCTGGTTTTCTTTCTTCCTCCTCCTCCTTTCTCCTCCTCTCCTCCTCTGCTTCCTCCTCCCTTCTCCTCTTCTTCCACCTCTTTTTCCTTCTCCTCTTCCATATTTCTCTAGGCCACATGTTTTCTACAATGCTTAAGTTTTGGATTTCTAACTTTTTATTAAAGAATTTATTAACATTGATTTTTATATCATATTTCAAATGCCGTGTTTAACAAACAAGTATTCAAGAAGGGAATCTCTATATACAATCACTGGCACTTAGATTTTAGAACATGATTAAAATTAAGCTGAGGGTTTGTATGTCATAGATATATATTAATCTATGTAATAAAACATTATGTATATAGAGTCATAAATTTTTATGTCTATGTAGTTATGTTTATATCTCCAATACAATGTCCATAACATTAGGTACCCAAATATTGAGTCATTGCTCTTGTACTGTTTGGATCTAATATCCTTAAGTGTTGTTTTTTTTAAAGAAAAATATGAAGTATCAGCTGGCTGATGTCCATAGAGATGAGGGTCAAATATGTCCCCTTTAACTTTGAAAATGTAACTGTACATATTTGCCCATAACTGTAATTTTTTGGGGGAAAAATCAGTGATGATTGGACATTTCCTGTCTCAGAATAGCCCTAAGTTTTATTTTTTTTAATCCCTTAGAAATAAGGATAGGATTATAGTATAAATAGTCTCTCTCTCAAGTTGTTCCTTTAATAGAAGATGGGAGAAAGTAGCCTTTCTAAGGACTGAATTCAACTAAAGTAAGACTTTGACATAAACTCACATTTCAAAAGAATGAGATTTTCTTTTCTATTTTACTAAAAATAGATCACTATTGCCAACCAGACTTGATGAAAATACTCAGAATATCTACAGCAGGACACTGGTGGCTTACGCCTGTCATCCTAGCTGAGATCTGAGGATCTTGGTTCAAAGTTAGCCTGGGCAGGAAAAGTCCATGAGACTCTGATCTTCAAGCAACCACCAGAAAAACTAGAAGTGACACTGTGGCTCAAAATGGTAGCATATTATCCTTGAGCAACAGAGCTGAAGGACAGTGTCCTGGCCTTGAGTTCAAGTCCTGTGACCAAAATAAATAAATAAAATAAAAAATAAGTTACAATATTTACAACCCCTCTGGTCTTATAAATGGGTTGAATCAGGGAAATTAAAAGTCAGAAGGACTGAGCGTTCCAGGGGGAAATGTAGACTCCCAGAGACAGGGGATGGCTCTTCTAGCATTCATAGACACCAGCTCAGAGAGACACCCATACAACAGAGCACCTCAACATGGGGATTATAGGACGTGGGTGTCAAAAAGTTCTTACTTTTGGGGGGACAGTCTGAGCACTGTAGGTTTGCACAACACCTCACTACATGCCAGGAGCATATCCCCCAACACACACGCATGCACACACACACACACACACACACACACACACACACACACACACTCCTCAGCTACAACAGACAAGACCTGCCTGCTGTGATTGAGCTTATTGATCATTCATTCATTCATTCATTCACTTGTTCTGTATGCTCAGACACTGGGGAAACAGTATAAACTTAAGATCCGGGTCTCAAATCCCGCTCTGCTAATGACTACATGTGCAACATTTAGGCACGTTGAATTCTCCCAAGCTGTGACTTTCATTGTCTTCATCTGGGAGAAAAAAAATGGCAATAATAACTTTATTTTTTTGCATTCCAACAAAATGAAATCAGAGTGAAATACAGAGCAGGGGAAAAAAATGTCTAGGAGAGCCTGGAGCTGGTGGCTCACACCTGTCTTGGTTAGTCATAGGGCTGAGATGTGAGGATGGACGTTTAAGGACAGCATGGACAAACAAATCAGAGAAATGCTTACCACTAATTAACAATGAAGAGCTAGAACTGGAGGGGTGTGACTCAAGTGGCACTGGCTTTGAGGAAAAAAAAAACAGTTTAGGAAAAGCACCCAGGCCTTGAATTCAAGCCACTGCACTGGTACAAAAAGGAAGGGAATAAGGGAGGGGGGAGAAAGAGAGAGAAGAGACACAAAGAGAGAGGGGGATAGAGAGAGGGAGAGAGAGAAAGAGAGAGAGAAGGAAAGAATAGAATGAGTGCCAAGTAAGAAGATCAATAAAAAAATGCACTAAATATTACTGCTATTGTCATTTCCCAGAACGAGTTGAACTAGCTGAGCTCTGAATACATGCAAAGGTGAATAATATCTATATCTATACATAAATAACCAAAGAAAAACCATCACTCTGCAAGGGGAAGGAAATTGTAATGCTGAAGCAATCCCTAAGCGATGTGCCAACCAAGACATTTACCTGCTGTTGCCTATGTTATCTTGAGAACAAAAGCAAATCTGCATTAACTCATGTTTGTCGTTAATTTTTCCTTAAAGGAAAAAAAAACATTTTGCCTTCCTCTTAAGCAAATGCAATGACATATTCTACAACACAAATTGCCCTCTGGGAGGGGAGAAAAAAAACCCACTAAACTGCATCTACAATTTTCTAGATTTCTCTTCATCATTTCTGCCTGTTTCTACTTTTGGGGCTCTGGGAGTGACAAAGTAAACAGCTTCTGTTGCTAGGAACATTTCAATAAATGCCGACAGAGTTGCCCCCATGAACCAGTCCTCTTGCTTTCCCCACAACCAAATTACACATAGATGTAGGACTGAGTCTAAGGATGTTTGTTAAAGGCTTCTCATTTTGATTCTCAATTTAGTTACAGATTCGGAATACAAAAGGAGACAGAGAAAAATCCAAAAGGTTGGATGGATAATATAAATTCTTTCTCTTCAGGCTAGCTTTGCCTCTCTGCTTTGAATTTAATCATTCTGCACCAATAGTATTTATCCTTATGCAAATGTGTCAGATGTTTTTAAAGTCACGTGAGAAGTCTAAATCTAATAGCTGGAGTGTGTGTGGGGGGGGTAGGGGTCAAGGTTTAGCCCTGGAAATCTTGTGATCGTTAATCTTTCCTCTACATAAAATCTACAGAACGAGTAAGTTCAACCACCTTGGATAGCTCTCCAGGCTTTCTACTTGGAAGATTAAATTGGAAAGGATAATGCCTTTAGAAAAAAACACTGGAGTCTTTATTAGAATAACTTGATTAATCTTTCTGAGAAGTAATCAGATTAATTTGTCTGGAAGGTAATAGAGCGTAATGGTTCACTGTGTGTGTGTGGGGGGGGGTGGAGTTTGAGGAGCCTGGCTTCTGAAATTGCCTATTTCTCCAATAATCACTCCCTATCTGTGCCCTCATCAATCTTCTCCTGAGAGTGTGGACTCGCCCGTTGATTTGTCTCTCACCAACGGACCATGGTACAAGTGATGGAATGTCCCATGTGTAATAGTCTACACAACAGGGAAAAATTTCACCCCTTCCTGGTATTGGAAATGGCAAGTGACAAGGAACGAGAAAGAAAGGAGAAGCGAGGGAGGGAGGGAGGAAGGAAGGAAGGAAGGAAGGAAAAAGAAAAAAAGAAAGGAAAAGATTATTATTGGTTATGAGATTTCATTTGGTCCTTGATTTCTTGCTTTATATTTGAATGACTTGTTTCTACTAGTTCTGAATTTCTAATAATTGATGGAATGGACTCTTTGTCCAAGAGAAAGATCCCCTTTTTTCTCCCATTTTTCTGAGATTCCCATGTTCATTCTGTGGGCAGGTCTTCATTCCCATGGCTTCTCACCCCTTCTATTTTTGTTTTCCCATTCCCATTCTGACTATCAGAACCTTACACCTGGACAGTTCAGGCTGCACTTGCTCACCTCATTTGTCTGTCTTGAAATTCCTCTAAGTAACATTCAGGTGTCCTCCCAGGCTGACCACAGGTGACTGGTATACCATAGTCCTACATTCTACCTGGCCCGTCTTCCCTATCTACTCCCATGTCTGTTGTCTGCTCTCACCCCTAGGGGGCGCGCAAGACCCTCCTCCCTACCCTCCTGGCTGACCAAATCCAATCCAGCCACATAAAGGGGTGAAGCTTTTTAAACCCAAAATCAGATTCCTTCTCTTCTTGAGAGCTCCCCAGCCAGCTACATCTGTTTCCAACGCTGAAAATAGAAACTGGCACTGTTTTTGAGCAGGGACCACACATAAGTCAAGCTTTCTTCCTGTGCCGTTTCTTATTTACACTTCCCCCAAAACTATAGGAAGCATTCTGTTTTAAAGATGGGGGCTCTGGCTTGGAAAGACTTAAGAGATTTTCTCCAAGGTGGCATTACTAGTAAATAGTATGAAGCTCCACAAATCTATCTGCTACTAGATTCCTGTCTTGGGGGCCAAAAGGTTCATGATCATGTGAAAGAATCCAAGGATGCCCACAGATGAGGGAATGAGGCCGGGGCAGGTTAATGAATGCATTGCAAAAGTCAAGCCAAGTAAAAGTGTCCCCGTTCAGCTGGCGTGCAGGTAGGCCCAAAAAGAAGCTTGCAATGGTGATCCCAATCCTCTAGCTTTCATCGGGGTCTACAGACAGGGTTGCTGTTGGAAAACTGGTTCCGTGTGTCATTAAGTGCTGGAGACTGGGTTGGAGTGGCAGTTCTTGGCCTTGAGTGGTCAGACAAGTGCTTTCTTGTTCTTTGTGTTTTGAAGATGGCAGGTCAACAAGACCCCACTCCCTGTCCACAAGTCATCTCACTAATGTCACAGGCCCCAATGTGGTTTCCTATCATCATCCAAGCCAGGCTTCTCAGCCATTAGGTTTCTGAACTCTTACACATCTGCTTCCACAACTCTGATGGCACAACGTTCCTCCACAGCCCTGCTGCTAGGATCCATGTTTAATATCCCTGCCTCAGTTTCCCAGATGTCAGACAACCACCCCACTCCAAGCCTGGATTTGTTTCCTAAGGCTGTTAAACCAAAGCCTCTCACCAACCAGGAGACTTTGAACAGCACGGAGTCCCTCTGGTGAATGGAGGCTGGAAGTCCAGAATAGAGTTGTTATGGGATTGTGTTTCTCCAAAAGGCTTTAGAAAGGCCTTGTCCTTTCCCTCCCGAAACCTACCAGTGAAACTTCATATTGACTTGGGGGAATTTGAGGAGACCCCATTATGCCAGATTCACCTTCACACCAGGATTTGGCTGGATGAGTATTAAGGAGATACCGTTGAACATAGTACACAGCTGTCCCGATGGGAGAAAAGTTAAATGAGATTTAGAATGGAAAGGTAGCTGCTCAGGAGACTCTTGAGATGTATCTCCTCTCTTTCCCCATTGGTAAACGTGGACAATGATAGCACCTCCGACTGTCTATTGGATCAAGACAGCTACCTGTCGAGAGTGTTCCTTGAGGTGCCAGGTGCACAAGAGAAAAACACAGATGGAGATGGCAATGACTGGTAATCTCAAGCTGCCTTAAAAAGTGTCAGAGAGCCGGGCACTGGTGGTTCACATTTGTTATCCTAGCTACTCCAGAGGGTGAGATCTAAGAATGGTGGTTCAAAGCCAACCTGGGCAGGAAAGTCCATGAGACTCTTTAACTTCCAAATGAACCACTAGAACACTGGAAGTGGAGGTGAGGCTCAAGGGACAGCACCCAGGCACTATTAAAAAAAAGAAGAAAAAAAAAAAGAAAGAGAAAGAAAGGAAGGAAGGAAGGGAGAAAGGAAGGAAGGAAGGAAGAAAAAAAAGAAAAAGTCAGTGACCATAGTGCAGGGCTTGGAGGGTTGTTCTTAACTAGTACTGGGCCTTTTGAGCCTCACCATTGAATTGCCAGAAAAAAATAAAATAAAATCCCTACAACTGGTTAAAGAGGCTTTTCAGATAAATAGTGAAATAAGATAGCATAAGTATCTTCCAATACTTCATGGGATGTATGTATACTAAATTTAAATATATATGTGTGTATATATATTATAAAATTCCAAGTTAACCAGGGGGATCCTTTGCTTGTCACTTTCCTAACTCCTTAAGAATGATTGGCAGCTGCAGGGCCCAGGGCTCCCCTGCCAGGCACCCCAGTAGATCCCCGAGGGGCTTCCGTCCAGGTCCAGGCAGCACTAGTGGCGCCTCCAGCAGCCGGCCCCGCCCCCGTCCGCTCGGCCCCGCCCCCGTCCGCCCGGCCCCGCCCCCGTCCGCCCGGCCCCGCCCCGTCCCGCGTCGAGGGACCCCGGGCACCGCCCCGAGGGCGAGGCCTCGCGGAGTAGTCCTGTAGCGGGCGCGGGCGCCGGAGCGGCGGTCTCGCCATGTCGGTTGCGGAGGAGGGGACTATCTTCCGCAGGGCCCGGGGTCGGACCCTGGACGCGTTTCCCGCAGGTACAGCTCGGGCCTCGGCCTTGGAGGGAACTCCTGGCCTAGGAACGCTCCGTTCCCCGGAACCTTGAGTCATGCGCACCGGACTCCAGCCGGACGCCTTTGCGGGTGCACCGGGGTGGGGTGGGGGGGAAACGGAGGACTGCGTTAGGGGCCGCACAGCCCGCGCTTCCGGCGGGCGGGAGCGCCGTGGTGACGGGTCTCCACGGGGGTCCTGCTCCGGGTGCCGCCTGGGGCTCGGTCCCCGACCGAGGCTGGGCGAGCCGTGCCTCAGTTTCCCCTGATGGGAGTCGGAGCTGCGGGGTGACTGCGGGAGGCGCTGGATGAACGGTGGGGGCCCCCCGCCACTCTCATGCATTGTAGTCCCTAGCACTGTTTTATCCTAAGGGACCCCTCCGGCCCTAGGTGCAGCGGGAGGAAGCGGAGATCCGGAGAGGCGGTGGTTCGACGCCAAACTAGACAAAGTTTCAGGAGGCTCCCGTCTTCCCGATGGCGGCCTGGCGCCTGTGCGAAACGGGAGATGGGGGTCCAGGCCTCCTGGGGCACAAAGGGAGACCCGAGTCTTCTGAGACCACCACCTGCCTTAGCAAGCTCATCCCAGTCCCACTCAACACGCGGGCCCGGTGAAGCCTGCCGTTTACCGTCTGAGGTCGCCGTGGGGAGGGTGACGGTGGGCCACCATGGCCGGGGACCTCTGCCACCACACGGGGCGATCCTCCTCCTACACTGTCCAGTATCTCGTGGGGGGAATATACAACGGGAAGGGAAACAATCCATCAGCCCTTAGGGACTCCAAATCTAGACACAGAGAAGTCATTCTTGAGAGCCCTGGAGTGATGGTGTGGGGCCCGTCCATCCATCCGGCCTTCGGGGAGTTAGGCCCGAGGGTCACACTGGATGAGATGGACTGCCGAGGCCGCGGTTACGGCCGTGCCACCCTGCCATCCCGTCCCGGGAGCGGAGCAGCCAGCGTCGCCTCGGAAGCAAAGGCCTTGCCGGTTCAAAAGTCGTCGAGGGCACATAGATGGCACGCCTGTGTGTGCGCATGCGCACACGGGCCGCCTCGGGCTCATGCGCGTATGTGTGCGCATGCGCACACAGGCCGCCTCTGGCTCATGCGAGGGTGGAAGGTTGAGCGGCCGGAAGTCCTGGAAGATCCAACCGGAAGTCGGCCTCGGCGCGGGGCTGGAGGTCGCAGGCCGCGCCAGTCGCCGGAGTCACGGAACTCTTGGTGACCGGAGGCGGTGCTGGTTGGTGGCCCAGGCTGTGAGGGAAATCAGCAGAGGCCCGGACCCAGTCCTTGCTCCTTGCCACGCCGCCTTCCCGGGGGTTCCTCCTCCCGAGGCCATGGCCTCCCGCCTCAGGCCTCGGACTCACCGCCGGCCCGGCCCGGGCCAAGGCCTCGGCGCCCAGAGACCGGGCCTAGACTGGGGACCGAGGCTCGCCGCCCAGGCCGAAGGATGTGAGTGACCGCATTCCCTACCCCGCCCCACACGCCGCTCTCCAAGGCCGGGCCTCGGCCCTGGGCCCGCCGCGTGCACACCGGGCTTTCCTCGGCCAGGCTCCCGTGCCCGCTCCAATTTGTGTCAACAAATTACATGGGATCGTTTTTAGGCCTGAAACCGCTTTCTCCTCAGAAAGCCGCGCTGTGCGTTGATTTCCTTCCTCCCTTTCCTCCCTTAGTTGTTATTTTGTTGTTGTTGTTTTGTTTTTGTAGGTTCTGGGGCTTGAACTCTGGGCCTGGGTGCTGTCCCTGAGCTCTTCAGCTCAAGGCTAACACTGTCCTCCTTGCGTGCGGCACAGTGCTACCTCCTGCTTTCTGGTGCTAAGTCTCATGGACTTTTGTGCCTGGGTTGGCTTTGAACTGAGATCCTCAGATCTCAGCCTCCTGAGTAGCTAACATTACAAGCTTGAGCCACCAGTGCCTGGCTCCTTTCATTTTGGAGACAAGGTCTCACTGTGTGGCCCAGGGTGGTGTGTCGATGTCAAATGGAAATCTTCCTGCCCCGGCCCCCTGGTTTTGGGGATTACATTTGTGCCCTGGCCCCCTCCCCACACATACTTGGGGTGGTTTCCTTTCTGAGACTTTCACACTGGTGGAGGCTCAGATCTACAGGTCTCACCTAAGGCCTCTAGATAATATGGGAGCTGGGTTTTTGAACAGGGCTGGTGAGTGCTCTGGTAAATGTTTGTGGAAGGTGGTGGAGTTGACAAGACAGGCCCAAGTCAGTACAAAGTTTATGCACTGTACCTGAACTTTGCACATGGTCCTGTGGCCACTTCACTGTGAACCATTAACTGAACTGCCCCAGCAACTGCTTGATTGAACTGGCAGCCTGTTTCCTGTTGCTCACCCATAACCTGGGAGGAGACGTTGCCTATCTCTGAATTAAGTCTTGGGCTGTATATTTGAGTGAATTCCTATCAGTGAACAGAAAGGTTGTTGAATCTCATTCTAGTCAGTAGAATAGACTGGGTATGGTGATACACACCTTTAATCCCAGCTGTTGAGGAAGTAGAAACTGGAAGCATCATGGCAAGAGGCTAGCCTGAGCAAAAATTTAGTGACCCCTCTTCCCATGTAAGTCAACAGGTATGGTAGAGAACCTCCGTAATCCCTGGATGGAGTCTTAGGAGGACTGCTATCTGAGGCCAGCCCTGGGCAAGGGGTGGGAGATGGGAAGAATGTGAGACCCTATGCCAAAAAATAACCAAAGTGAAAAGGGCTAAGGGTGTGGCGTGAGTTGTAGAGCGCCTGGCCTGGCAAGCAGGTGCTGGGTGGCCAGCGCATGTTAGTATGTGAAAAGTCCACAGTATGTTGTTTTCCAAAGACTTATTTATTTTTGAGTGCATTTTTTCCTTTTAATTTTTCATATGTCTCTATAGCATAGCATTCACTCACTTTAACTTTTACACTTCAGTGATTTGTAGTAAGCTTACAGAAGGATGGACACAGAAGTGTGGCAGAGTGTAGATCAAAGTGTGGGTTGTCCACAGACAGGCCAGCTTCTGAGCCCCTCCTTCATACCTGCTTGGACATGGGGTAGCTCCTGGCCCAAGCAGCATTGCCAGACGCCCTGCACCTCCTGTGGTGCTGTTTCTCCTGGGACAATGTTTATCGTGTCAGTAGACACCTCTGCTGCCACCCATTTAGGAGCATCTGTTTTGTTTTGGCAGGTGTGCATCACTATGCCCAGATTTTATTGGTTAGGATGAGATTTCTATAACTTATTTTGCCCAGGTTAGCTTCAGGTAGCTGAGATTAAAGACAGGAGCTACTGCACCAACCCCCATTTGAATTTCTCTTTACTTTTATGAATGAAACTGCTGTGTGCAGACATGTGCAGGGTTTCATATGGACATATTTTTCCATTTCTTTGGGGGTAGGAGCATAGCATTGGGATTGCTGGTTCCTATGGTTACTGTGCTTAATGTGTTGAGTACCCGCCACACTCCACCTTCCTCCTGGCAGTGAGTATGGGTTCCAGTTTTTCCACATCCTCACCAGCCCCTTGTATGTGTGTAGTTGGGGTGTGAAACATCTGTCACTGGGTTTTGTTTGATTTTCATAATGACAAGGGCTATCAGGCTGTCCTGTGCCCAGATAACATCTTTGACCCCTGCCCTGATTTTCAGTTGTGCTGCTTTTTTTTTTTCTGTGCGTTCTCTTCATATCCTGGATCCAAGTCCCTTATCAGATGAATGGTTTGCAAGAATCATTTATACTTGGTGGATGATATGGTTTTTTGGCACCAGAGTTTTCATTTTTCTTTTGTGGTGCTGGGGTTTAAGCTCAGGACTTGGCTAGGCAGGTGCTCTACTATTTGAGCCATGTACCCAGCCCCTTTTGCTTTGGTTATTTTTAAAACAATGCCTTGAGTTTGTTTTCTAGGTCCTGTCTCAGATTATGATCCTCCTGCCCATGCCTTCTCAGTAGCCGGATGACAGGTATATATTACCACTCACATGGTTTGTAAGTGGGGCTGGCCTGTCAAAGCATAGTCTTCCTTATCTCCACCTCCTGAGTATCTGGGATCTCAGGAGTGAACCAAAAAATTTTAAAGCTTAATGAATTCCAGTTTCTCAGCTTTCTCATTTATCAGCTGTGCTTTTGATGTTATATATGAGAAATCTTTGCCTGAGTCCAGTTCATGGAGATTTACTGTGTTTATCTCTGTAAGTTTTCTAACTTCCACTTAGTGATTTCCACTTCTCGTGCTTTCCACTTTCTAGTGCTTCCACTTAGATGAAGGATGCTTTATGGTAATGTTGGGATTTGAACCCATGTTAGTCAGGCCCTCTGTCTCTGGGCTGCCTCCCCAGCTCCAAGGACAACTTTGAGTTCATTTGTGCATGTGGCATGGAATATGAAAGGGTGTGATCATTACATTTCCATCGTTACTTATTTATTTTAAACCACAGTGGGAACCTGATAGTTCATTAGAAAAGGAAGTAAAGAAGGGAGCTAAGGAATTATATTGTCATTGTTACTATTGCATCCTAATAAAATGTGCCTCTGTTTGCCAGTGTTGGGCTTATCTAGGTTGTGTCTGCAAGTGGGCTGGAGCGAGCATAGTCAGTGCATAACCACCATGGCAAAGGAGTCTCTCCACACAGGCATATTCCAGTGGATACACAATCGGCTGTAAAGCACTGAAGGGGAGTTCTTTGGTGTGTTTTATTTCTACCAGCTGGTGTTTCTGGACTCATCCCTAAGTCCTCTTCTAGTTACAGCAGGCTGAGAGTTGGAAGTAGAGCTAAGTTCCCATCCCCATGTGCTTCTTCCACATCTCCATGAGAGAGGTAGAGTGAGAGTGAGTGGCACCCACAGAAAGGGGCATCTTCCACAAATGAGCAGCAAACAGGTGGGGAACAGGACTTGAGCCAGCAGAGGGCCCACAGGCTGAGGGCTCTGCAGGTGCAGTCTGGACCTTGCAGACAGCCCGCAGGGGCCTCTGGGCAGTTGATATCCTCCCAGAGAGGCTCAAACCTGTACGTTTGTGCACTGGCTACATAATTTGTTCACTTGTGGTATTTTTGAGATAGGGTCTCACTGAAAAGCCCAATCCTGTGCCCTCCCATTGTGCCCTGGGATTCCAGGCATGCCTCACCGTATGTAGCAGCACAGTGTAATTTTTGACTTTTCCAAACCCTTCAGTGGGGAAGGGGCAGTGACCCAGGACTGAGGACTACAACCCCAAGACTGCTGCCTCCTTCATTTTAGAGGTAAGTTTGACATGCAGCAAGATATTCAGGAGAGATTGTGGAGTAAAAACTGCACAAACATCTCATGTAGCACCTGTCTTGGGGTGCTAATGCCTAAGGTCTTCCCTTGTAAAGTAAAGGCAGGGTGCTGGCAGACATGTGCTCATTCCCCTGGCTTTGTGTCAGCTTGGGCTCTGTGGTGCCTCTGGGTTGGGTTTCCATATTGGTAAGCAGGCAGGTCTCCAGAAGAGCCTGTGGGCCTCAATGTCAGCCCATACTAGACCAGGGTGGTCTTCTTCTCTTGGCTTCCCCAGCTTGCCTGTTTCTAGGCCAGGACCCACCACCTGCTTTGCCCAGGCTTGGCATCCCAGCAGTGCATTGCCCCCTGCCATTCCCTTGTCTTTTCCTCCCTCTGTGTAGGCCAGGGCAGTGGCTGGCTGTTGTGGACATTCAGTGACTGGAACTAATGAACTGATGGTATGGGTGCATGTGCTGCTTGTGGACCTCATGCATAAATCTGCCCGAGACATTGTGGGCTCTCCGGTCCTGCATGCCCATCCCAGGCACTGTGCAGTATGTGTGTACAACAAACACAGCTGCTGGAAGAGGTTTTCTTCTGCAGATGCCCGTGTCTGAGTGAGGGCAACCTTCCCCCTGCATCCAGCGCCTTTTGGTGCTCTCTCTGCCTCTCAGTGCCCTTCCTTTGGTCAGGGTGGAGCCATTTTCCTGTTGTCCCCTAGAGCTTTTATTCCCCCAACTGCCTGCTCTTCTCGATGTTGTCCAGAAGATGTTGGCCAAAGCCAGTGATGCTGAAAGCCACCTGGCCAAAACTCCTACCCTCCCTTCTTCCTCCCCCCTCCCCGATCAGTCTGAAGTGATGCTGATGAAGATTTTGGCAAATCTCTTGTCTGCCTGTGGTAAGTGTGATAGCCAGGTGGGCATGCCGAAGCCTGTGTGATTCTGAGGCTAAGGTAGAGGCTGGATAGATTCATGAGGGGCTTAGGTGGGTGTTTGAGGGTTGCTGATACAGTTAATTATTTAGGGGAAGGGGATAGATTCCTTAAGGGCACTTGTGTTTCTCTCATCCTTAACACACAGTTCAGCAGCTTGTCATGAATTCACCCAGCCATGCAGCCATCACTGCAGTGCAGTGTAGAACATCTTTATCACCCTTAAGCCTGAACCCCATAGCTGTCCATAGCCCTGAACTCCAACCACCCACTGTGTAATAGGAAGGACCTGTGTCTGTGGTGTTAGGTCTGCTCCTCTTATGGCATGACTTTGAGGTGGCCAAACTCCGAGTCTCGACATGAGAATATTGTTGAGCTACTGTATCTTACCACTGAAATAAAGACAGTTCCTGGAAAAGATGGAGGCTATCATGGAAGAAATTTAGTTGGGATTCACTGTGCAGATTGCCACTGGGAGGAACTGGGAAAATTGAATTTCACTGGTGTAGCCTCTTTAGTCAGGCTGCAGGCAGCTGTTCTGGGAGCAAAGCTCCCACACAATAGGAGGGTCAGGATGTTGAGGGGAAGCTGGTAGCCTGTGTAATCCCCTCAGGTGTTTTCTGGGTCTCACTGTGGGCTCCCTGTCTGCTAAAGCAAGGTCCAAGCAACTGAGCTGTTGCCATGGTAACTACAGGCTGGTCCAAATGCTTTACATGCATTAACTTAACTAATTCACAGCAGAACCTCTGAGAGTGCTGGTCACTGCCATGCTACATGCAGCAGTAGGAAACCAAGGTCCAAAGAGTGGGAGGCATTTGCAGCGTGTCACATAGGTTAAGAATAGATGTGGGATTTGACTGTAGACAGAGGAGCCCCAGATTCCCAGCTCACCAGGACTAGGTAGGGGCTGTAGGGGCTTAGGAGATGGAGAGTGGCATAGGTGCTTTACGCTGCCCACTAGACCCACATATCCTCCGTGCTCTCAGCCCTGCCTCCTGCTCCAGCCTACAGTTACTCAGCAGCTGGGTACTCACCAGCCCCCTGCCTGGAGCATGCCCAGCTCCCTTGGTCACCCTACAGTCTGAACAAGCATGGTGTGGCCTGTACCTCGTTAAGTCCTTTATGGCCATCTCTCCAGTGAGATCTCCAGGCAGGAAATCTGTTTGCATTGCTCACTGCCAAATGTCTGTCTAGTGACGGGTCTGGCTACATGATGGAGTGTGTTAGCTGTCCCCAGCAGCCCATACCCTGATTTCCCCAGGATTCCTGCACTGTGGTCACATGATCTTAATGAGACGTTCCTTACCATTGCAGCTACAAAGCTGGGAGGACTGTATATTACACTCAACCTTGAATCCCCTGAGGTTAATGTAGGCAGCAGGTTTGGCACACCACAGCTTGGATTACTGAAGTACCAGCACTTCAGTACTGGTACTAATGCCCTACCCACTCTCCCTGCCTTCGTCACTGGCTTCAGGAGGTGCATTTATTATGGTCAGTGATTAACTAGTGACAGCAAAAAGATCAATGGAATTTTGAACTTTCACAATAATATTCTTTAAGTCTGCTTTCACCAACGATTGATACATATGCCCAAAGAGCATAATGAAATGAAAGGGAAGACATTGTACATTGGCAAAGACAAATCCAAGAAACTGTTTTGTTCCTGACATTGGAAGTGTATGCTGAAAAGAGTATCCAGTTTTAACATCTGTTTTTCATGCATGACTGTTGACAAGTGAACCGTCTGATAAGGAAGATTAATGATGAGGCTTTGTGCAAAGGCCCTTGGGCTTCTAGATTCTTCTCTACATGTGCTTCCTTTGCAGCTGATTAAACTGTTTAAAGAAAACTCTTAGGCCTTTTCTGCACACAGTACAATATTCCCCCCCCCTCCCCGATCCATCTTTTCTTTTTTTTCAAAGTGCCAGTCCTGGGGCTTGGGCACTGCCCTTGAGCGGTTTTTGTTGTTGTTGTTCAAGGCTAGTACTCCACCACTTGAGGCACAGTGTCATTTCTGTCTTTTTGGTGATGAGCAATAAGAGTTTCACTTTTCTCCCTGCACCTGGCCTCAACTCATGATGCTCAGATCTCATCCTCTTGAGTAGCTAGGATTATAGGCCTGGGCCCCCAGCCTCCAAATCCATTATATATCCTTCAACCTTGAGAGGTGTTGCATAGTCCTCTGTAGCCAGGGAGGAGACACTGGACACTGGAAGGACATGATATTGCTGACATAGTACAGAACCTGGATTCCCATGGCCAGTGTCAATAACTCAACTTGTTCTCTAGCCTGTTTGCATAGGTATAGGCCCTCCTAGCCAGTGACACCGCCTGTTCTGATGTCCAGGGCTTCTGGAGGAACAGGATGTTTGTGATGGTTTCTGTCCTTTACCCTTCATTCGCTCTCCACCAATTCATGTGTCTGCCTTTCATCCTCAGCGGGAACACAGTGGCAGGCTGGCTTGTCACTGCCGTGGCTGTGCGGGCTGTGGCAAGGTGGGAACATAAGGAAGGCCCTAAGTGAGGCCCAACAGCTCTCCTGATCTGTGGCCAATCCATGAACCGAAGTTCTTCCCTGAGAAGCCATAAGTCTGTGCACAGCCATGGAACTCATCAGTTAAAAGTTCTGGCAGCAATTTTGAAATTTTACACCCACTGCGTGGGTCCAGCAGAACACGACTGCTAGCCAGATCTTGAGTTTGTTGTGTCTGGAGATCGCCAGTTAGCACCTCAAGAAGATGGATGTCTTGTACTCTCCTCCAACCGAGTGCTGTTGGCAGGGACAATCGGCAGGCGATGGAGAGAAAGTTCTAGGCCTTGCCAGTGTTATTTTTATGCCTTTAACTCAAACATTCCATTCAAAGGAAACTTTCTGGAGACAAAAATGCCTGCATGGCTGGGCACAGTGGTTCATGCCTGTAATCCTAGCTACTCAGGAGACTGAGATCTGAGGATCTCTGTTCAAAGCCAGCCCGGGCACTAAAAAGTCTGAGAGACTCTTATCTCCAATTACTCACCAGAAAACTAGAAGTGGCCCTGTGGCTCCAGCGGTAGAGCTGTAGCTGTGAGCTGAAGAGCTCAGGGATAACATCCAGGCCCAGTGTTCAAGTCCCATGACTGACAAACAGTTCTCATCTGCGCTGTGGCTCTCTCCCTGGTCCAGAAGCTGCTTAGTAGCTGTGTCTGTGAACTTGACCACTCCAAGAATCCAGGGCTGTTTTCAGAGCTTCGGTGGTACGTGGTGGGCTTCTGGGCACTGTGCCCTAGTCTCTCTTTATAGGCTCAGTACTAGAAGGCCAGGTGAAAACTAGAAGTTCATGACTTAATGTGAGGCTAGGACTGGGTTTTCTATAGCCTTCCATGGCCTGCCATTGACTCAACACACCTCTAGTGTGGGCAGCCAATGATATGTTCATAACAAAAAGCGTATAGAGACTAAGAACATGGGGTACCATTTTCCTCACCTGGGACAGCTCTGGTGGCCACATCTATAATCCCACCTTGTGAGGCAGAGAAAGGAAGGTGGCAGCCTGGGCAAATGTACTAGAAAAAGACTGTAACTTCAAAACGTCTCGGGGCATGACTCAGGTGATGGAAGCATGAGCCCCTCAGATCAACCCCCAATATCCTGGGAGAGAAACAAAACTTCTGTCCTCTCCCTTGCTAGCTTTGAAGCAAAATTTCCACACTGTGCTGCCAGAGGGCCTGAGGGTATCCCTTGGTCTGCAGCCTGCTGGAAGTGGGTGCCCTCAAGCCCCAAAACTGCATGACTGAATCCTGCCAACTACACTCCATAGTCCCCAGTGGACCTTCAGCTGAAGCCTTGGACCCGGCCAGCACGTTTGCAGCTGTAATTCGGATGACAGGCTGGGCCAGGCCAGGCCAGGCTCGGCTCCTCACCCCAGGAGCTATGAGACACAAGATAGGTCTGTTGTTTGTTTTTTTTTTAAGCTGCTGCATTTGTGGTAATTTGTTACACAGTAGTGGATAGCTAAGTCATCGTCTTTGAAATCATTAGATTGAATTCATTGTGGCTGCTCTTACTGTAGGTGGTTTAGGTGTAGTTATCGGCTTTCTGTGTGTGCATGTTAAATATACCAGCAGCAGGATCCCGGCTGTTCAGTCATCTTCCCAGAGATCAGAAATAAGCTCAGAATTCAGCTAACTTGCTTCATTCTTTTATCCCTCAAGTACTTAGTTCCTTGCAAAAATGCATTGTTTGCATGTCATTCTTTCGGTTTTGGGGCTCAAACCCAGGGCCCTCTGTGAGGCTGGCAAGCATGCTACCATGTTGCTGCTTGCAACTGTGGCCCTAGGTTCTTTTGTAAGAAAAATTTATTCCCTACTGCTGTGCTTTTGGATACAGCTAAGTATGATGCATTCAACATCCTTGTTTTGGGTGCTCTTATTATATGCCACATTAGGTAAAATCACCTTTGGGTGCTCTTATTATATGCCACATTAGGTAAAATCACCAGTGTTAGAACTTACTGGTTAGTAAAGAGTTCTCTCATCTACTTATTACCATTCAAGGAATCTTGGCTTGGTTCTGAAAGGAAATGTTTTTCTTTCCTTTTCTTTTTTTTGCGGGGGGGAGGGGGAAGTACCATTCCTGGGACTTGAACTCAGGGTCTGGGTGCTGTCCCTGTGCTCAAAGCTAATGCTCTACCATTTGATCCACAGCTCCACTTCGCCCTTTTATGGTTAATTGGAGATCAGAATCTCACTGGCTTTGAACTACAATCTTCAGATCTCAGTCCACTGTGTAGCTAGGATGTCAGGCACGAGCCACTGGCACCGAGCATTGAAAGGAAATCTAAAGGGTGATAACTAGAGAATTCCTTCAGAATACTGAGAAAATGTAGGATGAAATTCCTGAGCTAGACAGAGGCAGGAAAAGATAGAAATGAAAACCAAAACTCCAATAAAAAATAAAACCATCCCTAAGGGCCGCAAAAGCCCCTCTCACTTTAGGGAAACATAATCCACCATGTGCCTGTTTCTTATGCCACGTACTCAGGTCCCCCAGCAGCAGAATTGGATAGTGAGTTGCAGGCTAGCTCTGTGTGTGTGTGTGTGTGTGTGTGTATTTTACTAATGACAGTTGCAGTGATTGTGCATTGGCTGTTTTAGGAAAGAGTCTCTTCCCCCTATACATCTACAGCTCTAATTATAGACCAGATCTTTCAGAAGGTCTCAAAAGAAGCTGGACAGTGGCAGTGCATGGATACTTGTATTTACCCAGGAGGCAGAGTCTACTCTGGCCTGCCTGGATTCATGCTAGCTAATACCTAGGCCTGGGCCTTGAGGCTCATTCTAGGCCTTGTTGAAATAACTCAGTGTAGATATTAGGAATTCAAGTTCATATTGTGAAAGGCTATTTTTCTGAGGGATTTGAGGTGAACTCTTACAGATTTCTCCTGCTGGGCACCAGTGGCTCACATCTGTAATCCTAGATACTCAGGACACCAAGACCTGAGGATCGTGGTATGGAGTCAGTCCAGGCAGACAAATCTGAGAGACTCCTGTCTTCCATTAGCCAGCCTTAAATGAAAAAAGCTCAAGGGATAGCATCAGGCCTTGAGGTCAAGCCTCAGTATGGCATCAAAAAAAAAAATGTTTTTTTCCCCCTCCGTCCAGGTTCAAGCATTACAAAGCTCTATACCATTCATTCAGCCTTAATTCAAGTTGAGATGAGACTAAAGACACTCCCTCCCCCAGCTTGCCAGGGAATCTAAGAGGACCCAGAGGCCTTTAAGAAGGCCTCACATTACCTTATTAGCTAGATCTAGATAAGGTAGATTGCATATTGATATTCCACCTGTCATTCGCTTTAGATTGAAATCCATTTATTTTGTATTTTGTCTTCATAAAACTGACAGTCAATGTAGGTTTTACACTAAGTAAATAAGGAATGCAAGATTTATGTTAATAGCTCCAAGGACTATTGGCTTTCTGAGGCTGTGGCTGTTTGTCATAGGAAACAACTTGTTAAAATGTTCACTGTAGGAAACAGTTTTTGAACTGTGTGTTAGAAGTTGATTGATGTCCATGACCTCAGGTACCGGTCTGGGCAGTTTTAAACAGCCCTGCCAGAGACCTCAGAAGTCGGTGCATAGTTACAAGGGTTCAGCCATGTACGAAGTTATTATTCAAATAAAGAAAGCAAGCACTGCGAAGAGCTTTCAAATGCAGGTTTCCGTGTCTGTAGGGAAGTATCCAGCGGTTCAGTCTCATCTCATAGTTTCCATTGGGGCTCTGGGCAAAGACAGGTTCTCTGAGTTTGGCTTTGGAATCTGAAGGCTCCAGTGCCAGAGTTACCTGGGACTCTGGTCTCTGAAACCTTGAAGCAGGAGCATGGTCCAACTGGCTGCTTAGCTTTTAAACAGTTCGTTCATGGCTGTAGCAGCCCATGTGGTTTCTCATGGCCTTTGGGAACCATCAGGTCCCAGGTGTAATTAATACATCAGAATCTTCTAGGCAATGATAGGAAAATGGTATGTTTGAACGGCAACTTATTAAAATGACCTACTTAATTATAACGTGGATGTCTTCCCTGTTGGATTTTATACCCATTCTCCCTCTGTCTCCCTCTCCCTTTAAAGAAAAGGAAAAGGAATGGAAGGGCCCATTCTACTTCATCCAGGGGGCTGACCCTCAGCTCGGGCTGATGAAGGCCTGGTCCACCGGGGACTGTGACAGTGGTGGTGACGAGTGGGGACAGGAGATCCGGCTCACCCAGCAAGCCGTCCAAGCCATCAACAAGCTCCGCCCCAAGCCCAAGTTCTTTGTCCTGTGTGGTGACCTCATCCATGCTATGCCAGGTAAGCCTGCCCGGCTGCCCGGGGCCTCTTCTCCCTCAGCCAGTCCAGACGTCATGGCAGGACAAGAGATTTCTTTCAAGAGGTGTCTATGTGGGGTGGTGGCTCGTTCCTCCACCACCACACTGCCACAGTGTCGTTAAGCATCACCAATGGCACAGTGGGTTTATATTTGGAATCAGGTGAGATTAATCACAGTAATTAAAGGAGTGGCACGTCTGATGATGTAAGTGTCGCATGAAGGATGAAACATTCCCCCCATGTCACCTTCCTGCCTGTCTAGGCACAGATGGAGACCGCTTCCAGACACCGGATCCAGAAGGGAGTTGTCTTCCTTTTCTCATCTTTCCTAATGATTTTATCTTTCCCTGTTTTTGGTGTTTTTTTAGTTTCAAGATAGAGAAATCCAACTTAAACTAATCTTCTTAAACTAACTTCCTTCTTTCCTTCCTTCCTCACATTCTGTCTCATGGGACTGTAAAGTTCATGGGTTGAAATCGTGGGTTTCAGGTACAGCTTGATCCAGGGTCTCTTAGTCTGTTAACTTGGTCTTTCCCTCCCTCAGCTCTGCTCCCATCTGGGTTGACTTCTTTTGTGCTCATGCTTTGTAGTGGCAGCTCCTGAGAGCTTTCAGTTTAGGTTCTTTATACAGAAATCCCAGTGGAAACAAAGCGCCCAGTTTGGGATGGTCCAATCAGATGTCCATACTGCACCCAGACTGCATACACAGTGGCTCTGAGTGTGTGGTTCAGCTCTAGTACTACTGTGTGGTCTGGAAAATGAGGTGCTTTCCCTAAGGAAAAGTCAGGGGCTGACAATGTGGGAATGATAAGGCCTTCTGGAACAGTCCTCTCCCTGACTAAAATCCTTCTCCCCCAGGCATGCCTGAGCCCCATTGAGCAGATATAAGCAAGTAGAAAGCACTCATGCCCATCACGGAGGCAGAGCTGGCACCCATAGCCTCTGCCCCTCCTCACCTTTGTCCTGGTCTCTTCTCAGGCATGACCTGGAAACCATGGCAGACAACACAGCACTGGGTGTGAGTTGTTTTCTGGTGGCCCTGGGTTTTGAACTCAGGGCCTCCTGCTCGCTGAGTGGGTGTTCTGCTGCTTGTGCCATTCCCCTTTATCGTCCCAGTTATTTACTGACATAAACGCGGTGCCTGGCTCACTTGTTGAGACGGGGCCTCACTAGCTTTTTGCCTTGACTGGCCTTAGACTGTGATCCTCTGATCTCTGCCTCTGAAGTAGCTGGGACTATAGATATGAGCCACCCCATTGGCAGATGTTCATTTTGACTGACTTTTCTTATAAAGTGGAACCAAGTCCTGCCATTATTTTCAGCTCCTCTGGAAGTAGAGGCAGATTGCAGGAAGCTGGGGGTTGTTGCTCCTCTCCGGGGCAGCAACACGGGAACGGGGAGGGACACACAGGGCCAGCCTGTAGTCCCCCGGGAGCCGAGCGAGATGGTAAGTGTCGAAGACCCAGCCCTCCCCCAATCACCGGGGAAGAAAAAAACCACGCTGAGTCAGAAGCAGTGTTAACCATGGAAGCGCATCAGATCTCTCTGCTGATCTCTGCTGATCTCTGATGCTCTCCTCTCTTTATTGCGTCAGACAATTAGTTATATACTGTTAGGGTAGGAGAAGGTGGGCACTGGGAAGCTAGCCAATAGGAAGAGGGCCTCTGTGCTACCACTAAGGGTCTGGGTGGGGCTTTCAGGTACTGGGCAGGACAGGTGCAGGAAAGCGCGGGAGACTTGAGCTGCTGAGAGACCCGCGAAACTGCGGGGGGTTCAATCGAGTCACTACACAGAGATGCCTTAAGAGAGATATGCAAAGGACCGAATGCCTAGACAAAGCCCTTTAATTGCAGCTGAGCCAGAATCAGGCCTCAGAGATGGAGGCTAGGCCCCAAGAGGGGGCCATGCATTGTCCCTATGTGGGAGGTATGGCTTCTCCCCCTCACACCCACCTGTCCTGCAACCTGTGCATCTTGGGCAAAGCCCAGCATGACATCAGGAGGCTGGGAAAGGATCATCAGGCTGGGCTTTGCCCAGGATGGGAGGCCCCCTGGTCCCCCCTCGTATTCTGTGTGTAGCTCTGGGCAGCAGCAGGGCACATTTGTCAGGATCTTGTGGGGATTTTGTTTGTTTCTGTGGTGGTGGGGAGGGAACCCATGACCTAGCCTTGCACATGCTAGGTGAGCACCGTAATGCCTGAGCTGTGTTAAACCTCCAGGCTTTTTGTCTGTACTTGGCTTTTCAGATGGAATCCCAGGCTGGCTTTGATTTTGTGAGTAGCTATGATGACTGGCAGGCGTTACCCTGGCTTGCCTTTTGGTTTGTTTTGTAGCTGCTTGTAAACTTGGTGGCTGAGGATGTGCTGGTGCCAAGTGTGTGGTGTGGAGGTAACCGCAGGGCCCGGGCTTCAGAGTGAGTTGAAATCAGAAGGTCCAGTTTTCAGCCATCTGTCTAAATGATGTTAGTTGCCTGAACAACTGGTTTGCAGTTAGGGCTGTCTCCGGGATTGTGCAACCGTGTGCTGTGTGCACAGTGTGTGACATCACGCCAGACCCCAGGGACCCAAGCTCCACTGCCGTTGGCACCCTTGAACCTAGCTGCCAAGTTTTAGCATTTTTCTTTCTAGTGATTTCTTTTCTTTCAAAGTAGAGTGCTCTTAGACCTGCAGGAATTATGTAACATGTCCTTGTAGATGTTTACCAACTTATTCTGAATTATGGTAATGCCTTCAGTCATATTTCAACATCACATTTAGAATAAAAGCTTTCCATGCAGCTATGCAGCTTCCTAAGTAGATGAGACTGAACACAAGGAAATGAAAAGGTCCAGGTTTCGTGACCTCTCCTGAGTGGAATCTGGCCCGCTCCTGGTATGGGCTGTGTTCCCGGTGACGGGAGCAGAATCCACAGTCATCTCTCAAGATTCAACCTGTTTCATGGGGGTTTATCAGAGCCAGTGAGAGAACTGTTTGAATATTGTGGTCTGATGTTAAACAGAGCATTTTAAGAGTAGTTACTATTTTTTAATATGCAATAAGTGGCCTCCCTCCCATTTAGCTCATTTGCAGAGCAGACAGTAGAAAAGTAATTATTTGCTTTGACTGCTTTAGCACATTGTTAATTAACCAGTGCACATATTAATAGGCAAATAAAATCAGAAAACATCCTTTTAATTCCACCATAAATATTATCTGGAGCCTAGTAGATATTGGTTCAAAATGAAGCAAAAGATGTGGGCTTTTTTTTTTCAGTGAAAATAATGGCAACATAATTTTCCATTGTAAACAGCCATCATGGATCCATTTATGTCTAGTCTTCATTGTGCGCTCAGTAAGTACCAGTTGCAGTGCTCAGTGGTTGGTGATGACTGTGGGAAAGAAAGTCCAAACCTGGGTGGGGAGGTGCCAGGCCTCAAGGCAGTGTGCTTTCTCTTTGTACTGAAATACATCACCATTCTGCAGACATCCCTGTGGCTTTCTAGATCTTTTCTTCCTTTACAAAGCTTTCTCTGTGGGATGCACCATATTAAAAGTTCCAAGTGAAGATTTGTACATCCATTGAACCCATTGATTTTCAATCCTTCATCTCTTAAGTCCAGGCTTCCTTTCAGGAGCCCTGCTGACACTGAGCCATCGACCCACCCAGAGTGGCCCGGGAGCCTCCTTAGATTCTGGCAATTGCGCGTGCAGCTGACAAATTGGCTGGTGAGGGTCCGATGAGAGGACAAAGGAGTTCTGTGAGCCTATCATGTGCATCCATGCCAGTCTACTACAAAGTGCCATAACCAAACCAAGCAGTGTCGCTGGTGACCCGGTCCCTCGTTGTGAAGGGTGCTTGGGGAATTCTTGTGTACTGTCTTTGTCGACATCTGTGGCAAGACTTTTCTGGGGGTGATTTCTCTCAGCAACTCCCCTGTCCTGTGCAGGGAAGGCAAGCCTGCTCCCACGTCTGTTATTCTATCAATTGTACATTCCTTTACTGTAGCTGCTGATGTGGCTCGAAGCCATGCCCCCATCCCCTCACAGGCCTGAATCTGCAGGGCTGTGTTCCTCCTCTAGACTCTGGCACCAGGAGGCCACCAGTGTTCCCTGGCTCCTGTTCTCCTTCATCTCCAAAGTCAGCGGCATCGTGTCTTCTCTCCTCTCTTTCCTGCTTTGCCCTCTTACAAACCCCTTTGTGATTGCACTTGTTCCATCCAATACTCGGGAGACCCTCTGCATCTCAGCATCCCAGCACAGTCGCAGTCTTGGGGAATTCAGCGTGGACATCGTGGCAGGGTTGCTATTCTATCTGGCACAGATGGCCCAGGATGAATGGAACTGAGGGTCTGTTACCTGGCAGGGTCTGTGCTGCTTGCTCACCACCTCAGGACAGCCTTGCAGAGATGCCACTGACATTCCCATTTTAATTGATGGGGAAGAGAAGTACCTTTCCAGAGGCATCATCACCCCCCTCCCACCCCACTGCAACCTCACTGTTCTAACCATGACCCACAAGTAAAGCAGGGTGTCTGCCAGTAGGAAATGCATGCTGCATGTGGAGTATGAGTTAAAGGCTCGGCCTGTGGGATGTTCAGGGCGGCCAGACTGGGTCTTTGATTTGGGCCATCCATTATCTACCATTCTGAAATTCCAAAAGGTTTAAAAATTTGATTTTTTTTTTTTTGCCAGTCCTGGGCTTGAGCTCAGGGCCTGAGCACTGTCCTTGGAGTTTCTCAAGGCTAGAGCTCTACCACTTGAGCCTCAGCACCACTTCCGGCTTGTTTCTATGTATGTGGTACCGAGGAATCAAACCCGGGTCTTCATGCATGCTAGGCAAGCACTTTAACCACTAGGCCAAACTCCCGGCCCAATTTGATTTTTTTTTAACCTCTTAAATTTGAAAGTACATTGACAGCAAAACTGCTCTGAATGAAGTGACGCTGTTAATGGTCCTTATGTATCTAACAGAATATTCGTGTTTGCTAGCAAAATATTTCTGGGTTCTGTTACAGGATGCTGCCCCAGCCCCTGATTATTTAATATATCTTCTCTGCCCCCATATTATTACCCTACACCCTATGGTTTAGAGTGAGAGTTATGAATCTGCAGAGTTGACCCTTTGGGGTTTCTAGATGAAGAAATGCCCAGCACTTTCAGCAGAGCCTTTCCCGCCTTGGGATTCAGAGTCCTTCTTAGCTGAACATTCACGCTGCAGTAGCCACACTGTAGTTTCAAAGTTGAAATGATCTCAGGTGTCTTAGGGTTGAAGTTTGGGGATCATTTCTTTTGGGGCCTAAGGGATTCTGTGTGAACATGAATTGAATCCAGAACTGATTCCAACAAATTGGAAGAGAGGATACATGCATAAAGGTGATGCTTACTACCGGGACGTGCAGAATAATCCACTTAAGCAGAAAAGTCTTAACTTCAAGGTGGAGAACAGCTGGGCTTTACAGATAGGGCAGCAAGACCCCAGAGTGGCAGTGAAGCAGTCAGCTGCATGGTGGTGAGTGCTGGAGGTGCTGAAATGTGGAGCTGTGCTTTGTCCTAGAGAGAAGGGCCTCATGTCAGCTCGAAGCTCATTTCATCTGTTGTGGTCAACTTGACCTAAGTTAGGGGCTAAAGTCTAGATTAAAAACCATATTGTGCTGGGTGTGGTGGCTCACACCTGTAATCTTAGCTACTCAGGAGGCTGAGATCTGAGGATTGTGGTTCAAAGACAGCCCAGGCACTACAGACCTTGAAACTCCAATTAACCACTAGAAAATGGGAAGTGGTGCTGTGGTTCAAGGGGTAGGGCGGTAGCCTTGAGCTGAAGAGCTCAGGGACAGCACCCAGGTCCAGAGTCCAAGCACCATGACTGACAAAAAAAAAGTCACAGGGCTTCCTGATCATCAAGACCCCTTGTTTGGAGATCTCTTAAGTCTGTGAAGGTGCAGAGTTGGAAAATAGAGCTTCAGGCAATGGAGCAACCATTTATCCTTCTGTGGGTCACCCAGTCCAGGGAAGCTGGTATCCACTTTCCACTTTCCTTAGGGTGTGTGTGTATGTGTATGTATGTGCATAGATGTGTGTAGTGGGGTATCTACAAAGACCCCAATGCATGAACACAATTCTGGTACAAGCCTACAGAGTCTTTGCCACAGGGCATAGTTTTGAAAAACCAAGTTTAAGGCTCTGGTCTGGGAAAGGTCTTACCTTACTTCAGCCTCTTAGAATTGACCTTCCTTCAAGCTTAGTTCTGCATTCCTAAAGGATATGGGGAGGGTGGGGAAAGGGTGGTTGTAGGAGGCAAAGATGGACTGGATGTACATATAGAAGATAGCTTTCTTGGGATTCTTAGTAACTAGCACAGCACATGTACTAATTTCTGGAAGAGGGAGCCAGGCATGGTGGCACATGCCTGTAATCACAGCTGTATGAGAGGTGGAGGTGGGAGGGTCACAGCTCAAGATCAGCCTAGGCATAAGTAAGTGAGACCCTGCCTCTACAAGCAAGCCAGCCATGCTGGTGGCAGAGATGGTCATCACCTGAAGCCAGTCGCAGACAAAAACACAAGACGCCACCGTAGGGTAGCCAACTTGATTATTTAACGAGTCTGTCTTCACGACTGCTTTGGACTAGGTGCTGTTGTGGCTGCTCTCTCTCCACCCGTGAGCCAACACAGACAAGCCCCTGCTTCCCCTAGAATTGAAGAGTGGAGACAGAGCAGGGTATGCCATCCTAAATCGCTTGTGGGATTCAGACGAGCGTGGAGGTGGCTCTCTTCCATGATGCTCTTACTAGACTGTGGGGCACCTCACATCAGGAAATGGAAACCTATGCTGTAAAAGGTCTAACGCGTGGCCCAGTGGTCGTTTCCTGGCTTTGGGACCCAACCTGCCTGTTGCTGGTTGGAAGGCGTGGCTGTGGTTTGTGATGTAAAGTAAGGCTACCTCTGCGATAGGCCCCCCTCTCAGCCCTCTCCACAGCACATGATTCCCCTCTTTACCTCCCCCCCCCCCCCGCCTCGCCCACCTTTGTGCTGATAGGCTCCTGCATCCTATATTAGCTGAATGTACTTCCTCATTAAACGAGTTCCTGCCTTGACGGGTCTCCCTGACAGGTGTGATTGTCCTCCAGCAGGGAGGACTGGGTGTGGGTGGTCAGTCAGCCCTTCCTTTCTCGGCTCATCCTGGTCAGGGTGTGTTCTCTCTATCCCTCTTGCAGGTCGGGAGGGACTGAGGACTAAAAACCCTGACACTAGACCCCTGAATTATGGGAGGAACATAAGGATTGATTTCCTCTGCAGATCTTTAGAATAAAAAGCCTCCGTCCTAGATTCCAGGATCATTGTGGTTCAAAGCACCCATGAAGCTAGACTACCTTTTACGCATGGAAATCCAGGTGGTTTGTGATTTCGTTTGTTTCCTCTTTCTAGGTAGCTGTTTTATGGTTGTACAAATGGGTTCACACCAGGCTCTTCACAGCTGTGGACTGCCTTACACACACAGGACACTTGCTAGTGGCTTAATCCCCCCTCCCTGTCTTGGCTTGCCATGATCCTGGTTAGAGGTCATCTAAACAGCTGCAGTACGGCCCGCCACGCGTGCTCCCTGAGGTCCAAAGTCAGAGCAGATGGACTGTGTTAGGATCTGCTCTTCCTATGATTTGCACCATGTAAGCCCTGGCCCTTCTGTGTTGTGAGTCCCTGGAGGATCTGCCTTCTACAAGATCCCTCTGCCCTCTCCCCTCTCCCCTCTGCCCTCTCCCCTCTCCCCTCTCCCCTCTCCCCTCTTCCCTCTCCCCTCTCCCCTCTCCCTTCTCCCCACTCACCACTCCCCTCTCCCCTCACATATTACAGGAGCTTGAATTCAGTGTCTGGGCTCTGTTCTTCAATTCTTTCATGCAAGGCTGGTGCACTACTACTTGAGCTTTTTGGTGGTTAATTAGAGATAAGAGTCTCGTGGACACTACTGCTGGACTAGTTTCAAACTGTGATCCTCAGATCCTCAGGAAGCTAGGATTATAGGCATGAGCCACCATGCCTGGCCTACATGAGCTCTTTTGTGCAGTCAACATTTTCAGTCCCTGTTATGGGAGCACCTAGTTCCTGCGCCACCTACCCTATGTAGGAAGCTCCTGTTACACCAGAGCCCCCCGTCCATATTGAAGTGGAACTTTGCTGTTTGTTTCTAAGTTATGATAATTCACACTCATTTCCTCAGCTAGCAATTATGTGATTTTATCTTCAAGTGCCTTCTTCAGACTCCCAGATTTAAAGACCGTTTATCATGCATTTACACACATAGACGCGGGATGGGGGTAAATGTGCAAGAATGGGAGGCTGTATCCACACATCACTAAGCTCCATGGTGTCTGCCCCCCTCAGCTCTTCCACCAGGCTGTGGGGGTCCGAATGCCGCACTGCGCCCCCAGGGCAATCAGCTCAACCCCTCACGGGTGCCTGCACCTTCACGTGTTACCAGAGCCAGGAGAACAGCCAGGCAATCAGCCACAACACCTCCCCTCTGCCGAGGCTGATTAGAAGTGGTTTCAGCTAATTTACCTAATATTACTAATTAGGCAGCTTGCAGTGTTACTTGGGAAGTTGCTTCTGATTAGGTGTGTCATCATCCACGCCACCAGCATCTGCCACATGGTGACGTGGGAACAGTTCCGAGTCAGGCTTGTCTGAACCCGGCCCATGCCGGGGACCTCCTTGGCAGCTTTTTAAAGCCCTGAACTACATCATGCTTTTGTTTGTTGGATGTACTGGGGGATTGAACTCAGGAAGCCTCTTGCCTTCTTGGCTTACTTGCTTGGCTGATGCTCTACCATGTGAATCATACTTCTAGCCTTGTTTTTTGCTGGTTACTTTGGAGAAGGAGTCGCTCAAACTTTTCTG
Source organism: Megascapheus bottae (assembly GCF_031878675.1). NCBI lineage: Eukaryota > Metazoa > Chordata > Mammalia > Rodentia > Geomyidae > Megascapheus > Megascapheus bottae. The sequence continues at coordinate 1,492,277 of NC_143544.1, forward strand.
GCCAGGCTAGTTTTGAACCATGATCCTCTGGATCTCAGACTCCAAAATAAGAAAATAAAACATGTAGAATTTCCAAGAAAACCAATATTGAAATAGAGCTAGCAAAAGTATTTTTTAAACTATTTGGTAGGATAATGTACAAGCTTCTTTGTTGATGTGTTTATTAGACAGTCTAACAGCAGGGCTAAGAGCTCAAGGATAGCATACTACCACTTGAGCCACAGCTCCAGTTCCAGCTTTTTTGGTGGTTAATTGGAGATGAGAGTCTCACAGACTTTGCTTCGCTGTGCTGGCTTCAAATCATGACCTTCAGATCTCAACCTCCTAAGTAGCTAGGATTGACAAGCATGAGCCACCAGGGCCAGGCAGCAATTGCCTCTGGATTACCCACAAATGAACTTCCGCATTCTTCCTGTCTGGGTTCCAGCATTTTGATCACAAACTGATGGCTGAAAGACCTTCATCTTACTTCTTGTTTGTTCCTTGAAGCACTGAAGAAAGCTTAAAGGGATGACAGGCATAAAATTAGAAAGATTAAAAATAAATGCAAGTCGGGACCACAGGAATATACAAATCAAGGCTAGAGGCAGAAAGACAGATTGAGAAGTTCAGCCAGAGATAAATGACATCATACATCTAAGAGAGACAGAGCTGTTTCCAGAAGTCTTACATTGAAAAGAAAAGCAAGATACAGGTTTTCTCTTGGAGCATCAGGTGATACGTTATCCAGAAATGGAGATTTCTAGAACCAGGTCTTTTAGCCTGAGTATACTGTCCACAAACAGGCTTTGTCCAGCCAGGAAACCCTAAGAAGCTGGGCAGGGTTTCCAGGTATTCTGAAGATGCCCTGGGAAAAGTGTTAGAAGACTGGAGAAGAAATTGGTGATGGGTTATGGATGGGCCAAGGGGTGCCATGTAGCTGGGTGTCTGTGAGTGTTTCTGGAAGCAGTTAGTGTGTCCATCAGTAGGGTGAGCAAAGACCACTTCCACCCACCTGTGGTTAGGTGGCATATCCAGTCCCTCCTGGGCCCGAGGAAGGGTAGCAGAGAAAGTTGCCCTCTCTGCCTCCCACAGTAAACTCCTTTTTCTCCTCCACAGCACTTGGGTTATATCGGCCCTCAGTCATCTCCTGCCTCCCTGTGCTGAGCCACCCTGGCATGCTTTGGCTAGAAGCAGCCCTGCCTGTGGAGCCTGGTGGTGGGCTGCCCAGAGCCACTGGGCCCTCTGCCCTTGCCCAGGAGCCAGTGATTGGATGCCACCAAAGACTGCAGAGTCCCCTGGCACACTGATGTGGCATGGGCCCAGCCAGGACATTGTAGCTTTGGCTCAGCAGACTGCAGAGTATTTGTGTCTTCTTCTTGTTTGTGCTCTAAGCAGTTAGTTTCCCAACAGAAGAATATTTCACCTCCTCTGTGGGCTTATTTTCTGCAGCTTAGCAAGGTTACTAAGAAGGATCGTGACCCCACAGGGGTTCAAGTGATTGGAATGGACTGGGATGCAGGAAGGCTGAGTTTTACCTCCTTCCCTCCTCTCCCCATCCCACTTGACATTACACTCACACCTTTCAAATCCTGTCTCCTTTTCCCCCTGCCTGAATAGTTTATTGGGAATCCATTGTAGGTTCTGATCAGTATATATTATTTGGCTTGTATAAAAAATTGATAGTTCCTTGCTTGGCTTACGTCTTATTGGAGTAAAATGCTGCCATTGTGTTCCCCAAAGAGATATATAAAGAGATTCAGGGCTGGGAGTGTAGCATAAGGCAGAGTGCTCGCCTAGCATGCACAAAGCCCTAGGTTCAATTCCCTGGTACCTCATACTCAGAAAAAGCTGGAAGTAGTGCTGTGGCTCAAGTGGCAGAGCACTAGCCTTGAGCAAAATGTGTCCAAGGACAGTGCCCCGGTCCCAAGTTCAAGCCCCAGGACTGGCAAAAAAAAAAAAAAAAAGAGATTTCGTATTGATCTGAGGGTAGAGACTAAAGAAATCACACTGGGCTCATTTATCTTCTTCCTACTTTCCTTTTTCTTCCCTAAAGCACATAGAGCACATTAAAAAATAAATGAGTAAACATGTTTTGCCTCTCATGGTATCAGATAGTTAAATTCTCTTTATTAATGGTTCTTCGTATTAATAGGTACTTTGACTAACAGTACAGTAAAGTTACTATAAATGTGTAAAGCAGCAAGTGTAATAATTTGTAGTTTTTAGATGCGAAATTAAATGAATCTTGTCTAATAATGTGTATAATTTAAAAACTGATAGAATGTGATTAAGCTTGATCTGTTAGCAGTGTGGCCCTGGGTCACTGTGTAAATGATGTTTATGCATGCACGGTTTTAGATCAATGCATTTACATACCTCAATTAATTAGGGAAAGATAATGAAAGCATTAGAGATGAGGAGGATTATGACTATAAATTCTCTAGGACTTGATGAAAGCAAACATGTCTAATCAAAGAAATAAATCATGTTTTCAAGTTTTCCTTGTGGGCAGCTTGTCTGTCTACACTCCAGCTCTAGTGTGGACATAGATCACATGACAGGCCACAGATTTTTTTTTTTTTTTTTACAAGACACCCCCTCTTCCTCACTTAACTCACTGCCAGCCCTCAGCTACTGGGGGCTGAAGTCAAGCCATACACCTTGTATTCATTTACCCATTTGTTTTTCTAATTAATAACAGCAAATGTGTGTCAAGGATCTACTTAGGCCTGGTACTGTTAGAAAGAAACAAACAGAATTCTGACCTCAGGAAGCTTCCTGGCCAGTCAGGGACAGGCAGAAAGGACAGGTCAAACAAAATGGCAGTTCTCAGTGGAGACCACGGTGGCGATTGGTGCTGTGTGAAACCTCGCTCCAGTGGGAGATCTAAAGAAGATGTAGGTGGTTTACGCCTGTCATCCTAGCTACTCAGGAGGCTGAGAATCCCAGGATCATGATTCAAAGTCAGTCAGGGCAGTAAGATTCTTATCTCCAATAAACTATTCAGAAAAAGCTGGAACTAGCCAGGCAAGGTGGCTCACTCCTGTAATCCTAGCTACTCAGGAGGCTGAGGTCTGAGGATTGAGGTTCAAAGCCAGCCCAGGCACTAAAGTCCATGAGACTCATCTCCAATTATCCGCCAGAAAACTAGAAGTGGTGCTGTGGCTTAAGTGGCACTAGCTTTGAGCTAAAGTTCTCAGGAACAGCATCCAGGCCCAGAGTTCAGGTCCCACGACCGACAAAAACAACAGTTCAGAGTCTTTAGTGAAGATTATCAAGGTTACATCCATTTGCATATATAGCTTTGTATTTAGAAAATCCAAGTGGGAACAGAAAAGGACAGTATTTGTTTGCCTGGTTGCTACTGCCTGCCTGGAGCAGCAGGCAGGGATGCGTGTCCTGTCTCTGTGGACACGCTCTTGTGTGTATCTAGCTGGAGCCCCCTTTGGTGGGCTCTGAGATCACTTTCTGCCCTGACACTAGCCATGGGGCGGGGGGGGGGGGGGGGTGGAGGGGGAACCTTCCGCAGCGCACACCTGTTACATGACCAGCAGGCGTGTGAGCATGTGCTCTGTAACGTCACGGGGCTCCTGTCCCTGCCCCTCTGCCAGGATCTGAATTTGGACAAGTTACCTAATAATGGCTTTATCAAGCTGTAGTTTGCACACTAGACAATTCATCCATTAAAATTAATGATCTTTTTTGGTGCCAGTCTGTCTGTCTACCTCTGTCTAATGGCATCTTAGAGCCTGTTGCCACTGGCAGGTTCCTGGGCTCCACTGAGCCTCAGCTTCCTTATCTGCAAACTAGGGATGTGCCATCCACCTTCTTGGGTTGCTTGAGACTTAAGACAGTATTCTGGCCATTTTGGCACCTCCGCAGCCCCACCTCCCCGGCAGTGGGAGCTTGGAGGGATCACAGTTGGAGGCTGCGAAGGCCACTTTTCAGATCAGTCAGCCTGCCACAGCCATGCACCTGCCATCCTAGCCTGTAGATAGGAGGATCATGGTCTGAGGCTGGGTCTGTCTAGGCAAAAATGCAGGGCCGTATCTGAAAAGAACTGAAGCAAAAACGGGCTGGGGGCCCAAGTGCTAGAGTGCCTGCCTACCAAATGTGAGGTCCTGGTCAAACTCTGATACCCTCCCCCCAAAACATAATAATAGTAATACATCACAAGGGTGGTGACAGTGGTGACGTCTTCCTTCGTCATTTGGTACCTGGCTGTACCACAAGGTACCAAGTCCCTTTTCCTCCAGGAAACAGAAGCCTAAGAAACCCAAAGGATCTGTGCTGTCTCCCCCTTGCCTGGCCAGCCCTCATTCCAAATAAGCTCCATGAAGTGACAGCTGAGGCAGCCTATGAAAACATGTGGCTATTTAATTGGCAGCTCAGATGCCCGATGGAGACACAGAGCTGCTGGATTGACAGCGGGGACATCCTGTGGAAACATGCAAGTATTCATTGAGTGGATCTGTCGCTCATTGCCACACATTTTGCTTTGTTTTCAAGCAGTCTTGGCTATCAATGAAAATTTATTTGGAAACATACTCTTCTCAGCCAAATGTCCTAACATACCACTGTCTCCCATAAATAATGACAGTGTTTTAATCTGACATCATCTGATGACAGCCTGCCCAGGGGACTCATTATTCCTGTTTTCAAAGGCTGGGGAAAAAAAAAAAAGCAGTATCTAAACAGTTGCTAAAATGTTCCTTCAGAGACAAGGGAAATGGCTGCTCAGAAGAGGCATAGTTCCTCTACTTTTTTAAATCGCTGTTTGGCTGAATCTGAATGTGAAGCCCACAGGTAGGGAGGGCTTAGCTGTTTGCTATTTAACCTGGGTTTCTCATCTAATTATCCCACTTGCATCTTGCAAATTTGCTGATATGTCTGGCTGCTTTCATGTGGTAAAGCAAGTGATGAGAGTGACATTGCCGTGTGGCTATCGTGGTCCTGGCGCCACCACAGGCAGACAGGTAAACAGAAGCACTTGTCGAAGACACCTGCCTGTCAGGCCAATGCCCACCCATTGCCACCACCCCTCTCACGTGGCTGCCCTTGACACTTCACCTCCCAGGCCATCCTGTCTCTGTAGAGAACGTCGGGCTCTGCTCCCTGCGCCTGCTGCATCTTTCTGCAATCAGAAGTTTTGCAGTTGAGTCTAACCCAGTTTTCTCTGCCAGACTTCCCTGTTTTCTTTGACTTGGTCCATTGTGGGATCAAAAGCAAACCCCGCCTTCTCTCGTTTGGCCTCCCTCTCTCAGCAGTGAAGTTCCTGCGAAATTAGATTTTTATAAATAGAACTCAAGGATGTTGGAGGAGCTCTTGAGGGAATCATTCCACCAGGTGAAGCATTGTGCTTGCCACAAGTGTTCATCCCCTCAGCTCATCGAATCAGATTTGTGCAGAACAGGTTTAGAAACGATGTGTGCTGCTGGTGGGGTGGGCAGGTCCTGGCCACTCCTGGCGCTAGACCTGCAACAAACAGGCATTTGCTGGTGACAGTCACTGTAGGCTTGGGCAACTTTGTCAGGATTTGCGTCTGTCTAGAAAACGTGCTGGCGTGATGATCTCGAGATGGTGCCTGGTTTACAATAGGTCTTCATTATTTCATTTACCATCAGAGGCTCAAAACTGGTATAGCAGGTTCCAGGACTGCAATGCCCTGGGAGCCAGGCTTGCCACAGAAGCAGGACTATATTGCTGTTGTTTCTCGTATCAGTCATTGTTTCGTGCATTGTCTCCTGTTCATTGTTTACCTGCTGGGGTGGCCCTTCAGAAGCTGCTTTTCAGAGCTTGAGAAAATGGATCTACACAGCATAGACTGATTTGTCCCCTAATCCAAAGGCAGCTATGGCACACTAAAGGCATTTAGCCAAGGGAGTGGTCCAGGCTCAGATGAGCTTTCAGTACAACAGAGAGCTGGAGAGCTCCTTATCTATTGCAAATACTCATTAAGCCCAGACAGGGTTCAGATCATAAGTGGGTGTCAGCAGAGGTGAGGTGGACTTAGTAAGAACAGACTGTGCATACTAGCCAGCCTCGCTCTGTGGTTTTGTTACTTTGGAATGGAGCTCTCACCTCTGTTGTGTGCCAGTCGGCTATTCCACCATGACAAGAGACAGCCATATCTTCCAGGCACTGAGGTGCTTCAGAGTCCAGGCACCTCAGGCCTGGGGTCAGGTGCAGCTGAGGTCACTAGAGAGACCACCGTGCTGCCAGCACCGTCCAGGCTATGATGAACTCTTGAGGGAGAATCCTTACTTAGGAAGTTGGCTTGGAGGCCGTCTCTCCCTGGTGTCTCCCTCCCTATGTATTATAGTGCATGCATTCCTCAGAAGTCTCTAGGTCTGTAAAACTTACTGCATGTGAACACAATGCTCTGTGTGGCCAGTGTGCCCTCGTCCCCCACCCATGCCCTGATTCTCACCCCTTGCCCCTCGCCCTGCTGTACAGCAGAGCTGGCTGCATTGGTAAACATTTTTCTGGCTCATTTCTTCTCATTTCTATGGAGTATTCAGGCACAATAAACTCATCTCATATGCACATGGATTTGATAGAGCATAGTAAAAAAAAAAAAAAACCAATAATACATTCTAAAAAAACTTCAATTTCAAAAGCAAGAAGTTGGCCCTCCCGTGTACACATCTGGGGCTCAGTGGATACAGAGAAGCTCTTGCTCAGTCTCGCATTAGTTGTTAATGTTTAAATTGTTGTATGATCCTCTATGTTTCCCCGCCCTGCATTTTATGAAAAATACAGTGTGCCTGCAAAGCCAGTGGCAAAGCAAGGTAAAAGGCACTGCACCTGGATCCTATGAGGCCCTTCCCACCCCTAGAGACAGGGGCCTGCTGCACTGCATGTCTGCCCAGCATCTGAAAGCCAGGGCGGTGGGTGTGGGGCCCTGGGGGCGGGAGGGCGGGATTTGGGTTGTGTTAAGCAGACCCTGATTGTGCGGCCATTGCCAACAGCAGCCAGTGTGGGGGCTCTGCACTAGCAGGTAACACATGCAATCACTCACTTCCTGTGGGTTTTGTTCCTTGACTCGTGGCCATGAGTGTGACCGCGTGTGTGTCCCAGGAGGCCTCCGGTGTGTCATCACAGAGGGCTGGGGAAGTCCGCTCTCTCCCCTCTGCTAGCAAAACTGCCTGGAGAGCTAGCTCTGGTTGGAACTCCTGACTTAACCCCTTCCCTTTCAGTTGCTTCTCAGAGTGGCACGCACCCATAAACCGCCCTTGATCACCCCAGGGGAGGCCCAGGAAGTGCTGCCCACGCTAGCTGGGGGGAGAGGGACGTAAACATTCAGCACTAAAGCCATCTTCCTTTTTCTTCCTCTTATTCCCTCCCCCGCTCCCTCCCTCCCTCCCTCCCTTCTTTCAGGGTGGTGTGGTACTGGTCACTGAGCTCAGGGCCTCAGGCCTTGAGCTCACCCTACTGCCTGAGCCGGTCACCCAACCCTTTCCTTTATGGTTTGCCTTTCCAGCAGGGTGTGGTGCTTTTGCCTGGATCTCCTACTTTTCCCAAAGGGGCCGGAATCACAAGTGTGCCCAGCTCAGCAATAGTTCTTTCAGGCAGTTGTTTCCACAATCAGTGACATGAATTTTCCCATTTCACTTAAAATGGGCACCTCCAATTTTTTAACATCATCTCAGAACAGTTACTGTATGTGTAACATCTTGGGTTAGGAATCCTTACCTTCTGGCTCTACGATTATGCCACAGGCCCTGCCCTCAGTAGCCTGC